>NC_135522.1:7578611-7905555 GCF_051989575.1 Stigmatopora nigra
TGGTTATCTTGGTTTACAGACCTTTAGTAAGTCAACACTTGTACATTTTCAAATTGATGCTTACTGTATCTTCACAAGTAACTCAATGTTTGTATAAAAGGCTAAAGACTTATTTAAAAAGTTTGGCGACGCAGCAGTCGGGAGCATCAAGAAGGACTATGGGAGGAATTCAGACATCACTGGACTATGGAATACTACAATGACCACAGTGTGTAACATTGATTAAGTTTGTCACATTTTGTTCAAGTCAATCTTTGTATAGCAAAATGCGTTAATCATGTTTTTGTGTCCTCAGTTAAAATGTTGTGGCATCTACAACTCCTCCAACTTCATAGACTCTCCATATTATGTGGCTAACAACAATCAGTACCCATCTCCATGTTGCCCAGATAAAAGGCCCTGCAATCAAACAGTGATTGACAATTTCAGGGTATGAGTTCTAATTGTGGTGTAAAAAAACAAAAAAAATCTAACAACTGCAGTCAGCTTCAGTGGTTCTTTATTATTTGTTCTCTTCTTAGGAAATCCCAGGTTGCTTTAATAAGATCACACAATTGATTGATGACAACACGGTGGCCATTATTGCTGTGGCTCTCGGAATTGCGGCACTTGAGGTAAGAACTCTCATTAAGTTCCTTCTTCTTCATTCCCTCATCAAGCTTTACATTTAAGTGCATCTGACTTACATTCATTTTCCATTACACATATTCTCACAAGGTTTGCGGGGATGCTGGAGCCTATTCCAGCTAGCAATGGGTAGTAAACTGGGTATCATAATTTTACATTAGAAATATAGTGAAACTAAACAAACCTAAATGTCAGTGTATAATACTATGTATTCTGGACTAGTTTACACCACATATGAAGTATACAGGCATATATATTTAAGATGCATAATGACTCCTAAGGGCCAAACTCAATAGTTTTTGCCTGCATTTCTGTTGTTTTTACCCAATGTTTGTGTATTCTCTGCAGATATGTGCCATGGTTGTTTCTATGTTCCTTTACTGCAAGATAGATTCAAAGACAGCCTGACAACAAAAATCAACAACTCTAGAAGGTTCATTTTAATCATTGGATTGAATTCTGCCTGTTAAAAAGACTGCTTATATTTGTATGTAAATGTCTTATCTCTTCTATCAGAATTATGGGATGGGTGGCATAAGTAAATATTTTAAACAAAGAAGAAATATTAGGGAATTTATCAATAATACTGCAAATAATACACATTTTTGACACATGACTGAGAAATTACAAAATGACTGAGAACATTGAATAGTGCTTGCAAACGTATGTTAATTTTAGATTGCTACTTTGATAAAATACAAAATGATGTGTTTTATTAAACATAATGAAAGACAATAAACATGTATTTATCTACATTGGTGTGTCCTTGAGATGCTTTCATCAACTTAAACAGTTCAAACCAGGTGACCAATGTGGGAGAATCTGTTCTTTAAGAGGTACAAATACACAATTGAATATAAACATGGTGTAATCTCAGGCTCGTTCCCAGGTTCTGACTTTCCTGTTTTTCCAGGGCTTGCGTGGGTTTCTCCGGATATACTCCGGTTTTCTCTCGCTTCCCAAAACATGGTTGGTATGGTGGTTGAATACTTTAAATTGATCCTTGGTATGGGTTCAGAAAAGGAATCAATGATTTATTGAGGATTCAGCCTTCCCAGTCAAAATGGACTTCTATCACAGTCAAAGGCAGAGAATGAGTTAAATTCTCACAAAAATTACAGTGATAACTACTACATATTGCTTTTTTTCTTCTAAGAATGGATGACGTGACCCAGCTCATCAACCAAAGTTAACCATGTGGGAACTTACCAGCCGGTTGGACCAGACTTTTTCCTGGACAGATGACGTGGTTTTACGGAGCCGCGTCTTCTCCTCCCACCTGATTTGCCTTCCTCCAAGTGCGCGTGTCGATGCAAGCGGAGGAGGAGTTAAGTGCGCCACTTTAGTTGACTTCATTTTCACACTCGCAGAATTCCTGTACACGCAAAACGAGGAAACAAAGGAAATGCTTTAAAAGCCAACACTCGGAATACAATCGGACTCACTCTGGATCCTGGTCCTAAAGCGCAGATAAAGTTGCCAATGCGCTTTAGTTGACTGGAGTGTGAGAAGTGCACTAGTCTCAGCAGGTGTACCCTTTTAGAAAGATCATGTCCAATGGGAAAGACAAGAATGCTGCTAAGAAGTAAGTACAAATGAAAAGAGAACAATGTTTAGATCCGGTAAAACTTAATTTATCATTTGGAATTTACACCTTTACTTCACTACAAAAAAAAAAAGCAAATTATCAAAGGTGTTCAGAAATAGCCCCTCTGTCAAAACAGGCTGTTCCTGCTTATTGTTTGTCTCCTCTTACACGCACGTTTGTTGACAGCTAATCTTCCACAAATTGGCACATTCAAAATATACTTTACAACCCAAGGATTTGGTGCGTTTTATGTTTGTCATGAAATGTACATTTTAGTGACAAAACCTGGCCCTGTGGATTCTGCACGCTTTAATATTTAAAAATGCAACAAACTATAAAGAATTAAGTAAAACTCCATAAACTTGTTTGTACGGTAATTGAGTATATTTACTAACAATGGAAAGATCAGTGGTGGATAAGATACAGCCTATCTGTGGTCTGAGCCGATATGATCACAAAAACATGTAGTGTATGCTGGTTGAACCCTCTAAATTGCCACTGGGGATCTGAGTGTGAATGTTTGTCCATCTTCTTGTGCCCTGCGACCCTCCTTGATCTTTGTGAGAATAAGCAGTTCTGAAAATGAATGAATAATTCCAACACCAACCCTATTAAATCAAATTACGGCATACAGAGAAAATATAGTGGGAAATATATATGAGATGAGTGAGATGAGACCAACTCCAGCCAGTTAAAAAGAGGAATAGCCAGCAGAAATGAATATTGATGAAAAAGTAGTAATGTCAATCAAAATAGTAACTATTCTTATGTTGTACCTTTTCTCTATTTTAGCAACTCATCCCAGATGACCCTGGGCGAGAGCCTAGATGAGTGTATGGAGGCCCTGGATCTGTTCCTAAACAATCACTTCAATGAAAGTCTGGAGAAGCTGCAGTCAAAGTAAAACCCAAATGGATTGTTGAGAATGTAAATGTATATGTAAGGCGGTCCATAGATTTGATACAGAACAATGAAGCATGGCACTCTGTTAGCTGACTTGTGTAGCTCATTTAAAAGTAAGTTTTTCCAGGATATGACCACTAAGTGTTTGCTAAAGCTGATGCCTGAGGTCTGACTGTTTCAACAGACAAAGAATGGCAGCCCTGCTAAATAAACACTAAGCAGTGAGATACTAGCAGTGGTAAAACACATTTCATAGACAACTCCTTCACATTTAAAAAGTTAAAAATAAGATTTTCAGTAGTTTACCAATCCAGAGAGTACACTAGCTTTTCTCTCAATTCATTTTAAATAGATTCAAGTGTGCCCACAGGCTAGAGTGAGACATTTCTCATTAACTCATTTAAGATATTTATATTTTGAATATTCTGGTATTTTGATTATTTTGCCCCCAAAAATCTAGTGTCCGGTTATTCAGTAGAAAAAAAAAAGTTGTGTTTTGGTGGGCTGACAGCACAAATAGAGGAGAAACCCTTTGGCATTTAGCCTGCTGTTTGGTCTCTTTATCAAGAAATACCAGAAACATACTTTGACAGCCACAAATGCCTAAACATCAAAATAGTTGGCAAACAACTGACCTATGACCTTTAGAAATGTGGATGAAAAACAAAAATGTGATAAATTTGGCTCTAAACCATCATGTCAGCCTATGCCTATGACAAAAACACACATTTCTACTATGATTCAGTTTTTAAGTATATATAATTTGCCTTTGTTCTGTTTCCTATGCAGAGTGGGTGAGAGTATGTACCACGCTCTTTTATACGCAACAGTCCTGGAAATGCAAGCCATGATGACGTTCCAGCATGATGACATTTGCAGTGCTGGAGCTACCATGAAGAATGCGCAGGATCTTTGTCAGAGGTTTGTTTTGATCCAATTGTAGCAAATTATTTCTTGAAAAACTCATTATACAGCTAAATTGCATCAACGATGTGAAAGCAATTTTATTCCAGTCCTTTTAATGGCTGTAAAAGAAAATTGCACTGTTGCATTTATTGCTCCCTGCGTATCATTGCTGCTATTTGATCTACTCAGATAGTTACGATTGTAATCTGCCTGCTGTCGTAATTACTTGACATGCAGTTTAAATGTGATAGAAACATTTCTTATCAAATGTTGAATATTATTTCAGTGGACCTCCACATCTTTTCGATTTGTAATTGTCAAACCTAGTATGTGACACATTTATTTGGGGTTTATCCAAGCTTAAAATCATGATTCTTTTACCATGGGGATCAATTATTCCTGTTTTTTCACTCCTCACTGTTCAGCGGGGTCCTAATTCCCTAGCAATGAAGTGTGTTTTTTAATATTCATATTTAATTTTTGATGTTTTTGGTAACATTCTTTCAGGTTTCGCCGTAAAACTGCAAATTTAGCTAAATCAACTGGGGAGCCACTCACTGAAGGTAAGCCTAGTCTTAATAAAGGATATCAGATATTTTATATTATGGGTGCATCATGTTTTAATTGACCTTAAAATTTCTAAAGGTGGAGTGGTATTGAATTGAATGCTTTTATTGTCATTATATATTTTATCATATATATTATAACCATAATACATATTTTTAATTTATTATGACATTGTTTTTTTTCATGTGCAGAGCAGCTCCATGCAGAAGTTTGTTTTGCAGAATGTCAGCTTCAAAGAGCTGCTCTCACCTTCCTACAGGTACAGTGAAGTGATACACTACATTATGTCTGTATTAGACTTTTTCCTAATTGACACAGCTCAAAATTGTTCATTCCACAATACAGTCAAATGACAGCACAAAATATGTATTTGCAGGATGAGAATATGGTGAGTTTTATCAAAGGGGGGATCAAAGTACGAAACAGTTACCTCATTTACAAGTAAGTCCTTAAATGCTGTACATAAAGTAGGACTACACATTGAATCTGTGCAATAAATTAGGTTTTTAATTGCTAATTATTTAAAAAATGAGCTTTCTTTCAATTTTCTTACATGCAAGAGAATATAGAGAAGTTTAACCTTCTCTTAAAGTATATTGTTTAACCTTAAGTTTTTTTGTTTAAAAAATAATAAGATGCTCTGCAAGGCTTTGCTTTAAAAAAAAAATTATAATGTGACCTTTTTCTTTCAGAGACTTGCATTCCTATGTAAATTCTCAAAACTGTTTTAAAGGACCAAACCACACTCACCTTGAGGGTGGGATTTCTTTTGGAATAGGAGCATTTAATCTGGTATAAACATCTTAAACTTGATCTTGTGTATTATGCATTTCATGCCTTAAATTCTTATTGTTTTTCTATACTTTTATTTCTTTTTTAGACACTCTCTTTATTTCCACCACGAATTTTAAAAGTTTTAGAGTTTGCCGGTTTCTCTGGAGATAAGGTATGACGCAGTTGTCTTTATTTCCATACTAATTCATGTATATACTATAGATTGCATATTGATTTTTAAAATACATACCTGTTCAAGGATTACGGTTTGTCCCTGTTGGATGATGGTGCAACAGCAGTGAATCTGCGCTCCATGCTGTGTGCTCTTCTACTGCTTTGTTACTACACTTTTCTAACATTCATATTAGGTATGCCTCTTCATCAAGCAATCCACATATATGACAAATCACTAGCTCCTGCTGTGTGAATTGTAAAGTATATCATTCTTCTACCCCTCTCACAGGAACAGGTGAGGGACACGTGGAAGAAGCTGAACGATTACTGAAAATATTCCGGCTTCGCTATCCCCGGGTGAGTAAATCGTAGTGTCCTAAACACGTTGATGATTGGAGAATATGTAAAACACTTTTGTATTGGAAAGGCATTCATATGGAAAAAAATAGGGATAAAGTAGTGTCTATTTTTTTTAATTTGTACTGTGGCTGTGCTTTTGAGTTAAAAGGACATGCGACACCTTTATCATGTACAACGCAGCAAAAATAATTATGATTTATGCATTGAAGAAACAGTATTTCTTCTATTTTTCCTGATGTGTACTAATAGTGAAAGAAAAAAGTCAATCAAAGCTAATTCGGGAGGTCACATTTGGTCAAAGGCATGCCTTGTACAGGAAAAAGTTATTCATAATTATTATTTTTTGATTGCATTTTTCATCTTTTGTTTGTATCTACAATACATTTGTGTTGTGTGATAAATTATGACACCCCTGCTTTACTAACTAAAAGCCATTTATTGGTTCAGTGTGGTATGGGGCATTAAAATAAAACATTCGTCCCATTGTATCACGAGATTACTGAGCATTTAGGAATTAAATAGTATGATCTTGAATTTGTAGATCACAATAACTGTCTGCTCCACCTACTGCATACATGCCTGACCATCCCGGAGAACAAACTTCTTAACACATTGTGTACAAATTTACTAAATCACCATTAAACACATGAAAGAAAGGTAGAATAACTGATACAGGGTGTGCCTTCTTGCAGATAGGTAGATTAGTTTGCTGATGTGACTAATGAGTGAGTAGTATAGCTTTAACAATGATTCATCTTTTTTTGTTTTTGCATAGGGAGCAATATTCCTCTTCTTTGCAGGCAGGGTGGAGGAGATGAAAGGGAATATTGATGAGGTACGTGCACTTTGGTCAAGAAATCCTTTGAGTTTTTCCATTTAACGGCATCAACATGTTCTCAAAATGGTCTTTGCCTGGTATGGTGATTTTGTCACCAGGCAGTTGCTTTATTTGAAGACGGCTGCAAAGCCCAGCAAACATGGAAGCAGTTCCACCACATGTGCTATTGGGAGCTGATGTGGTGCTTCACCTATAAAAGAGCTTGGAAAATGGCCTATTTTTATGCAGACCTGCTGAGCAAGGAAAGTCGCTGGTCCAAGGTACAGTGTAGGAAAGATTGTTACTTGCATCTAGTTGGATGCATCTGTAAGAATGATTTTTTTTCCTCATAGGCAATGTACATATACATGAAAGCTGCTTATCTCAGCATGCTGCCAAAAGAAGAAAAGCGCCCCTTTGGTGAGAATGAGGTGGATCTCTTCAGGTTAGTGATTTGCACTTGGGTTGTCCTGGCACCCTACGGAACTCTAAGAAAGAATATACAAATGGTATACACACACGCATACATACATACATACATAAAAACTTACATTTTTCTCTCTAAAAGAAACAATTGTGTGTAGTCAAGATTTTCCAATAATGACAAGATTAAGTGTGTCCACTTTGGTGTAGAAGTTTGTTCACCTCTCTCCCACCTGGGAGGCTGTGGTTCAATTCCCGGTTGGGAAACATTTTTCCCTTAAATAGAAACAACTGTGTGTAGTCAAGACTTTCCAATAATGACAAAGTTAACTGTGGCCACTTTGGTGTTGAGGTTTGTTCACCTGACTCCCACCTGGGAGGCTGTGGTTCAATTCCTGGTTGGGAAACGTTTTTTCCCTTAAATAGAAACAACTGTGTGTAGTCAAGACTTTCCAATAATGACTAAATCAAGTGTGGCCACTTTGGTGTAGAGGTTTGTTCACCTGACTCCCACCTGGGAGGCTGGGGTTCAATTCCCTGTTGGGAAACATTTTTCCTTAAATAGAAACAACTGTGTGTAGTCAAGACTTTCCAATAATGACCAAATCAAGTGTGGCCACTTTGGTGTGGAGGTTTGTTCACTTGACCACCATGTGGGCAGTTGTGGTTCAATTCCCAGTTGGGAAACATTTTTCCCTTAAATAAAAACAACCTTGTGTAGTCAAGACTTTCCAATAATGACTAAGTAAAGTGTGGTCCCTTCGTGGTGCTGATTTAAGACAGACTGGTGGATCAACCATTTTCCCATTAAAAAAGACAGAGTCTTTCCTTAAATAAAATCATCCAATGACCCTGTATAGGCGGGCTGCCTCATGGTGTAGTGGGTTAGTCACCCGCCTTTCATGTGGGAGTCGAGGGTTCACGTCCCAGTGGCGCACATGGTGTCGAAGGCTCACTAGTGACCAGCAACCGACGACTGACTTGGCGTCGACAGTCGGCCGAAGGCCGACTGGAGAACGCCACTAGGGTCCCCACCCCTTCAACTGTCTTCCGGTCAGCCGAAGGCTGACCGGAATATAATGTTTTGCTGAAAAAAATGACTAAGTCTTTATTTTAATGAAAAAAAATGATTCCATATTCTGAACTACATAGTGTAGTGATCAGTCAAACGACAGCGGGATTCGAACCCCAGTCTCCCAGGTGGGAATCCAGTGAACAAACCTCTACACCAAAGTGGCCACACTTCATTGTGTCATTATTGGAATGTCTTGACTACACATGGTTGTTTCTATTTAAAGGAAAAACTATCCCAAACTGGGATTCGAACCCCAACGGCCTGCATGGTAGTCAGGTGAACAAACCTCTACACCAAAGTGGCCACACTGGTGCTTGTCATTATATGAAAGTCTTGACTACACACAGTTGTTTCTATTTAAGGGAAAAATGTTTCCCAACCGGGACTTGAACCACAACTGCCTGATTGGTAGTCAGGTGAACAAACCTCTACACCACAGTGGCCACACTTAATTTTGTCATTATTGGAAAGTCTTGACTACACATAGTTGTTTCTATTTAAGGGAAAAATGTTTCCCTACTGGGATTCGAACCACACCTGCCTGCATGGCAGTCAGGTGAACAAACCTCTACACTATGAAGTCAACACACCTTACCTTGTTGTAATTGAAAAGCCTTGACTAGACATAGTTGCATCGATTTAAGGGAAAATGACACCACACCACACTTACCCGCATGGCAGTCACGCAAGTGAACCTCTACACCACTAAGTGTCGCCATTTACCTGCAAGCAAGGATGGGCAATATAAAAAATGAATAAACAATTTATTATTAAAAAAAAAAAAAAAAGACCAAGTCTTTTTCTTAAATAAAAACAACTATTTATGTATTAAGGAGCCGGCACACCACTGAGTAATGTATTTGAAATGATTTTGAAATAGGAGCACTCAGAACTTGCAACACATTTACTTCATTGGCTACCATGGACAGTTCCAGACGTCCACTCAATTTGAATTTGGGGACCTGTGATCACTTTCAAATGCATTTCTACTCATGACAATCTAATTAAAATTTACAGAATACTTACCTTGAGTTGTGCTTGGACCCATGGGCTTCCTCTTTTGTTTAGACAAGTTCCCACCTTCAAGCAAAGGATAGCAGGAAAGTCTCCCCCCACTGAAAAATTTGCTATCCGAAAGGCTCGCCGCTACCAAAGCCATTGCCCATTCAGGCTGGTTGTGCCAGTGCTGGTAGGACTTTGAAAATATACATTTCTGGACATAACCCACCCCAAATCTATTTATAATTACCTTTGCTTCCAGGAGATGATGTACATGTGGAACGGTTATAGTATGATCAAAAAACAACCAGGGCTGACTGAAGGCATGATGCAGACTCTAGTGGATGCTGAGCGCACACTGTTGGAGTCTCCAGGTTTTCATATTCCCCTTCAACCTAAATGTAGCATGAGACACAGAATATGATATATACATATACCTTTTGTCTTCTTGCCCCATCACAGAGAATGAGTATTCACTTGATGACCGCTGTGTAATCCACCTGCTTAAGGGAATGTGTTTGAAAAACCAAGGCCTCCTTCAGGGAGCTGAGGAATGCTTTCATAAAGTGTGTTCTTGGTGAGTTAGTTTTAAAGGATTTATTTTTCATAGTGTGAGATATCCAATCTACTTTGACTTGTAAGGGGAGCCTTCCCCTATTTTAAATAATAGGTGGGGCATTGAGACTTTTAAGTCTCGGTTAGCTTTAATTTATTTTTTATCTGTTCAGTGAGAAGAAACTAAAGTTTGACCACTACCTCATTCCTAACTCCATGGTGGAGCTTAGTCTTCTCTACATTGAACAAGGACGAAAGGACGAGGCTATTAAACTACTTTACAAGGCCAAGTAAGTTCAAAACCTTCCTTTTATAGTATTAATTGTTCCGCTCGTAGAGGGTGGCCACTACTCCTCCAATATTGTGGTTATGATTTAGAATTGGAGGTTTAAATGTACATTCTAAAAATAGTTTTCTTGCTTTTTTCCATTTAGAGTATTCTACTTAAGTTTAGAGTTCATTTTGCCATGTAATTCCAATAGAGAACAGTTGAGGGCAGTCTTTGCCTGTAAAATTTAGTTGGGTGCGTTTACTTTCTTTTCCACATGGATGTTAAATTTTGTTGGGGTACAGACGTTTGCGTTACTGCTTATGCAGTATCGAAGACATTATCTTGATTTTAAATAGTTGAGCTGTATTTAAAGGTAGTTGATTCCGATTCGTTACAACTCACAATGTATAGGCCCCTTGCTTGCTTAAAATAAACGGTTGTCAACCATTATTATTATTATTATTTACACCTAAATCTTTCATTTGTATTCCAGGCACAACTACAAAGAATACTCCATGGAATCCCGCACACAGTTCAGGATCCATGCAGCTCTGGCCAAATTGAAGGCTGCATCTGCTGATGAGGCAGAAACTAACCTATAAAGAGACTATCTTCATTCTTCAAAAGTTGAAATAAAGCTTGTTTGGATGTATAAATGAGCCCTTTTTTTGTATTGAATACTCCATCTTTGCAAATGTATCCATATTGCTTTAATAAAAGTTGTTGTCTGCACAGAAATGTCAAAAATAATGGCAACTAAACAAAGATGCGATTAAATTCTGAGCTTCTGGGACAAAATAACTAATTAAGTGGGATCATTAAACATACAAAAATTAACATGTATTAGTCTAGTTGATTAAGTCTTTTTTGAGTCCAGGTTGGAAGAAACAGGTGGAGTAAATGGAACGCCTGCTTGTTCTTCTCTAAGTCTACGTTTCATTAGTTTTCTCTTTTTCTTCTCTTCTTTTTCAATTTCGGCAACCATTTCCAAGAATTTGGGACTGCGGGGGTCCAATGCATAGCCAAACCGCTCTCTTGCCTCAGCCAATAACTTGTCACGGCGTGCCTTTTCCTCTTTTACCTTCTGTTTAGCTTCACGCTTCTCTTTTCGCCAGTCTGCAATCATTTTGGGCATTTTTTCCATGTTGGCCGCAATGAGTTTCTCTCTGCAATGGCAATAAAACAATCATTAACACAGATGTTTATGAGCTCATCATTTGATAGTCAATGCTCAGAATAGGATATAGTTATTTCAATTTTGTATAATCTATGGCAGAACCATTTACAACTCCAATTTACTATTTTTCCTCCAAAATCCAAGCACAATGTTAATGTTCAAATTGTGGCTTGCAAAAATATTCAAAAAAAATAGGCCTACTACATGGAAACATTTAAGGTCATTGTGTGCCATTGACGGCAATGAACGTCCAATGAACAGGCAGTGCAAACTAATGTTTTGGCGACAGTAATATAACGTCCAATCTATTTTGACGGAGGTCTGGTACCTAATAATCGTAAATAGATTTGACATATAGAAACGTCAATGGTAGCCAATTTTATATTCATTATTTATTCATTCTGACTGGAGAGGTTAGCGGCGATCAAACTGGTGACCCCCCACGCCCACCTCACACCACCACGCCCACCCCCGAGCCAAATTGGATAGGACGCCTATAGCCGTCAATGGCAGTGAAACGTGATCACACAGGAATAGTCATTCTGATGTCTATGACAATTAATGCAAGTAAGAGTTAGATGGCAAATGTTAACATTACTCACTTTGCCAAACGTTTTTCCGCCTCTTCCTTTTCCCTGGCCGCAATATTGTTCAACATGACCTCTAACCGAGGCTGCCATTCATTTTCCTCCGCGATGATCTTGTCCAATTCAGCGTGACTTGGCCACAGCGAAGCAGGGTTGATACCAGACGCCGATCCATAGCGACCGTACAGCTTATTATCGTATTTGCTTGTCTTCTGCCATTCCGGAGTCTCATCGCTGTTCTTGTCTGGGATGTAAGGATCTTTGAGATTCCGATTCAATGGTCTGGGGTTATACGATGCCGTCTGCAGTAGAAGTCCGTTCAAATAACTTGCAGCAGTTGCAGCAGAATGGGGAGTTTTGTGCGTGGAAATCTTCTTGAATATGTCACATATCACCAGCGTCCTCCTACATATCACGGACGCTGCCATTTTGCACAGGCTTCATTAAGGACCCCTCGTAGGTGGCTTTGAAAATGCCTGCTTCAGAAGACACCTCATCACAGATAAATAGTCATACCTCTACTTACGAGTGCCTCTAGATACGAACATTTCAAATTGCAAAATCCCCAAAAATGTAAATGCATTTGTATATTTTGCAAATATTGTCACGGATGCATTGATTCTCACTTTAGAACCTCACTACCCTCTACTGGACTCTTTGCTGTGCAACATCCACTATCTATGTTTCAAGATTAAAAACCATACAAATGCAACATGGCACATATTTTTAATAATATCAAATACATATCCAATGTATACTGCACGACCATAATGGACTATTAACTGATTGGACGTTTTTCCCAAAATATTTGAACAGTGTTTCCCCAGCCAATAAAGTTAATTTGGCATAAAAATAAAATCTTTCTTGGATTCCTTAAATTTAACAGCTACATCAATCAGCTATTAGATTGCATGCATGCAATTAATTGGAAGGGTTTGTATCTTGTCATTTCTTTACATCGATGACAAATTGCACCATGAAAGTGAATATAAAGAAGTCTGCTCCTTTAAGCATCAGAGTTGAAGGTGTTCATGTTTATTAGAAATGCATCCTGCTGTCTTTCTAAAATGTATTCTGGCTCCTTGTCCACAAAATTATGAAAACCTGGTCTAAAATGCCCCTTCATTTGACCCACACCAGTGTTCAAAATTTAAGATGGTATATATAATTAGGCCTTAAAATCGTAAATTAAATTAAAGGATCTTTTACCCCTTATTTGCTCTACTTTCTTCTTCCTGGAGAAGCCACCATCCTCTAACTTTGATCTGCTCATAGCGATGCAAATGTCATCATTTATGTGTCCCGGGAGCAAAAAGAAAAAATAAAATAATTTCTAAAAGTCCATTAAAGATTTACGGTTCCCAGGGTCTTGGTAGAGCAGGAAGCTGGAGGTGGGTGTGTGCATGACATAGGCTTAATTTGTCTTAGGAGCTGTCTGGTGCCAAGCTTGGGTCTTAAGGGATCATATCAATGTCAGTAATAAGTAAAAGGCTCGTTAGGAGTTTGTTAGGAGAGGATAGTGGCAACATGACAGAAGTATTTTTGGGAGCTTGAGTAGGATTGTGTAGTCAGTTTGGGAAGTTATACTTAACTAACTAATCCAAGCGTCTGTCTATCATCTATTTTCTATGCTGCTTGTCCTCATTACATTTGTAATTCCCAGTAGACTTCGGGTAGAGGGAAAATATACCGACATTTCATATATATATCATATGTATACTTTCAAATTGTCGATTAAAAAGCTTTGTTGTGGATGTACAAATGCAAGAGCAAAAGTCTTAAGTAACATTTATATAAGACTTAAAGCTTTGTATTATACATTTTCCATTCTTTCCATCTTTTTCCAGTATTATTTTTGTACAAGAATTGAGCTCATCCTTCCATACTCAGGAGGTGAGCCAAGTCAATGAAGAATTTTGCCAAGCCAGCGTTATACTTTGCTGACACAAAGATGAAATGATAATAAATCTGGTCACATTTTTTTATTATCTTCTTGGTCTGAATCGATGACAAGGTTTTACTCACAATTTGGCTTAGACGATGTGATTTTTGACACCCAGTAAAAAAGGGGTCAGGAAAAATCCAACTAAAAGAGAACTGAGCCCTAAAATATCACAATTGAGAGAATCCTGCTGTCCACACAGTACTTGTGATGAATTACAGTTTTCTCATCTCACAGAAATCAATATTGCATACGAATGTTGTCCTTGGCAACAGATACATCCCAATAATTATCCACAGACAATGCGAGATTGTCTTCCAACCTCTAAAAATAGAAACTTTGTAAGTGATAACTGAAGCTCTGTTTGCGGTCTAGAAAAAAGAACGTCACGACTAATCGCTCAACTTCATTGCGTAGGATTGAAAACGAGTGTGAGACTCGCTAATGTTAAACCTGGATTTGGCCCAATTCAAAGATGCGCAGAGATGTGTGAAGGAGGCTGAGGTGAGTGACAATGGATTTTGGGTGAAAAGAATACTAATGGATGTGCTTCCCTGTAATTTGGAAAATCATCATTGCGTTGTGAGGTGGAGTTTGGCTACAGAGAGCTTTTATTTTGTTTCAATCTGTTGCAAATAGTGCTCCCAAGAGCACCACATAATAGCTGTACCATTTAAGCATAATTATCTAACATCACAAATCTTTAGTTGTTAACACAAATTAACATAAATATGCTTAGGTTTGGGCTATGGTGTATAAATCAAATCACCCAATTTATTGTTCTTTAAAAAAAAAACAAAAGAAACAGTGCAAAACACCCAAATACCAATGTATTGTTTTTATGGAAAAGAACCCCAATACTTTTTGTGTATAACTGGTTGCATCCTATGGTCCATTGAATGTTTATGATGGACCTAAAGGCAAATCCAGCTTCCTTGGGAGTCCACAGCCTAGCACGAGGCCCTGATTAGATGATGAATGAGAACACATGGAATGACGGTGTCTATGGATCCACTGGTGCCTAAAAATTCAAGAGGAAATTCATCAAAGTGGGCTTGTCCTCATATGAACCATCATAAAACAATGCTGGGGTCCAGTGAAGATAAATGGGGGTAATTATCTTCTTTACCTGGTCATAACAATTCTCTTCCTCAATCCAGCTTCCTGGGCATTCGAACTCCAATGCCCAGTGTGCACAAAAATGCTGACTGTTTGTTCTTCAAACTGCTAAACCTGATGAATTATCGTTGACTTTTTTTTTTAAGGAACTTTAGCAACCTTATATTTAATAGATTATTTATTTTTAGGCCACATTGCTTGGTTGTGTTGAATAACTCTCAATCATATGTATGTTAAAGTAACAATATACATATTGTATAGACATTGTTTTTCATTTTGTCATTTGACGCATACATGATGTAAGAAACACATGTAAAATATTGACATACACATATTTGCTCATACTCTACATAGAATAAGAGTGCCTTCCCTGTTTCTTGATTGGATTTATTGTATGAGATGAAAAGATGTACATGACCACCAGCTGCTGAGTCAAAGTATGTTTACATCATACAGATAAAGACATCACACAACCTTTCGTTTTGAGACTTGGTTTTGGGGGGACTGTTCAGTACAATGGGGGAAATTAAGAGCTAGGGGGGTGCATGTGGCAACAGCCTGGCACCCACATCCTTCCGTTGCTCCCTTCACCATGCCACCACCATCTGTCATCTGCGTGAACATCTGCACACCCAAGGTGCCCTTGTCATGCAATGTTAGAGCAGTATGTTTGCATTTTCTATTAAGGAAACCTGGAGTGATTCACCAGAACTAAAGCAATTGGAGGGATGTTGTGTGTGGTGAATCAGTAGAATTGTGGAGGAAAACGACATAGGACCACCCTCTGGCAACATTGTATTTAAGTCAACATACAGTATAAATGAAATATCATTTGCCCTCATTTTGGTCCTCCTTTGGCTTTATATATAACTAATGTATGATATTTGTGTGCAAAATAATGATTTTTAACCAATCCTGAAATGTACCTTATTGGCTTCAATTGGCACTGATAAGCTACCAATTCATTTGGACTGGGTGGGGTAAATAAGCCTTTGTTCATCCACGCCTCCAAGTCAGAATGAATAGGATGTCAATGAGTGGACACCAATTCAGGGTGTCCCCTGCCTGGTAGGACTTTTGTGAGGATAAGCGGTTCAAAAAATGAATGAATGAATGAATGAATGGCACGTCAACACTCAAATTACTATTTGATTTAACCAGATGCAATAATAATGATAAATTCAATTCATAACATTGAATTATCAAAGTATATTCACCATTTTAATTCTCTTAAAGTGTTGCTGCATATTGCGTATGTTGCCGATTTGGATTAATGCAACAAAACCATAACAATATGCTCATTGTCCATCATGCTGTGATATAATCTGAAGGATTATATGATGATGAAACTCACTGCTTTTTTTGTCGTAAAGTTTGCAACATTCAGATTTTTCTCACTAGTGCGTTTTATTTGAGTTGTTGTTGTTTTTTGTTTTTTGTTGTTGTTATTTGCATGAAACTGGATGTTACTTTCCCACAGCTGCCCCTCCAGTAAAGTAGACACACACACTCAAACACAAAAACACATTCATGTGTACCAAGATGAACTACCATCTGCTGTGGTGAATGAGTGAGGATGTTGCTAGTTGTGTATTCGAAACAACGGTTGAGAGAACACACTGTGCCCTGACCACACACCACTGTTGCCTGGCACTACCATCTGACATCCTGATGGATGTGCACACACATACGCCGAAAGATTGTAAGCCAAAACAGAAGAAAGGGTTTAAATGCTGCATCAGCATGAAAGAAAATTGACGGAGGCACTCATTTAGAGTAATTGAAAAAGGCGAATAGGTATCAAGCAGGCACGGACAGCGGGTATACAAAAAAAGAAATAAAAAGAAGGCAAACAAACACCCTGAGAGCATTGATTACGGGCCAAGACGTGCCTGGCAAAGCAGACCCTCCATTGAAAAGAGCACCTGCATGCTATAAGAGTCTGAAACTCCAGTCTCAACAACTCTTTACAACCTTTACCGGCTCTCGTTGTTAGGATAAAAACGAGTTTCAGAACCCCCCCTAGCTGGCTATTTGTTGCTGCCTTGTTTACCCTCCTTCCACTCTGTTCAAATTCATCTTTGTCTTAATGGGCCCAAATGAAGTCGGCTCATTCCGCCACCAGCAGGTTAAAAGCCTATGTTTCAGTGACGTGAAACACAGGCTACCGCATTCTTTAATACATTGCCTGCCATTGACGATGATATATGTCTAATCCAATTCAAGTGGGAGATCTGCCGCCTTCCCACTTCAAATGAATTGGATGTCTACTGGTGATACTTTTTTTGTTCATTTCTACTCAGCCTAATCCTAGTAAGTACATTCTAATTGTGAAGCATTTAGTCTCTCAATAAACTGTAAATTTTCAGGTTAATCATGCTTTTGCCAAACGTATTTTGTTACCATTTTAAATCTACTGTTACTATGCATCTACTTTAGTACTGAGCTCTAGACTAAATGGTGGAAATTCATCCCTAAAATTGGACAGTGCAAACAGATTTCAACTACTTACACACTTACATAAAATGGGATCTCTATGTATGTGAACACCATGTATTTTAAAATTTCATTTTTAGCTGACCATTAAGTGACTGTAAGTAATTGTGTGTGTCTTTATTACTGAAACAATTTCTAATAATGCAAATGTTGCTTGGAAATGTCATTTTACGATAATAAAGTACTGCACTACATGGATAGCTATAAATTATTTCAGTTTAATTTTCAGTATGTGTCCTAAGATAGGTTCCTGTGGAAAAAAATATGCTCATAAAGGGCAGGAGAAGTTGATGAGGCCTGAGCAGAGCTTGTTGGCAGGCTCTTCAAAGTCTCTCTCTGGAACTCCTTGACCCTTTTCCCTCCTGGGCCTATACTTTTTTGGCCACTTCATCAATCCATCTGCCATCATAGTTAATCCTGAATGCTCTATTAAGATGTCAATATTCTCTATTTTTCTCTCTTTACCGCATTTTTCATTGATAGTAAAAGAGTGTGCGTCAGCAAATGATAGTATCACATCGGTTTGATTGGTGGAACGTGAAAAATAAGAGCAGAATGAATTGGTATCATACAGAGTTTGGTTGTAAGCAGACCGAGAGGGAGGTAAAACTGAAAGCAGATGGCAAAGCTGGCACCTGTTTTACTTTCAAATCTGTTTGGAGCCATTTTCCACATGTCTTTAAAAAAAAAAAAAAGCCGATGGTGCAGATGATGCCAAAATAAGACACTCTCTGGTTTTAACCTTTTGTGACCATTCCTTTGAGCTTTTCAGACATAATAGGATGCACCCCACTGAACAAGAGGGGATACAAAAACAACCTATTTAAAATTGGTCCACTTTGTCTCACCACGGCCATGTAAGCAAACAGAGAGGGCATTGACAACAGAAAGGAGTCTCATTTAAAGTGTTAATCTGTGTGCCACATGCTGTACAAGAGCCCAGAACCATGGCATCATGCACACACACTCACAGTAGTCAAGCCTAGCCCGGCCTAGGTAAACATGGTATATAGAGTCTTAGGCAAGTGAGGGCTTCTCATCTAGATAATGACATCCATATAGTAAAATCGATGATAAAAATGTTATTGTGTGTTTACTTTGCGGTATTCTTACAAGATTTGACAATGTAGCATTATTAATCTGTACAAAGATTTGCATGATTCATATAATTTTTTTCTGATTTAATCTTTATTCATTCACACTCTCCCAGGCCAAATGAATTTAACATATCCAAAGTGTTACTGGTTTAAAGAGCCTTAAAAAAGTTAATGCTATGATATACTATGATCTATTTATTTGTATCTGTATTTCTTTTTTTTTAATCAATTATAGTGTGTTGTTTTTGGCCATTATCAGAGTTGATTTTGCATGAAAATGCCACAAAACCAACATGGAGTGACCAAGAAATGTGATAAAATAAATAGGAAGTGAATTAAAAACATTAGGGAGTGACTTAAAAAAAATGAAATAAATTTGAAGTAATTTGTTTTGAGTTACAAGTTAAGATCTGCATGAATTTACCTTGTACCTACAATCTAGTTCATTTTGTAAGAATATTAATGAAACATATAACTCCAGTTTAATTATCATTGATTGATTATTCATTACATGTAAACTAATCATACAGCCACAATAGCTCGATGTCTGTGTAATTAATTTTATGAAGCTCTCATGAATCATCAGAGGTCATTCATTAGTTATCCATCTGTTAAGGCTGTGTTTTGTTCTCCTGTGGCAAGATTAAATTGTAGGGGGGAAAAACGCGTGAGTGTTGGGTAAAAAAAACACCAGCAGAGTGCACCAGAGCACCCAAATATCTGGCCTTTGGATCAATTCTGCAAGACTGCAAACACAAAGCTTGCAGGAGCCTGAATGAAGACTTTACCTTTGAGGAATATATCTTTTTAAATCATCTCAAGATTGTTTCTTCTTTATTTCCCACTAATGTAACCACAAATTGTATTTGCACTGAAGCTTCTTGTTTTTTTGGCCTATAGTACATGAATTTGAAATTGCATGGTTTAACTCATTGGCACTTATTGACAATGATAAATGTCCAGTTCATTTAAACTGACTCAGCCTATAGTACAGTGGTTCTTTCTCTGGCATTTGATGCCAGTCTACCCTAAAACTAACTGGTGACCAGGTAAGAGTGAAGACTGCCTCTTGCCTGAAATCAGTCATAAGCGTCAACATCCTGTGATCCTGACAAGGATAGAAAAACACCTAAATCATACACAGCATTGTAAGACCAGGTAATTCCTAATTTTCTAACATCTGACCGTCTGTTTATTTTGCGTTTGAGAATTATATGTCATGATCAGAAAATAGAATGTTAGGGTGTGTGGGTTATTCAAACAGAGAGAATCTCATGTGTTGTTGTCTGCTCTGCCCCGTGCAGGATTTGGGCATCTTGCTATTGGTGGTGATGCCCAGAAGTTGTTGCCATGCAACTCTATCTGGCACGCACGCACGCAGGAGAGCCAACAATGGTCTGCTTTATGAGGTGCCCACCGATGCCATGGTAACCTCCTAGTTCTGGGCAAGACAGAGTGAGCTGTGTGCCAAAAAAATGCCATGGTGCCTTATTTTCCCTTTCTACTAACCATGTTGCCAAGAAACCTTTTGAAAGTTAATAAGTGAAACCAGTGGGCAGACAAATTACAGCGGGTGTGTGAGGATCAGCAAAGAAGTAGCTAAACTTTGCACTTTGGAAGCATCCTGCAAAGATCAAGTCTTCTCGGGAAACAAGAGACTGCGTGAGAAGAATGTTTAATTTGATCAACACACTGCAAGGCTAATGTGTCGTTATTCCAATCAGGGATGAAAAAACTAATACCACAAAATATACTCAAGGGATAAAGATGAATTCTTTACTGAAGTAAAACTAAAAGTATATTGGGGTAAAGAAATGTATACTCAAAGTAAAGTTTGAAGGCACCTGCATTTTAATTGGACTTAAAGTAAAATTTTCTTAGTGGATTTTTGTAGGGGGTACAACAATACTTCTAGGAAGTTTCTTTTTTGCACAGCTTTACAAAATGGGAAAAACAAACTAAATACTCGACAGAATACTAAGAGTACAATAGTATAGTACCCATTTTTTAACAAAAACAGCGTGCTGTTTTCAATGTGATGTAAATTCCTGTTAATTAGCAAAATCAACTGGACGAATCAGAGCAGAGTAGATCACATTCATGAAACAAAAGAGTACAGGAAACCAAAGTTCAAAACAAAAGACCATTTGACACCAGTGCAAGATAACCACTGCGACACAGAAAATTGCTGTGATTACAAATGAACTATGGCGATGAATGAACTATAAGTTGAGCTCATTTCTGCGATTTGGTGTGAGTGAGTAAGTCTGTAGTGGAAGTGAGCGAGGTTGCTCCCATCCATTTCCATATTACCGCAGGTCATCTGGGCACTGCGCCAATCACGGTGCTTTTCGACCCCGCTGAGGCCAAGCAAGATTAAAAACAGCACTGAATCATAGCTGGAAGCTAGAGACTGATGGGAAGTGTGGAAGGAAAAGGCGGTGAAATGGGGTGGGTCACACAATAGGTCATCTAGCACTTTTAAAAGGCAGAGTCCATGCCAAAAGTGGCACATTCAACTGGCTATCGGGCTGTAACTGTCGGTTTTAATTTTCATTCATCACACATTTCATCACCTCTATAGTCAACCACTACTGATGTACTTTAACACTGAGATGGTTGCAACATGTACTCATCACTTGGGAATACATACAATGATAATAGCCCTTTCTACACAAGCTGTTTGTTAATGAAGTCATATATAAACATACAGCTGTGCAACGAGATAGATAAACGGAAACGCCACTAAATAGCCACGTTGTTGAGTGGGCCACAAACATGGGTAACATGATCAAATAAACACAACGCATTAGATCAAATCTGCTGATCCATAGGGTTTAGTACATGAACACAAACAATAAGGTCAATTAATTCTGCATGCAGATATTTCGTTTTTTATTTCCTTTAACAAGCAAGACTAAATAAAAGCCACAGTAATGGAGTCTGTTTCTCATTGCATGCTGTTTTCACCCATGAAAAAATACTTTGTTTGTTTTTGTTATTTTATTAATAACAGATTTTAGAACATAGACAAGCAAAACAAAGAAAAGTGGATCCTCAAGGGCTGGGTTTTATTAATTTAAGTTGTAAATGTGACCAGTATATCAATGAATGTCAACATTTTATATCAAAATAATTGCAGAATAAACAACAAACAGCCATGTTTAACCAACAATCTTTTGTCAGTATGAATAATTTGTAATAAACGATATGAGGCTTGTTTGAAGAAGGGGCCATAATGGTAAAACCCCACCAAAAGAAAATCTGGAATTATTTTTATTCGAGCACGTGATTAAGATTCACGACTATTTACGGTGATAATATGATGGGAAAGTTGTAAAATGAGGATTTCGCTGTCACTATTTTGCTTCTTCCATGTTTCGCAGAATTGTCTTCAGAAAATGTTCTTGGAGCACAAATGCCAGTGATGTGCGATATTAAGTCTCATATTTTTCCAACCAAAAGTTATTTTGTAACTGTTTCCATTTCTTTCTCTCATCTACTTTTTCAATAACATGAACAGAAATGAGACAAAGAAATTAGAGAAAAAGAAGTTAAGTCTTGAATAACATCTAGGTGACTCAGTGAGTGATTTTATTGGCTACAATTGGCGGTAATAGACATCCAATCCATTTTGACAGAGAGTGGTAAATGAACAAATGTTCATTCAGGCCTGGATTATCTCAGATGCCAAATCCGAAGTGAGATTACAAAGAAACTAACTCCAACTAACTAACTAACTCTTTCTCATGGAATAATCTTTTGGAATTATTTGTTCCTAAATTTCTATTAGGGCAAAAAATACTTCTAAATTAACTTCTTAAATTAACTTCTGCTGATTTGGCTCTTTTCATCCTTCTCCTATGAATTTAATTAATATTATTAGATTGAATGTCTAGAGCCGTCAACGACAGGCATGAATTAAGCATTCACTCATTTTTATGACAAGTGCCATGTTAGAATTATGTCAGCATTAAAAGAAACATTCATATAAAGTGTCCCACTTCCAGGAATCCTACAAAAAGTAGTCACTGAATCAAAAAGTACATTATTATTTCTCATTATTTTCAGAACAAGAATCCAAGGGAAGTGTTGCGAGAGTTTAGCCAAGGGCCTCAAGACTGTTGACAATACATCAGCATGGAAGGCGGTGAATTAAGAATCCAACCATTCTGTTACATCACAGTACGTGTTGCAGCATGCATGCATGTATGTGTAGCCCTCAGTATGTCGGTGCAGAGTTGGTGGCTTGTCGAGAGTGCATGCACATGGCGCAAGGAGCATTTGGACCAGCAAAGCGAGACGCACAGCTGCTTGGAGAGGGTTCTGTGGCATTTCTGTGTCTGTGTCCCCTCTCCCTCCAAACACACACATACACACACACCAGAGGATACATACAGTATATACTCATACAAACACACACTCTCAACCACTCATGCTGTTGCAGCGTCCGACTAGCACTTTAGAGTAGCTTCTGATCAGTGTTTACCCCCCTCAATGACTTGTTGACATATTCATATATTCATCAACAGACCTAGGAAGAGGACGCTGGCGTGGGAGGCGGCGTGGAATGGCGTGGGAAAGGTGGCAGCTGTGTTACGACTTCTCTGCCAGGTCTTGGTGCATGGTAGGATGGATGCCTCCTGTCTCTCCTTCATTCTGTAATGATGAATCAGTGTTTGTCTTTCTTTCATTTTTCTTGGACTCTAATTTAAACTATGTCGTTTCAATTGGAGAAAATATGACGTGATGTTTCATTTTCGTGCTTTACAAGTTGTGTTTAGCTCAAAAAAAGAAAAGTGAGAGTGGTTGAGTCATTTTATTTGGGTGTGTGGTGACTCAAGGCCACAGAAAAGGATGTTAAGGATGTGTGACATAAACTGAAATAAAGGTGGTGGTTTGTTTAATGTGTCCACATATTGATGGGCTGTGAGAACTTTTCATGATATTGACGTTCTCTAAGTATTCTTGTAGCGACTTTGGGAAAAACATTAATGACTGACTACATCAAACCTAACTAGGTCTTATCCCAAAAGATGAGAGATTTTAATTAAAACCCACTAGAGGAAATTGATGTTAAGGCCATGATACACTGAAGATACATCAATCTATGTCTGGTTGTCATTTCATCACCAGTAACTTTAGAGAGACTTTAGATTTAGTCATGTTTCAAGGTTATGTGCACTTTTTGACTTGATTATACTGTACAGTTATTCCCGGGTGATATGGCCTAGAAAACAAAATCTTAGATTTCTTCACAACAAAATTCAGAGAAAGCTCCAAATAAGTTTAACTCCTTGTAGAGGAGCATTTAGTATCTAACTCATTGACTGACATTGACGGCAATAGATCTCAAATACATTTTCATGGTGAATGATCCAAATGAACATGTTTTCTAGTGCCGCCAATGGCTTTGAAAGATGTGATGAATCACAGTCACTCCTTCCAGTTTAAATGAATTGGACTTCTATTGTTGTCTATGGCATGCAGTGACTTAAATACTATGACATTTAAAAACATCTGCATATTGTATTTTTAATGTTGTGTGTCTTTATGAGGATAAAAAATGACGCTTACCCCAAAAAGGCTTTTAAAAAAGTCAAACTTGGAACAAAAGTAACAAAGTTTCATCTGTCTTTTTCTCTCCCCCTATGCAATCAGCCCAAAAATACAAAGTAATAAGGTCACAAAATTATAAATTATTATTCTTTAAATTGTTCCTAAAAAATATGTTTTTTTCTATGCAAATGTATTATAAAATAGATTTATCGCCCAGGCCTCTGGAGTCAGTGTTGTATTGATTTCACTGTGACTATCTTCTATGCTAATGTTATTCAGGTAATCTATCCTAGATTTCACATTGACAACATCAATCATGCCCATCTCTGGGTATTTTTTTTTCATCATTATTTCCCTTCATGATGCACGTAGTGTTGATCACAGAGGTGTCTGGAGGCCTGACACAGTTTGAAAACCCGTGGGTTCCTCTCTGTGCCAGCCTGCTGTACTTGCTGCTATATAGGGCAGAAATAGACCCTCTGCTTGGATGGTGGGAATGTTCAGGGGGGGTTTAGAAAAAGAGATCGTGGCAAAGAGTGGGGCATAGTCATGGAGGGACCATAGCCAGAATGAAGGCCCCATGCAGCGATGTAGGAGAGGAGAGAGCAGAGGGAAGGGGTTCAAGGGTTACAGGGTGCTGAGGGGCACAGAGAGGGGCACAGGCTGGGTTATAGGCAGCCTGGCAAAAAGAACAGCCCTCCATCTGGGCTACACAATGTCACTGCTCTATGACATCCACGTGCAAGTTTGGGCACAAGCCACTATGTACATTTGAGTTTAGAAAGTTCGCTTTTTGGGGATGTATGTTTTCTATCTGGGGTGCTTTTTTTTAGGTGTGCCTACCATTGATGTGTGCCAACACCAGTATAATTGCTCCACAGATAGAAGCACTAAAGTTATTTTCCACTGTTTCGAACTATTTTCATGCATTGGATACTTTGAAATGGGAGGTTGAAAATGTATGTAGTACTAGGCAGTTTGGAACCAGGAAAGTCCAAGGTTGGGATTACTGACTTACTTTATGTTGTATTGTAAGGAATAGACCTTATAGTCAGTGCATTCATTTCCAGTTAACAGGACAGTTGACTATTTTCTGAAGGCTTTCGACAGCCTAAAAGGCATTTGCACAAGTTCGCAAATTTATGAAGTTATTATAGCTGTCATTTATCAAAATTAGCTATAGATGAGTAAATCAGGAATGGATCTTATCTAATTTGATACATGTATTGCAAACTTGTTTGTGCCAGATCTGATCCAAACTGCACATTTGGTAGCCAATTAAGGTAAAATCCCATTTTACATGTCTACCCACATACTGTTTAGCTTTGATTAATCTTATCAGATCAGCTTGTCATTTGTCATGCTGTTATATGAGATCTGATTACATCAGAAGATCATTATTATTATTACAAGACAATCTGCATCTGGATCAACAGAGGCTTCCTTTTAGCAATTAAATGAACATGTTTGTTTGGTACTTAGTTGGTTAAAACTTGCCTTCAATCTTACTATACATTTTTTCTTTACACTTGTCTATTCTTAATGATCACATGACTTTTGTTACACTTTCTTTCATCTCCCTGGCTGTCTTTTTCTATCCACAGACAGACCCTCCCATCAGTGGCCGGTTTCCATCTGGCTCACCCCCTTTCTTTTACCAAAAACTGGCTGATAACTTTTGGCCAACTTTTGTGAATGTTTTATATGTGAATAAATGAATCAATTTAAATCAATTTGTAAACAAAAACATAATAAAGGTTTTTGTGTGCAACCTTGAATGTAAACGACAAAATTCAAAGAGAGCCTGCAGCATATTAATTTATAAATATGTCAAAATGTGTGCAGAAAAAAGCGGACAGGTTTTTTTTTTTAGAAATTTTATATCTGGGGAGCTTTGATTTGCAAAGCATCCCAAAAATGATACAAGTGTCTGGTTATCGCCACTGCTCTTCCGACTTTATCTTTGTTCCTAAAAACACAGATCATTTGCTTTTATTTCCCCTTGATTCTCCTCTTCGTGCATTGTTACTGCACAGATGTCTGGCTTGGCCTGCAACACCTGTCTCACCATGTGTTACTACCAAGTGTTGCCGTCAACTCTGTGTGTGCCAGTGTGTGCGTGTCCCTGTCTGTTTGTGTCTTTTTTTGGGGGGGAAAAGGGGAGCAGAAGCTACAGAGTGGATTAGTCATGAATATTCATGTTATCATTGATAGTACCACCAAATAGAAAGAATATGGTACCACAGAGAAGACTCCATCCATTGGAAAAAATAGAGAGGAGAAATGATAGTGAAAGTAAGTGGAGGCAAGGGGAAAAAGTAAAAATTCTCCTGACCCACATGAAAGTGAGTGTGTAAAGCGAGCATGATAAAGAAAGAGTGTTAGCTCTAGGGTTATATTCGAAAAGTAAACCGTTTTAGTTGAAATTGGGGAAAAACTCATACATTTTCGTCATTATAAGATACACAAGAACATTTTTTTCACATTTCTCTGTTGTTTAAGCACACTGAAAGTCAACATTTACAATACAATTGTGGCCTATGTGACTTTCATGAATAAATACATATCAATAAAATGTTGATAAAAGGACATTATTTTAAAAAATGAAAACACTTACCTCACATTGGCAGCAATAGAAATCCTATCGTTAGATGTTTTAGAGTCATTGGCGCGGTTAGACACACAATTCATTTTAATTGGGTGGTATGAATAATTTTTCCCATTTCAAATGAGTTGGTCGTTCATTGTTGTCAATGGTAAGCAATGACGTCATTCTGTGTCTCTTTTTTGTTAGTTTTGGGGAACTTACAAGTCCCTTGCTTTAAATTTTGGGGCTTATCAGGGTCACATCCATTTGGTTTCTTTCACTGGCTCTTATTTTTTGAACAGACACTGGCCAATTTCTGTTGATATGTCATTACTTTCTGATGATTCGACAATTCCCAGGTCACTTCTTGTATATTTTGTGTCACCTCCTGTAAATTTTGAGGCAATTCCAGAAATTATGTTTGCTAAAAGTATTCAATTGCCCATCTAGCACCATCGATGAGTTGCATCAACAGTTCATATCAAACAAATGGTAAACATTAATTTCCTTCTTTGAGCAGTAGGAATGGAGAAACTCATGTAACATAAATATATTATTATATTTATCACTTCATACCAAATGAGTACTATAAATGAAGATGTATCATATCGGATGTTTGAGAATCGGATTGGGAGAAAGATGAAGAGCAAAAAAAAAAAACGGAGGAAATCTCGGCAGGAAAAAGGATGGAACGAGACGATAGCATGGAGACCGCTGGGGTGAGGGGCAGCACAACTAAGTGGACCAAGGCCCTTGTGGCTGTTCCTCTTGCTTTCATGAAGTGCCAAAAACAGAGATTATACCAGCTCTGCTTTCTTCTACGGTGTTGGTGGGAGGGTGGATGATATCAGGAGGTATAGTAATCTTTTCCCTTCCCCACCTCCCATTCTCTGGTGTTTTTGCCTCGACCCAAAATCAGAAAAGAGCACATAACTTCATTTTACGGGGCAGAGGGACATTTAGTTACAAGAAAAGGAAGCGGAAGTTTCCAAGCAGCATCAATGTGATATAATCTTCATCTATATATATTCGAACACTTATTAACCACTCGCTCAAAAACCAGCAAATAAATATCTTTTATCAACTGGGCTATGTGCTGCAATTGTCTGTCTGTCCAGTTTGAGTTGTCCTGAGGCCAATGGGTCAGTGGTTTGATTCCCACCTACGACTAGCCACTGTTGAATTGCCCTTGGGCAAGGCACTGAACCCCAATATGCACCCCAGCAAGCCCATTGGTATGCGTGAGTTGGTGAATTCTAAATTGTAAAACACACTGTGACTCGGGTCTGAGAATGGCATTGTATGAATAAAAACTTACATACTAAACCATGCATATCCACTATCACAATTACACACTACTTCTCACTATGCAACCCTAAACCAGGCAGTCAAACAGTGAGTTAATCAGACCTATAAAATCCTTCTTTGCCAGCACAAGATAAAGCGGTTAGCTGGTGGTCTTGCCTTGCTTAGAGCAGCACATCTCTACTGGGGCCTTGTGGCTGCCTGATAAGAAATGAGTGTGTGGGATATCCTGAGAGATCCAAGCACATATATATGCACACTTTGGGAGGATCCTCTCAGTGCCAGTAGGACAAATCCACAACAGCCACTCAGCTATATCTGTAAGGCCCCAGGCTTGGCCAATCGTTCATCTACATCAGTTGTTAATTTCACCACATTGCCCTACAGGTGTGCTTGTGTGTGTTTATGCATATTCAGTCACAACTCACAAGCCACTTTATTAGCAGCATATGGACACGGGCTTCAAAACAAGATCAGGTCTTCAATTTCTTTTAGTTTTGATTGAAAATATGACTAGGTGATATAGGTTAAAACTATTTTTGGTTCACTGAAATGTGTTTTCCCCCTCTCAGCAACTCAAAAAAAGATAAAAATGAATGGTAGAAAAATATGGAACATAATGAACTCATTGGTTGCCAGCGATGTTGCTAAGACATCCAGTCCAATTTGACTGTAATGGATTTCCAGTCAAAATTAACTGGCCGTCTAGCACCGTCAAAACCACTATCCGTGTCAATGGCAGGCAGTGATTTAAAAACTACGGAAATAAGTTGTTGTTGTTGTTGTTGTTTTAGCTTTTTATGCTGAAGGGAGCTATATGGTTATCATTGGAGTTTGGAGGTAAATTGTTTAATAACCTAAGTCCAATACTCATCCTATATACTGCGTCATAATCTCTAGGAAGTTGAATAGATGAAAGCATAGAAGTAAGTTTTTCCAAAAAGTTCATTGTTAAAATATGGTCACACAGTAAATATCTATATCAGCCCAAAAAAATCAGGTTATGCTCTTAAACATTTAATGTGCAAACGTTTGCCTAATAGCATTATGTATTATTAGTTGCATTATTAAGGATCATATTCAAACATTTTCATAAAAAAAACATGGTTATTTTTCATTGATTGTGTAATACAAACAAAATGGACTATATAGATAATTGTGTTATGAGGATAATCAGATATGGAGTTCAGGAAAATGTGTGTTAAAACAATGTGACATCACTGGATTTATTTTTTAAAACGTATGGGTCGAAAAAATGTTGATTTTTTTGGTGCATTTTCTATTTGAATACATTTCTGTCACCAGTCTACAGCTTGAATGCTGGCCTCCAACTATAATAGCCACTTGACGCAAGTCAAACGCGTCTATTCTTTCTGAAAGAAGTGAGAGAATAGACGTGATTTGGGCTGGTTCGTGTTGCCCTGCCAAGGTCAATAACCCTCAAATGGACCGTTGCCCAGAGGATCTTTTGTCTTAAAAGTTGATGTTAAAACCAGATTTGCAGCTAAGGCAATGCAAATGGGCCTTTTCTAGCGACGCTCACTGCAGACGAGTGGACACACGCACTTTCATCTTTGTGCGCACTTTTCCCAAAGTGCGCGTATAAATTCAACTTGTCGATTCAAATCCATTTACGACGTATTTTTCATGCCTGATGTTGCTTTTTCTTTATTCCCTTAAGTAGATGGATAGGCCTGTTACGTAACTGTGTCAAATAACTGCCCTTTAAAACAACGAATGTTAACCTATTTAGTGTGTAAAACCATAATAAATCCGTCAAAAAGGCATTTCGTTACTAAGAAGATTATTAAAGCACCGTATTATGTTTTATCCCATATGTTTATTAGAGCAGGAAGAAGAGTGTTTTTTTTTAATGTGGAAAGCAGGTTAAGTCCAAAATCTGGTCAATTATGACTTGAACTTTAATTATTATATTAGTTTAATCAGATGCATTACGTTTTATTTGACCTGTTTGGTTAATTCTATATTACATTTATTAGCTGATGTGTTGTGGTAATATCCTTTGTGAGTGTGTTACATTAAAAATACATTATTTTCTTGGCTGGTCAAGATAAATCATTTGTAAACATTGTGCCACTACGTTTTTAGGATAATTGTCGACTTTAATAAACATGATTACATCATTGAATTTTCATAAACAGATTTGTACAGACACTCGTTTGCTACATTTACTCTTAGTCCATTTTTAATAATCTACAAAATACATTGCAAATAAAACCAAAGTAAATCAATTTTACAAAATCATTGCAACCCTTGTCGATCTTGATTTTATTTTACTTTAGTTATTGACATATTGTTGTAGAAATTATTCATTTTTAACCTTACTTCTCAATTTCAATTGGAATCAAAGCACCATAAAAACAGATAAGCACTGTTTTTAAATGCAATAGCTGCTCATTGCAATCATTTTTCTTAAATTAAAATTAGATACAGAACAGTACAAGAGATGGAAAAAATAAAAACAACAAAAACTTAGAAATACCACCTTCCATGAGCTGAAACTGCATGGTCAAAACACATAATATTACTGCAATATGAAATTATCAAAGGTTTTAAAATTAAACTAAACACATGTGAATGTAAAGAACTACAGATTTTGTTCCTCTCAAATGTGACTCCAGAGCCAAGCTGTTAAAATAAAGCATCATTCCTATCCTGTAAATGCAGCATTTTGTTTTGCACGTATCCATATTTGTATTGTTTTTAGCATTATGAGTGAGAAAGAAAGGTACACTGAAGCATAGGCATTCACAGCAAATCAATCCAGTTTTAATGGAGTGGACGTGCATCATCGTCAATGCCTAGCAATGAGTTAAATGCTGTGTATTATGAAAAGAAAAGACAGGGGCACAGTGTGTATTATCAGAAAGGAATTACGTTTTTTTTTTCATTTCACTTGAATTCATTTGTAATTGTATTCACTAATATATAATAGTGATACATTTAAATTATTGTAAATATATTTAGAGCGAGAGAGTGAGAAAGTATGTGTGTCTGTGCTTGTGTGTGTGTGAGAGAGAGAGAGGGGAGAGATAGAGAGAGAGAAAGAGTGTGTGTGACAGAGAGAGAGAGAGTGAGTGTGTGTGTGTGCGCGCATTTTCAATGAGCAAAAATATAGTCTCTCGCCCTAAAAATGGTAAAAATATATTTTTTAAAGATGCTTTCGCATTAGGTAGAGAATTTATCATCATTTCAGATACCATTGATATAAAATAGTGAGCTTTTACGTGGACAAAATTCTATCTTTCCCCCTTCAGTTCAAATGGCACCCTTGCAGATCACATGGGATGTCTCCTTAGGATTTGGTTATTTTCATCAGCTCCCTATCCTTCTTATATTGCATTTGCACCCCCCACCCTCCAAACCCCATCCCAAAAATAACGCGTTTTGACGAGCGGCACCGTGGCATCCGAACCGCTGCCCTCTCCCTCCCGTCCTCGCGAGTGAGTGCGTCGGCCCCGAGCTGTCCCTATAGCAGCGTACGCTGTAAAACCGGTGCGGGTTTACTAATCCCCCTGCGTCCACGCTTCACTCTGAGCCGGTATTTAATTCCCGTAAACCCCCAGCTGCCTCCCTGCTTCCTCACTGAGCACGACAGACTGTGCGCCGCTGCGGTTATTAATAATTCAGCCGCCCTACGCTCAGCTTCCCCGGCCGCGGCCGCAGGAGGAAGACCGCGCGTCCTCGCCCGGTGCGTGAGCGCGTATACGGCGACCGCTTCTTTTCCTCCCCTCTCCTTTTTTTCTTCAATTTGTCTTCATCCTAAAAAGAAGTTGGTTGATTTGGTGTCCGGCTTTGTCGTAGCCCTCACGGGGGCTAACTGGAGATTTTGGTCCGAAGATCTCGGCAACTTTCCCTGCACGTGGAGCGAAAGAGAGGACGCTCTTTTTAGTTAAAAAAAAAGCATGCAGCTGGGTTGAATCGCTAAACGGTTCGATTGACGAGAATTGCACGAGAAAAAGTGGTCGAACCGCAGCCCAAACTCGGGTGAAATTCGTGGAAATATGACGCACCTTGCATGAAGAAATCAGCAAACAGACGACTTGGATTACAGCCTGAAGTTTATATTTTTTTTAAAAAAAGGACAACAACAATGTTTACAGGACCGTGTTTGCTTCCGGGGTTCTAAAACCGAGCTGCACGAGAACACCAGTGGGTTGTTTTTTTCGCCCACAAACTTTTTTTTTTTTGGAAGACAAACTTTTTGGGGAGTGGAAAATGGGTCTCTGAGAGGGTCTTGGCAACTTTCCCTACACCACAATGGTACGTGCTGTGTAAACCAATAATTTGCTCATTTGTGCAGTGTTTTAAACGTTGCATGTAATAATATGCTTTAGCCAAGTTTGGGATTTATTGCTAATATGTCCAAGGTTCTCCTCCCCACATCACATTCATATCATTTAACCCTGTATTGATAATCTGAAAAAAATAACTGGTGAATACATGAAAAGGAAAATACTACAAACAAGACTCGATTCAAATGAACAAAAAACATAAATATACTTATATTTGGGCTCACTGTAACATTGAATTAGATTTTCTCCCCTTCATTGTATTGAAATCATTGTGCGCCGTTATCGAGAACAGATGTCCAATTAATTTAAACAGAGAAAGCTGAGCGTGAATGCTCAGCCTTTTGTGCCATTGACATCACTAGACGTTGAATGCATTTTGACTCCCGGTCAAAATAAAATGGACATATAACGTGGTCAATGTGTTTAATGAGTGGGGGGGAAAAACTTGTTTATACATCATTATGAAATATCTTATTTGTGTTTTTCAATTTCTCTGAGCTGTCATGGTGAGTAAGGTCTTAATATGTCCCTGCCTTACTAATAATAGTTCCATATATGATATGCACTATCATATCATACGGTGTAAGCAGACAAGGAAACAGCTACCAGCAAGTTGTATAAAGGTTGTTGACTTGCAAAGTCAAAGTTATCTTTGGAAACTTGGCTGCAAGTACCTATTTAAATATGTATTTTTGTGTGTAACTTTGTGTCGGAGTTATGCGTTTTTTATGCATGTTGCTTGGTTGTCAAATTCAGTGATATTCTCACACACCAAAAGCAGAAGTTTCTGAGATCCCTTTGGGATCATTTACTTGAATCATTTTATCATTCAAATGATGGAAAACCCCGTCACGGACTTTCAGCCACTTTGACAATAAAATAATGTGCCATTTACAGATGAACTGTGATATATAACTTTCACATCGTTGACCCTCAGATGAGTTCTATTTTCTTTCTTTTCCTGAATTGAACGTGAGCCAGTTGTTGGAAGAACCTCCCACGTACAACCTTGGCACTTCCAACAAACCATCTTATTTGCACGTGAATATGGGAGATTATTAGTATGAATAATTATTTGTTTACATAAATCTGAGCAAATGTGGCAGCTGTTCAAAAAAAAAAGCTCCTCGGTAAAAAGGATACAGAATTCAGGACAAGTCTCGTGTGGGATTTTCATGGTATGTGATGCTCCTGCTTTAGCAACCCATCTTTTTTTTAAATAACAAGAAAGTTAACAATAAATAATTTTGCACTTTGATGAAAAACTTGGGCTGGGTTAAATGGCCTAAAAGTAAAAATCTGAAAATTTTCCCCACCCAAAAAATATAGTTTCTTCAGATGTCTATTTCTTTTATTTTAGACACAAAAGGTATAACGTTTTAACTAATTCTACGACATTTATTAAACTCTTTCAAAGAGTCAAAGGAATTGGACGTCTACACAGTCAAAGGCACTAAAATGAGCACACACAGTCAGACCTCTCAGTTTAAATAAATTGGACTTCTATCCTTGTCAATGGCATGCAAAAACAAATATGGGGGTCATTATCAAATTTGCAGGACATGTTTCTAATATGGAATGGAAGTGGTGATTAAATGTTTGTGTATTAAGGTCAGAGGTCACAGAAGTTAGAAAAGTAATTTAATGATAACTTGCCTTTGTTACTCAAATTTGCTAGTTGGGTGATATGATGAGAATAACAACGGTCAGATGCCAGAAATATGGGGATGGTTTGAATTTGGTGCTTTGGCGAAGCTCTGCTCCCTCACAGTGCTCCTTTATCCTTGAAAATATTTCCACCTTTAATCCTCTAATGCTGTTGTGAAAGTTTTGTAATGATAGTGAGGCTTTGCAGTAGTCAGCCACAAATAATGTAGACATCCTCCAACTTTTATTGAAGTTTCCTAGTTTCAGGCTATCCAATTGTGTGCGTTCTAAAAAAATGGCTTTTTAAGTATTCTGCCACACAATTCCATTATCTGTATTTTGGTCGTACTTGGATCCTCTTACCAGTAGAACTCATCTGGAACATTTCATCAAGCATGCATCCAGAATGCATCCCTATTTGATGCCTTAGTTACCTATTCTAGTTCCTCTCAATGTAGAGAAGCAGCGGCTCGACTCTGAGTCCATTTTGACTGCCATTATGGATTGAGCGGCATGGTGCTGAATGGTTTCCACGTCTGCCTCCCACTTCTGAGGTCAATGGTTTAATCCTGAGTTTCTACCTTCCTGAGAGAGGTTTGCATGTTCTTCTCGTGCCCACGTGGGTTTTCTCCGGATACTCTGGTTTTCTCCTACATGTTTGTATTGTCCGCACCCAAATATAAAGTAATAACTTATCAAAGATCCAAAATAATTCCTTCTAGAATAACATAATTTCCTTTTTGGCAAAAAAGTCAAATGATTGTTTTGTAAATCAATAAAAACATAAATTAATTCAAAACAATTTACAATTTATCGCTCTAGCCTACATTTTCAATGTTAAGTAGTCTTACTTGGGTACCACTGTTAACACTTAAAGCTATCCATGCTTGAATTACTTTGTCAAGACTTAACTCTTATACTAATTGGTTTCATAGGACATCCAGGCGGCACACCAGCTGTCTACCAAAGTCATTTGAATCTCCTTAATTTGGAAATGAGTTGCTATTACTGTGTCATTTTAATTTGAAATAAAATCGCTGCAACAATACATGTATTTTTCCCTTCTCACTCCTCTTTGGGGCCTAATGAGGAATTAGAGCCAATAGCATTATTCATTACACAGAGCTTGCCAGCTCTTTATCACTGCAACAATATTAGCATATTTGTTTGAATTTCCAGCACTTTTTTTTTAAAAAAGCATTCATAACCAGGTTTAGCATTTTTAATAATCTGGCATCAAATGTATCTCACCAAACTGAATGCTGAAATAGAACCAGTGGCAAGCCCCAGAAACATACTAAAAATCCTTTTAAAGACACACTGCTCTAATTACTTCCTCCCTCCCTATGCCCTCCCTGCCTTGTATTCCTCACCCCTTAGACGCAGGTGTAAAATATCACATTTTTCCAGCATTTCTCCCTAAGGTGGCGCTGGCTTAGGCTCACACAGCACCAATTTCCCCTTTCATATTTTTTTTTTCGACAAAAAACGTCCTCCGCCCATGCATCCCGTACTTTGATGTGCTTGCCACATCTGCACAGGTTTGTTAGCAGGTGAGGAATGAGGACACAATTAAGACAGAATGAAGTGGGACAAGGCAAGATGCATGTTATGTACTAATGGAAGGCGAGCTTCTGATGATCTAGAAAGTGATGAGTTCGTCTCAAAACGGCGGCAAAGGGATCGGAGGGCTGTTTACTAATTGCAAATGTACCTGCCTCTCATGATAGCTTCGAGACTGCGGGGGCCCAGGTGGTTCATGAGCGGGTGTGTGAAAACTGAAAGATGGCGAAGGGTGGGCATTATGTTTATGTGCTTTGATTAATCCAGCGCCATGAAACCTGGCCAACTTCACCATCCCTATTAAGAGCTGTCATGCTTTATGTGAGGTGGCGATAACTTAGAAGACAGATGAGGTACTCCACAGAAAAGGATTAATATTACACACTTTACTGTATACTTGGTTGACTTCAGTCAAATAGCTTTTTGACATATATGTACTGCACACCTAATTATGATTTTATTTCATTTTTTTATCATTATATGAACAACATTTCTTCCTGTCAACACAGTGAGTCGATATACATAATTTTCAATTACAGCACTTACAATAGCAAACTACAGTGCAGTGAACCCTAGTAAAATGATCCTTTATATGACAATTGCCTATTTTTGTATTTGAAATAATAACAATCATTTCAACTTAATTGCCAGGCCACCTTTTTATCCATTTAAACATTGATGAATTTAATTTGGTCTTTTTTTAATACTAAAATAAATAAAGCATCATATTTGAGTAGCCTGCAAGCAATTTTGTACAGGAAACATTGGGCCCAAAAGGTTAAAAAGGTTAAGAACGCTTCTTTAGGTGACATTAAGTCCAGATTTGTCCAAAATATTGTACTCTATGCAAAAAGCACAGTACACTTCTCTGGCTTCGGCCCAACTAGAAGAGTTGTGCGTGAGTATGGCAAGGCTTCTCATTAAGGAGCCTGCCAAATTTGCCGCATTGTAACAATAACCATTACATTACATACTAGAAGTAACCAGAACAACTTGATATCCTTGAAATCCCCCAAGTTTCAGTTTAAGTATACGGGTGTGTAAAGTAGATATTTCGTAAACTGTAATTACCTTAATTGTTCCCTCTTCCCAGTTGTTAATGGTAACCACCACTTAGCACCCTTTGAAATAACCGCTGAAAAAAAGTCAAGAAAAAATGCCGCGATTCACTTTTGTATTATGATTCAGGTGCTGAATCTTCCTGGTAAAAAATATTTAAAAAAAATAAAAAAATAAAGAAGAATAGATGGGAATTTCACAGCATCTAGTGGCTTTGCCAAAGATGAACTTTAAGTCACTAAAACAAAAAAGTCAGAGGATTGCTTTGTTTTTGGAACTGCATCCTCTGATCTTGTCAGTTTACAGTAACTGAAACTTAAACAAACAAGTGAAACCGGGACAAATATACAGTATCTTATAGCAAAGAATGAAATATAATGTTTTGTTATTTGAACTGACATGTCTGATAAACAATGGTTTATGGCATCAACACAGACATTAAGTAATTTAAGCCATTACATGTGCAGAAACACGCACATATGCAAACTATGATATGGGATTGCACTTGAACAAATATATGAACAGACACATACATAAACACGCAACTATAATAAGGCCCAGACTTTGGCCAACCAAGCTGTGGTTTGAAAAAGAGAGACACAGGCTATTCATATCCTGCCGAATGAGAGGTTACAGTTTGAGCTTGTGTAACTTAGGAAGCGCATCTCCTTGTGAGATTTTACCTACTTCGTTTAGTAGAAAGTCAGGCAGGCGATATAATTTGGGCAAGTTTAACAATAGTTTTGTCAAGTACAGGCTACATGAATCCTTTGCACAATAACAATTGGAATAATCCAGGGAAAACATTGCTCATAGCATTTGGTCTCAGCATCAATCCTTTCTTGTCATCATCAATTGGTGGGATAACACCGAAGGAAAACCATTTGTCCCACTAAATGGTGCCCTTGTCAACTTCTCTTGGCTTTCTTTTAAGCTCTTAAACTGGCCGGTCCAGCTGAGGGATATATTTTACTCTGTTCATAATCACAGAGTAGCTTAAAAGAAGTCAGACTAGCAATTCTGAGTGTCTCTTTCTGTTAAATGATTCAGCACTGAAAAATGGTTCGTGAACAAAATATCAGGTTCAAACATCCTAAAAATTGTACAGCAAACATGCCCATGGATGGCTAGAATAGGCTCTAGCACCCCTGTGATCCTTGTGAGGATAATCAGTAAGGAAAATGAATATTCATTTAGACCTGGCATCATATTGTGTTTGGACAACACATGTTGGATCATGTAGTTTTATACAATATAAAATTAAATGTCTACATGACCTAAAACGTGATGCCCACTTATTTGGATGCCAGGTCCTTTTGGGGCAATGTTTTTAAATACTAAAAATAATAATTTTCTTTGTATAGGGGTATGGATTTTTTTCATAATATTGCTTATTAACTGTGTTAAGCATTGAAATCTTGAGTGTGAAGAAATTAAATTTCTGATTAAGTTAAAAAAAAACAAGCTCACATAGAAATAACAATGCTCGCCCGCACAAAATTCTATCAAAGCACTGAAAGATGTCTTTGTTTGTTGGTTTTTATATCAGTCCCAAATACTTTTGTCAAATATTTTATCAATGGCTCAGAGACCATAAAAAACTGGCTCTGATTAGATTTATGGGTTAGTTCTTGTGGTAAAAAGTGTGTGTGTTCATGAGTGTTTTTGTGTGTCAATGATTTTTGCTGAATCAGTGAGCAATGCAGGTGAAATGGCAGTGACAGGAAATGCCATTGTGCTGGAGTATTGTGTGCTGCCACCACAGCTAAACACTTTGCTCTCCATTCAAGTTGCAATGAGTGATGGGCTTCAAGCCTGCACAGCACATGGGCCCAGGCAGGCGACACACATTATTCAGCAGCATACAGATGGAAAGAGAGACAGAGAAAGAGAGAGAGAGTGCATTTCAATTTGATTATAAGAATTAGATGTGATTGGATGTTGTGAAATTTCTTCTAGCTTTCTTACATGCAAACATATTTAGCATCCATCCATTATGATGGACCTATAATTAATATTCATTATTTAAATTCCACCAGAATAGCTTATCACAAAAAATTACTAAGTTTTACAACATTTTTAAATGACATACATTATACACACTTGTAGGGGTATAGCATCACATCCTATATAAAAAAAAGTATTCCCAAAAAAGATTTCAATTATGTATAATGCATAATGCTTTTGTGTGGTTGTCAATTGATAATTAAATAACTGTTGTGTTATCATTTCAGGCAACTGAAAACTTTCTGTTGAATGAAGAACCCTCCAGAGGTCCTGGGATGCCTGAATGCTTTGTTGTATCAGATTCATACAGGGTATGCATTATTATCATTACTATTGTTCTTGTTGTTGTGAGTCATTGAATCATTACTCATTATTACTATGACGGACAGTTGGTGTTCAAGCTCATGGTAATTGCCACAATTATAATGTCATTCACGGCACCATAAGTCAGCTGCAACCCATTACAATCATTATTTCCACACACAAATTCAATCCCCCAGGAATGAAAATGTACAAAAATGTGAAAACAGCACCAAAAAAACTTAAAGCAAGATTGCATTTGGTATGCAATGTGATATAAATCGTAAAAATAGAGTGAAGGGTTGAGAAAAGAAAGGTGACTGGGAATGTGATCGCTAATGAGGTGGGAGCCCCAGCTTTTCTATTCTACAAGCCTTCCTTTTCCATGAGTTAAGACTCACGCCAAGTCTCGCAGAAAATCTGGTTTGCTACAGAGTATCATATGTCCCAGGGTGCAGAGATGAAGCATGATGGCTGTAATTGAGGTGCACGGCTGGTAGGAGGGTTTTTTTTCTTCGGGGGTGGGAGAGGAAGAGCGTCAATGGACCTGTATTGGATTCCAAGGGCAGTGAGTTCAAGAGCATCCGCACGAGGGTGACTACCTCACACTCATCATAAGGAGATCGGCCCCAGGGAAACATCAGAACTTCCCTCCCTTTTGGGCCTTACTCAACTTAATGAATGACTGTTATGCTGGTCAATACACTGTGAGAAGCATATGTGATAATAAATGGCCATACCTGATATCATTGAAACATCCGTAGGAATATTAGCAAAATACAGCACCCCTTTGCTGAATATTATACATTGCATGTTCATTCCTGTAAATAATAGCTTAACTTAATTGGCTAAGACAAAGTAAATTGACGGTCTTTCCTCATCTCCCATCATCGTCGCAGTGAAGCAAATCGCTACATATGCTTCATCATTTTCCTTGTCTTAGCCTTTGAGGGAATTTCCTAGTCTCATTAACTCCCTGTTGAGTATTTTTTTTTCATGTTGGCTCCTAATGGTTTGTTCGCTGTACTTCGTATATTCTGTCTGTTGTGTTTGCCTACATTAGTTTGTAAATACAGAACTAATACCACTTACTTAAATTCTGACAATGGGAGCACTACTGTCATCTACTGTAATGGATGTGAAATTACACTTTATTCCAGTATAGGCAAGAAAGGTCAGCCATAGTACTACATTCAGTTTTCAGTACTAGAGAGTTGTATCTAATATGTGGTGACTAAACTGGCAGGCCAGAAAATTTTGAGTTTGTCAAGCTCACAAGCCAATTTACTCTTTATATCAATTTTCCTGATGAAATCATAACTCAAATGTCATTAATCCAAAAGATAAAACTATACAAGGATCCAGGTCAGAGGAGAATGGAGCTTCTTCAAAACAGATTGAAGTATAGCCAGAAGGTGTCTAATACTCAAGGCACTGTGAACTCACATGTTGTCATGGTGAAGTATCCACAAGTCCTGCCACAACTCTTCTTGACAACAAGAAGAAAGCAAACGCCACAGGACCTCTATGTAGTCGTGCTGGTTGATTGTCTGGCCTACTTTAAAGTATCGAATTCATAATTTGTAGGTTAGAGATAAAATACAAAAACCTTTATGATAATGGACCTAGAACTTCTCTGACCCGCATTATGTATTAATTGAGAGAAGTAACAGACACAATAGACTTCAGGCAATTTTGGACCTGATTTGTCAAGAGTCTTGGGCAGGTCATTCATTCATTGCTCCTATATTTGGAGTCATTCAGAGCAACGGCAGCCAGACCTCGAGCTAGCCACCAAACCACACGCCGCTTTCTCCCTTCTACACCACAGCGACAGCTGGGTGTGGTGTTAATAAAGCCTGTGATAGTAGGCAGTGTGCACAGACAAACTTTTGATTTCCATGCTTAACTAACCAGTTTTGACTCTCCTCAACAGAAGCTATTTGTACTTTGTTTGTATACAATAGTTGAAAACGTAAATTAGGCTTTCATCCTCTATTCTGGAGCAGTTGTAAGTTTGTATGTTTGAATTTTTGTTAATAAAACACAGCGAGAGTAAACATATGGTTCTAGCATGTGCTTCTTAATGAGAGATTTACTAACATGAACCACTAAATGCGTGGATCATTTTAGAAGCACCAAAATGTGTTACTTGCGAGCGGACCCAATTGAAGGATTACAATTTGTGTTCATTCACTCAATTTGCAACCATGGTGCTTGCAATTGCATAGAACTGAATTCCTAAAACAGTTTCAGGTATGGATTGTTCTAAGGCACGACGACTGGACGTGGCCAACATAGTTCTAAGGGAGTTTTGGCAAGACCCTGGGGGTTCCCAACACCATGACCATTGTACAAAGTTATTCCCTTTGTGTTTTTGGGGCTGTTGTGAGCATTTAGTAGCCACACAGAGCCAAATTTCTTAATTTATACTGCACAGGTTTGCAACTTAAACACATAACTAATAGGCCTAATAAATCCCTAGGTATGGGTGTGAATGTGCAAGGCTGTCCAACCGATTTATAGGCTCCAACACCCCCCCTGCGACCCTAATTGAGATAAAGCGGTTCAAAAAATGAGATGAGATATATGTATGTATATATATTTCACTAAGGTAGTTTTGATACTCCTTGATTATATGTCAGTCTTCAGTGTTTGGCATAATTTTTCCTTTCAACGGCAGTTGAATGCTGACTGTTTGGCTTGGCCTGACATGAAAAGTACAGATGTGGCCTCTGAACGGGGTGAAAAATGGTTCAGTGGATAAATAGTCTTCACTCCATGAAATAATGCATCTATTCACACGCCCTCAAATGAATGAAGGTGTTAAATGCAGAAAAAAACGTAGCTTGGAAGATTATTTCGTCACCAGATGCAACGGAACGGTTTCCAAACAGCATTTGACATAATTGTTAAAGACAAATTGGACATTTAGTAAATAGCTGTTATTGATGGTGGCAAATGTCCAATCTTTTTTTTAACTGGGAGGGTTGGCAGTTAGTGTTCTTGCAAATTATTATTCTTGTTTTTGTTTGCAGTTATTCCTCCAATAAAACCTTATTTTCTATTTTGTGAAATATTTAGTTTTTAACCATAGCCTGCCGTTGACAAGGAATGACATCCAATTAATTTAGACTGGGAGGAGTGGCTGTAAATGTTTAAGTAATTACACGTCTAACGCTGTCAATGGCAGCCAGGGAGTTAATGCATCACTACTTTGAGTCCACGTTCTGTATTCCCCACCAAACAATTTGCAAACTTTTGCTCGGAAAATATACAAGCCGCACCATTTGTTTTGCGGCTGCCGCATCTATTCAACCGCGTCTCAAATGGGATGATTTGTTCCGAATCCTAAGGGTCATTGAACGCAACCAGAGCTCACGTGCCTGTCATCTAGCGTCGCAATGACATTTCGTCAAATAACCGAAATAATCATTGTCTAAATATCACTACAATTATGTCAGAATCTGCGATCCTGTTACAAAATGTACAGGATAGCGTTGGATGTCCTGCAAATACGAGAAGAGGGTGGGAGGCAAACTTTTTCCCCTCAAAGTTTGTGTAAGCGTTCTAGGCGGGGTTACTGTAAGCTTGCAGCATGGAGTGAGAGAAACAGGACGGCGAGCGATTGCAATGCTGCACCACGCCGAGCTTCCATCCAATTTAAATAAGCTGATCGCTTCTTCTGTGTGAAAAAATCACCATGTACTCTCCGTACTGCTTGACACAGGTAAAGTGCTTCCTCTTTTTCATTGTTTTACGTCGCTTTAACCGTGGGACGCCAGTTTTCGCTTGCGCACAGCATGTAGTGATTACATTTTGGGAAAAAAAATCATTGTGCTTTATTCGATTTCCAACAAACTTGCGTTTTGATACTTTTCCTGATTTGCCGCAACTCTCTAGCCGTGTATTTGGAAAGAAAATGGCGCATATGTATTCCCAAATGTATTTTATCCCACCCTCTAAAAGGAGGGAATCCTATATCGGGAGGAGGAGAACATTCAGAGTGCCTGGTTATGCAGACAGAGTTTGGGAGTTTAATATTGCAATTTGTGGAAGCGATTTGTGTGTGGATCCTTAATAGATTTACGGTCGCTCTGCAGTTGTATAGACTTTTCGAAGAGATGGAACACTGCTTTGGCCAATTTAGATGTTTTGCACTTGAACGCAACACGTGATCTGGCGATAGAATGAAGTTCATGATTTCGTATCTCCTGAAGTGCGTGTGTGCGCGCAAGTGTGTGTATGAGCGCACGCCCGCGCCTGCAGATATCAGTAGGAAATGGGACGGGAGGGGGTTGCTCCTGAAAGACTTCATTCAAACTGTCATTTTGTTAACATCTGTGAGGAAGTTTTCACTCCCTGATTTGCTTGTCAGCCTCCAAGATCATGCAGAAACCGCCGAGTTTTATGAACCTTGAAGTAGTGAAGTTGCGTGAGACGCCCCAAAAAGTTGATCGTGGCCGCTTCCATCCTATTAAGATGTTTTTTATATATGTATAATGTGTTGTGATAAACGTTGGATGTTTTAAAAAACATAGCCATATACTATAAACCCGATTATTCTGAGATGGAGATGAACCTGTGTGTGTGTGTGTGTGTGTGTGTGTGTGTGTGTGTGTGTGTGTGCGCGCTCGAGCGCGCCTGTGTGTGTGGGGGGTGTTTGGGGTTCATACAATATACTGTAGTATCATATTACTGAAATTACACAAACTATAGTCTAGGGTTGGCTGTTAAATTTATGTTATAAATTCATGATTAAAAGATAAAATCAAATCTAATTTTTGGTTGGGTTTTCTCCCCAAAATAAAGTGTTTTTTTCAATATATTATTCCAAGAGAAAGAGTTTGAAAGAGTCAGTTATTGGTTTTTATTTGGGGGCTGACAGCATAAAATGGGGGGAAAGAAAGAGACCGATCTTTAAGGCAGATCTTTTGCATTTTATTTTTGTTTAACAAAAAAAAATGTTAGCCCTTTAAAGGGTAATTGACAATTCCTGATATTAAAAAAACAAGCCATATGTAGCCGTATATAAGACGTAAATACCAAATGTCGGGTCATGTACCCCACACTATTTTTATTTGGTATATAAATATGACCTAGATGAGCCAAAAAGTATTGTCCACTTGTGTAACACCAGATCTTAATTATAAATGTATGTATATTTGTAATTATTATTATACAAATAATGATTGTAATTGTGAATAATTGCTTTTCATACAACATTTCAATGAAAAGAGGAAAAAATACATATAAAAGGTTTAGTAAAATCTAAATGATTAAAAACATTTAATACTAAAATTATTACTATTTTTATTTAACTCAGTGCCTGTAATTAAAATGGAAGACTGAAAGGATTGACTGTGAATGCTTGTGTTGCAGTGCCATTGACGGTGCTAGATGTCCAATTGATTTTGACCTTTTGATCATTTGCCCTTACCTGTGAATGACCGTCAATGAGTTTAATGAGCTCTGTGTTTTGTTCTTATGATGTCCTTTAAAATAATTGGTCTGATAGCAAAAAAACCCTAAAAAAGCCAAATAATTTTACATAAAATTCCTACATTTCTTTTCCAAACCACTCAACCTTATATGGGGGGTTCTTGAGCCTATCCCAACTGACTATACCAGGCAAGGGACACCTTGGACACCAATGAGATGGACAACCATTCACGCTCACACTCATAACTAGAGGCAGTTTAGATAGAGTAAGGTAAACAATTTGGAAATGTTATCTTCATGCCATATCGCCCAGTCTTACTTTAGTCAGTTAAAAAAACAACAACACAGTTTTATAATTTCTAATTGAAGAGAAAAAATGAAAAATGCAAGTGTATGGTTTTGTATTCCTATTCTGTTTCTACTTGTGAAACCAACTTGCTCCTTTTCAGGTTAATCTGGTCTTATGTTGCAAATAATTCTGTGTATTATTTTATTTTTTTGGCTGTTCTCTTTCTTGGATCAAGCAAAACCTCTTTGTATTCATCAAGTTCATCAGTGGTGTGTAATTTATTGCTGATTTTACTGGGATTTCATTTAACAAGTTACTTTTTACTGTTATGGAAGCACAATGATCTCTTTGCTGTCTTTCTTATGTCTGGTGTCCACTCAAGAATTTGTATCAACAAGAACATTTTGTCCTGTTTGTCGGCCACACATTGTTAAGTGGATTTGAGCTTTGAATTTTTCTTTAACCATCTTTAAATATGAATTTGACACAGAGTTGAACAACCCTGCTAAAAATGTGTCAGAGTCACCTCAACCTTGTAGTGATACTGGAATCTGACAGAATCATTGCAATGTTATACTTGATGCCTGGAAGCCGGTTATTATTAGGAAATTGTGTATATAGTGCTTATGGGGTGAATGCATATTTTATTGTTAGATATCTTTCCTCAATGAAATGATTGCAGACAGACAGCACATTTTGTCTATTTAATTCTTGTTAATAATTGAAGAAAAAATGATGATCAGGCCTCGGCTATTGCAGCAGTCATCGATAAATGAATGATTAACAGTGAGGAATGATAGCCGGAGAGTGGGGCTCGTGCTGCGCAGTGGTTACGGTGTGTGTGTATACATGTGTGTGTGTGTGTGATTTCTAGTCAAAATCTTCTGCTTTGAATTCAACCTGCATTTGCATCTTGGACCACTCAAAGTCCTTGCAAAAAAAAAAAAAGCTATTTATTTTACCTTATGTCACATTGGTGTCACAGTATAATTTAACAATTTAAAATATGTGCACAATTTGATAAATTTGTAATGTTTTCATATCACACTGTTTTCATTGGTGCGACACTTTTAACTTATTCCTTCCCTCTGCCCCCACTGCCCGCCTGGACGCTGACCCCCTGCTCTCCTCGCCTCTTAACACCCACTCAACACTAAAGTATTATCCTACTCACCTTCTAAACAATGCCCTAGTGGTAAGTCTTGTCCCTATTTATTCAGAATTAGTCTTTCCTTATATTCTATCTTGATAAAATGCTTTTTATCTGTGTGATAATCTCTAGGGACATGTTGACCTGCAGTCGGAATGATAGGCACATGCACCAATCGTTTTGTCTTTATTTGCTTTAGTCTGTCACTTGGCGAGTCAGCATTGCTGTGTAACATTTGACCACGTTGCTATTTCTGCTTAGCAAAGAGCCAAACTGAAAAAAATATACAGTTTATTGGGCAGTACTCTTATCAGTTTATTTTTTTAGGTGAATATATATATTAGGGATACGTAATTAATTGACTAATGAATCATGATCACAATTTTGGTAGACACCATTAAGTTAGGTTGCTTGGAAAGGATTATAGTGTTTAAATATGCAGGTTGTGTTGCACATATAATCAAACATGTTTCTCAACATTAGCTAACCACCAGGGGGTGAATGCATAGTTGACGCTTCATTAAGGTGCCCAAATAACAAGAAAGTACCATTGTTAAATAATGGCGAGAGAAAAAAAGGGACTTTTATTGCAAAAAGTGCAGATGAAAATTGTCTTGTGCAGGATTTGTCACCAAAAGATTAAAAAAAAATCATTTTAATATTCAGGATAAGTGACATTACACAAGAAAATAGCGTGTTATATTTATTTGTGTAAATATAAGTATTTTTCAGTTGGCTTCATATTTTATTTATATCATCATTTATCTGAAAGTTACAGTCAAGTACAAAATGTATTTTCATACTACAATGAAATACTTAAGTAACACAGAAAAAATACTGGTCTATTCCCAAACAATGAATAACACTGACAAATACTTGTGATTGAAAAATAGCTTTACAATTTAATAATTAAGAATACAAAATGTGATTCATGCAGGTTACCAAAAACATTTTACTTTGCGACTTATCATCATACATATACTACAGCATATACATGTATGCCGAGCCGACTATGTATGTATATACTGTAAAGAGATGAATGGTGGTTTTGTGGTACGAGTCTAGTGCAAATACTCTCATGTATCTCCAAGAGGATGTATTGTATTTTTGTTCCATCCCCACCAGACATTATCAACTTTTTAGAGAGCAGTGTTGTGAAAGAAAACAGTTAAATATTATGCTGAGTGGCAGGCGTGAGAAAGCATTATAAAAACAGTTTTCTTTGATTTAAAGAGATGTGATCAACATGGTGACTTTACAAAAGATGTTTTTATATCTATGTATCCAGGCGATGTGAAATACTGAATTCGACCTTTAAAATTTGATTACATATTTGTAGATTAGACCCAACTTTTAACCAATTGACGACGGTAGATGTCCAATCCCAGTCCAAATTAATTAGATGGCAATTGCCCTGGAAAATATGCATTCACATCCAGAACTCCCAGTTTAAATGAATTGGACGTCTGTCCTTGCCAATGCCAAGGGACAGGTAAATACTATGTTACATTAAATGTTTCAGTATAAAATAACCCAACCCACACTCCAGAAAACCATATTAAAAACACACTTCACAACTTTGGTGCCAGTTTCCATTTACAGTAGTTAGTGCATGTCATTTACTTTCATTCATTTTATTTTCAATCTATATGTACACCCCATATTCTACATTTTTCTACAAAAAGTGCCATCAATTCAGAAAATTCAGTTACCAAAAAGGCTGATGAGGTCATTGTAATTTGGGTTGATATGCAAGGCTGAAAGGGTCCCAAATGCATTTATGGTTGATTGTACACTGCAAATTGTCTATAGGTATGAATGTGAATGTGAATGGTAGTTTTTCTCTTTGTACCTGCAACTGACTGGCAACCACTTTAGGGTGTATTCCACCTCACGCCCACAGGATAGGCCCCAGCAACCTCGTGAGAATAATATGTATGGGAGATTAATGAATGAATGAGTAAACATCTGATAAATTATGCTTCATTGTGTCTAAGTTAAGTGTGGATGGGTTGATTCAGAATAACTAATTTGTTACGTTCATTACTGACATTTTATGTTATCCACCAAACATGGAATACTTGGAGGTGAAGTTGCCTGATTGGGGGATACTGTCTGTTAGGGTTGGTTAATACTTTGTTTAAAAAATAATTGGAGATTTAATTTTTGACTAATGTGTGGGTTTCCTGATTGGGCAGAATTTACTGCAATTGCTTGGAAAAAATAAAGGTGAGCTAGGTCCTTTTTGCTGGAGGCTATTTAGACTTGAATTAGGACTTGTGTAGTTTTTATCTTTCTTTGCACACAGTGAGGAAGAAGTCACTGCCTCTAATTCAATATCAGCACAGCTGTCCCAGCATCCGTGGAGAATGGATTGCTCTCGCTATTGCCACGGGAGTCTCCAGCCAAAATGAATGGGAGGATATCCAGAGTTGTGAGCTTCTGACTGAGCGGAGGTAGTAGTCTCACGCTGGTGTGTGCGTGTTTGCGTGGTTTTTGCATGTATGTCCCTTTCCCTTCGCTTCTGTCACCTCTGGCTTGGATTAGTCTTTGGCAAAAACCTGTCGCTGCCCACAGGCCCAGTGAGGTTCTGCGGTCGGTGATATGTTGGGTTGTCGCTATGGCAACTGAACACACACATACACACTCACAACTGGTAAATTACATAATTGAGCTTGCATATACTGGGTATGACAAAATAGCATACACAGTATGCGAACAGTGAAAACAGGGGGCGTCAGCTCACAAACCGCCTCCAAAAAGCGGCCTAGTACCAGAAAATAGAAATTCTGTGGTGAATATTTGAGCGCTTGGTCATAACTGAGCTACAGCCGCCAGTACAGGATGTTCTTTCCTCAGATTTTGAATCATAAATCTAAATAACAGTGCAGCCATTATGCGCGTATTTGGAGAGCTGAAGCATCCAATCCGACGGGGCGACTGAGGACAAGGTGCTGGTGGCGACACACGTGCTGTTTATGAAAGATGGAATCATTCGTGGTTGTGTGTAAGCGGGAGGGGTAACTTGGGTTTTTATGACAAATACAGTTCACCACGAGGTTCATGCTCATATTTCAGTGTGGAACCCACAACTGTCCATTGTTGTTTTAGGCGTTTTATTTCTTTAGTTATTTTATCTGTGAGACTGCACTGGAAGAAATTCTTTTGCTCAGTACTTTTTCCAAAGCAAAAGTAAGAAGTCCTACAGAAGCTTTTTTTTGTGTTACCCTGGAAGCTTGCTGGACAATTTACCTTCTCGAGTAAATTAGGTTGTCCATTGAAACAGTTTTATCCAAAGAGGCTTGGCTTTCTAATTATTTGCTTTTTTCTGTGCTTGTTGCAACAAAAAAATCCTAAAAGGTTAAGTTAAAGTGTGTAAAAATATTGCAGTATAAACAATCATATGTATGATATTTACAATTCAAGTACTTCTAAAATATGTTATAAAAATCTTGCATTTTAAAAATGGTAAACATACACAATCCAATACTGTACAATTAGTAAGAATGAACCATTTTTCAAAATGAAGGTTAGGTTAGTTTTCTATTGATCATTATTATTTTTTTGCTGCATTTTGATGCAACCTACAAATATTTGCAATATTGTCTTGTATTTTTAAAATTAGGGGAAAGCAGACTCACGATCCTCTGTGACAAATTCATGATCCTTAGTTATTTTAAAAATCTAAAGTCATGTTTGAATATTTGTCATTATATACTTACATGATCATGATGACGATGATGACGTTAAAAAAAGTCTAAATCATCTCTTTGTGGTCAAGTTATTGGAGCGCAAATAAGATGTAGTCATGGGACACCAGTCCCATGATAATCAAGGCAGTATACTTCCAAGAAATTTTAGATTTTATCATTGCACTTATTTCAGTCATATTTACCACCAATTTTCCAGTCTATTTGATAAACTATAGAAAACTGTTCAATCCTATCAATTACATTTTATCATAAGTTCTTTGTGCGTATTTTTTTCTTCTTCATAACTAACTGACATTAATATTAACATCTTTCCATAAAGCTGAAGATATATGACATGTCCACATTCTTAATTTCATATTGGATTTTCATTCACATTTTGAAGATTGGATTCCAATGAAATTATTTTTTCAATCATAATTCACTTGAACCATGCAGAATGTAGCCGTACGCTAATACAATTTTATCAAATCACGGTGACACCAAAATATAATATATTGTGTTTAGGACAGGCTGGAAAATGCTAGTGAGTGTGCTTTTGTTCTCGCTTTGAGTACATTTGAACAAAAGCCAGTATCAACAAATAGAACAAATGTTGACAGTAATTCACCCTTCTGTGCTTTCTTTAATCAGTTACATTTCTGACAAACTGAATAGCATAATTGAATTTTAAAGATCTTTCTTTCCCACTTACATTGAAGACAAAGGATTGGCTGTGCATAACCGGGAGCGTGCTGTATTGCTCTGTCACAGGTCGACAGAAATAGATGGGGTTGCTGTTTCAAATCAATGGCCGCCCATCAAGGTCACTTCAGTGTGGGCATACGGACCATGTTGTCTGGCCTGGCCTGGTCTGCCTCTGTCTGACCTATATCTCCCTGCAACAGCTAAATATATACAGTAGACCCCCTCATTACAAAGCGTGCAGATTAATCTGGATGAAATCTGAGCTCGATTTGTCTCTGCGAGTCCAACTGCTGCTGCCTTCTTGCATTTGCCCAGATTACTTTTGTTTTCCATTCACTCTTGCATACACGTATATTAAATGCAGAGAAATTACATTTCTTTCACAGTCCCAATTGTTTTTCAGCACTTTTTCTCTGAAGGGCCTGATTTTACTTTTTGTTTTTACTTGAGCTCATATTTCAGTAGTATTGACAGTACTGAAATATGAGCATGCACAGCCAGCCTTACTCATTTAAATAAATTTAATGGCTCCTACATACTTGTAATTGGATTAAAAATGGATTTGTGGACATGTTGTACTCCAGCATAACAGTGAAATAAAAATGCCCCCAAATATATTATTTATTATTACTTTAACTCTCCGTGCCATTGAAAATGATAGACATCTAATGGATTGGCTCTTTTCAACCCTTGTCAACACTCCCAATTGGATTGGACATCTATCAACATCAATTGCACAGTCAATAAGTTAAAGAAGCTGCTCTGTAATCTATCTAGAACAGAAAAAAAACCCTGGGTCAAGAATAGTTTACCTTGAATATATGATCATGTATTTAATAAGTCAGTAGAACTTATTTGGCTATACATGTAATTATTTCTTTACATTTTCAAAATTCTTCGATGAAATCATTGCTTCTTGGCTGCATATTGCTGGGATTCAGATTACTGTAGACCTGGTAAAACCTGCAGAGGCAGTTGAGATCATTTTGTGCTTTAGATTGGGAATCATTGCAGAATGCCATAAGCCTTGGGGGAGCACCATTTAATGTCAAAACATTCACCACCACTTCTTATCTCTCAGTTGGATTTGAGTTTAGAGAAAGCAGCATTGATTGGCTTGCTAAATTGCGTTTGAAATCTCCAGAAGTTTTCATCATCATCTTGCATTACCTCATGGGCCCGTTCCAAAACACAGTGTTGGGCCACATGTGGAGGGCCCGAAGTTTGCACTGCAAAAAAAAAAAAACATTGATTCGTTATCAGATGACAGTTAGAGCTTATATTTCATGACTCCAAAAGTCTTTAGCTTTTCTTTTTTTTGTACTGATGATTTGAGTAAAGAATAGTGAATACTAAAAGGCATTTATTGGGTTAAAGCATGAAGGAAAATCTTTTCCTGTCTCGGGGGTGGGTGGAGGAACGTTGACGCTTGGAGGCTTATGAACCCGCAAGTCAAACAGTAATGAAAACAGTTGTGACCTGATTTTGGGAGCTGGGAAACAAGATGTTTAGTAGATGGGGAAGGGAATTTTTTTCTTTCTTTGCAAGGCTAAAGGGAGGACAAAAACACAGTCGTTGCTTAGATGCTTTCCTTTTGTCTCTTTTTGCTTTCTTAGGCTTGGCTCTTTCCTATTTTCGCCATGTTACTTCCCTTCTCTGTCAGTATACCTAACAGGGCCACCCCGTCCGATGAAGACTAGCTGTCACCCCAGGGAACTAAGTGTGAGGGCTGACTTTTTAGAGCAGGAAGCTGGCATCGGGCCAAGGGTGGAAAATCTATACACCGTTGCGTAATTTAACATATCTTTACCTCGGTTGAACTCTGAGGAGACTTGACAACTTAAATCTGATAGTGTAAAAACAGTTAAATAACTGTCTGCAGAAGTGTGTTTGTTGGGGATTTTAAGTGTTCGCTTTTAGAGTTCATGTGACTTGCCAAATAGACCCTTGTTTTGTTTTTTTAAGGATCAGAGTGAGAGCTCTGTGAGGCAGGCCAAGGAGGGCTCAGGGTTATACTCAAACACAACTGTGGCTTCTCCCTTTTGGCTGAGGCAGCCAGTAACTACTATCCAGCTCCAGCAACACCATAAACCCAGGCCTGATTTTAGATAAAGTCTTTTGCTCTTTTTTTAGGCCCGAAGAAATATCTTTTATATCAGTGGATAGCTGCATCTTTCAATGGAAATTTGCTGTGGGAGAATTTGGCAGCATTGTTGAGATAACACATAAAGATTGTTCAGATTTATATCCATCGAGAGAGTCTGTGCTTTAAGCGCTTATAAATTTGCTCCAGTTCCTGCTGTCGGCTACCGATTACCCTTATTTATATCAATTGGAACTTCCAAAGGTAAATGTCTTATAAATGTGGTAGAATTTTATTTTTATATCTTCAGATCTCCACTCACACAAACATGCAAGCTATGTTTTATTTAGTATTTCCTAACAAACTATGCTGAGTATGAAACATGGTGTTCTTATGCAGATAGAAATTCACAGGTACAGTTTCAACATCTGCATTTAACTTAAAAGGTAGGAGTTTTATAATTGCAAATATTTAGTTTACTGACAAGCAAATATATTTATTAATGTTTTATGTTAAGTAACATTATTTAATTGGAATTAGATGAACTAAGGAAGTCCACCAGTTGTGTTGGATTCTGCTGTTCTTTGGTGGTTGCACGCTCCATTTTCTTGGAATAATATCCCAGTCAGATGTGGATATGAGGAAAAATGTGGGGACTCACAGTTGGCGGTTAAACAAACACGTCAAGCCGCTGTCAGTCCGTCCGCCACCACATCTTGAGATAAAATCCAAGTAAACCTCAAACTGGGTTTATCATGATTATCATCTGGAATAAGCGCAATCATCATTCACCTACCACCTGCAGAGTGTGCTTTTACAGTTGTCTGCCAGAGTTGCATGCATGGGACCTGCTTTAGGGTTTTGGTTTGTTTTTCTTTGTCAATGTGCACACCTGCATAAAACTATTTCAGAGAAAGGAAAAGGTAAAATACATTTGGGAACCGCAAATTGATCGTATATTGCAGCCAGGTTTAGGAGATTTACGATGAAAGTCAATAGGGATGTGTGGGCGGTGTGAAGGTGCATGTTTTTTTAAAAATATTTGAACAAGTTGAAGACCTAGAGGATAGAGTGGATTTTTTTTAATGGAAAAGAAAGGCTGTGTTATTTCTCTACTTTTCAGCTCAGGAAAAATACATTAAAATGGGGGAATTTGGCAGGAGGGAATGATGGATTCTCTGTTTTATAATCACAATCAGACTAGGGTCTAGTTTATCTTTTTTATTCTCTTGCTGCCCAAATTAGTGTGATTTACCCGTAATCAATTGTTGCATGACATATGTATAAACACATTTCAATAGTATTTAAAACAAAAAAAATGTTGCTGTTTGCATTCTCCTTCCTTTGAAGCATAGCTTGATTAAATAGGCGATAAAGGCATAATGTATTTCCCAGGGGATTTGAAGGAATGCAAGTACGTCATGACTTATTTTCCTAGTTTGGAGTGGAGTGTGTTGCCAAACTTCTAAAAATTAGAGACTTAAATTTCCTTTAAATTTCCACAAAAGCCACCTACATCCTGCAAACAGGCAGAATCCCGCAACTGCTACAAGACAAAGAGAGATTTGACACTGTTGGACTATATTTGACATTTTTAGTGAAAACAAGTACCTGCTTACTACTGCATACTTTCTTCCACTCACACAGGAATCAAATATCACCAGCAGAAAAATGTTTCTGCCTCTTTGTTATATCCTTATCAATCGTTTGTCTTCATTTTTTTTATTTCAGAAGTTTAAAAAGAAAAAAGAGCAGGGTAGGCTGGTTGAACACTTTAAAATGCACCTTGGTATGTGTGTGAGCGTGAATGGTTATCTGTCTTCTTGTGCCATGCAATTGGTAGTAGTTACCTGGGATAGGCTCCAGCACCACCGCAACCTTTGTGAGGATAAGCAGTACAGAAAATGCATAAATGATTAGAAACAGAAATATGGTATTTTATTCATTACCAGCTACTGACAAGCATAGATGTGCAACTCATTTAAACCAGGAGGACTGACTGTGAATGCTCATGTTTCAATGCCATTGACTGGGCTAGACTTCCAATTCATTTTAAATGAACATTCACATCTGTTAGCCAAAATTATTTGGATGTCTACTACTATCAATTACTGCCAAAGAGTTCCCTGCTAGAAAGGGCTACACTTTTTTTGGATCTTTCACTGTCTTTTGTTCTTATTGTCTTCTTTAAAAAAAGTGGCTTTCAGGAAAAAAATATTACAAATGGAATTTGTGGTTAAAGAAAAAAAGGAAAATCAGCAATTTATACTTTTGGCCATACTCACCCAGCCGTACTATTTATTAGTGTAATATGGATTTCTGTTTGAGATCTACAGAACCCGTTCTGCATTTTTGTTGTGAAGGACGTATGTTGCTGGTGGGACTTAGGCGCGCACAATCCCTCCTCTGTTAAAACAATGCAGCAGTTGTCCTCTCTAACCTAATTACTCCCTCCAGGAGGAGAAAGGCAACAGCACGAAATCCCACCGTTAGGAGTTCTGATCTGGGCACACACTTGATATTTTTCTCAATATATGTGTAATTTCAGTGGTATGCTGAATATGCACTTAAGGGTATTAGTGATTGCGTACAAGTGTTTCTCAGGTTTAGACCAACACGTTTAAAGTTGATGAAAATGCCAACATGTTTTTCTTCTTATTATTATTATAATCTCGCATGCTACTATAACACAACAAAGAAGAAACAATGCATGGACCCCAGTTGTGCTATCTTGCATACCTCCTTATATTCATGTTGTCTCTTGTTGGCACAAGTATTGCGATTTGAAAATGTAGATACTGTCAAATCCATCAAGGAAGCCTACATTGGAAGTTTTCAAATGAGTTTGTAGTTTTGTAAATTTGCTTTTTTCTTTTACTTAAAGAAAGATAAAAGTTAGTGTATAGCTTGTGAAATTGGATTTGTCTTTTATTGTGAAGTAGCTCATTTAAAATATGAGTTCGAATTAATTGACATGATTCCTCCAAAGCAGTTTTTGTTGGAAAATGATTGATTTAATGTCTTTGACGACAACATAGTAAAGAGCGCATCAGCACTTTCACACTTAATATTAAATATTTCAATCACATTTATCTCTTGTGCCAAATTAAAACTTTCAATTGAATGCTTTCATTGCATTTAACAATGAGAGACGTCCAATCTGGTGGCTTTTTTCATCCTTCGGCTGTGAAATTCAATCAGTTTGTCGCTAGTAGACCTCCAATCTATTTTTAAAAAATTAATGAATGCAAATGTATCACAATGAGCAATGCCGGTTTTCCTTTTGATTTCCTTTTGACTCGCCATTTCATTTCATTTACCTCAAGCTTTTATCAGGGCTCGTACAGACACATACAACCACACCTCTGTTAAATATTTGCCCCCAGTTGCTGTTTTGTATACCCTTGGCGGAAAGGCAGGCAGGGTTAAAGCTTACACGCTTCATATTTAGCTTCCTGCTCTAGTCCTACAGTCAAGACCTGAGATGCTTTGCACATTTGATTAACAACCACCCTATGGTTGAAACCTGCCTCAGATAGTGAGGCTATATAATACAGGAGGCCGTGCCACGGCGGTGGGTTGTGCAGACGTGAAGGGTTGCAATTTAGAGAATCATTTGCATAAAGGGGCAGGGCAACATGCCCAATGGTGGAAGAGGTTGGCATCATGCCTTTCAGACTGGCAAAGAGGAAAGACTGGAGAGACAGACAGAAAAAGAGGGGGTGCAGTCTATAGTGCATCCCTTGTTCAGAGAGAGGAGGTCCCTCGTTGTTGGCAGGAGCGCAGGCTAAATCTCTGGTTTGATTGTGTGGTAGATTGTCCCTTTATTTGTCTGATTGCAAAGCGTTCAACGCTGCATTAGTAGTAGGCTTTATTTTCTGCAGCTTTCATTCAGATGGGAGATTTTCTATCTCTCAGCTTGTTTTGCGATTGTTGCTTTGCATATGTCTCTGCGTTTATGGTCAATCAGCGCACCACCGGGCATTTTTGAGAGAACTTCTTCGAGTATGCCAGATGCAGTTTGCGCTCGAGTATCCCAATAAAGTTGACAAAATAATAGAATATTTCTATATTCAGATCTGTTTTGGATCATTTACAAATTGCACAGGAAACGTATATCAGTCTCTGTGTGTTTGCGTGTGCAAGTGTGCGCTGGAGATTGCTTTCCCAGAATATGGAATGTTCTGATATTTCTTTTTTTATGTCCATTTTTAACAATTTTTTTTGTATTGATGACAAACTTGTGTCACACTTTTATGCGGTTGTCGATGATAAAACACAAATGAAATGTTATATATTCATTAGTAAAAGTGAAAAGGAAGGCAATGTGAATATTTACTTATTTAGTTGCATTGCATGCTTTGAAATGTACAAATTTCCTATAAAAAAAATAGTTAGGACTCCTATAGTGTGAGACTGTTTGACTTGACATTTACTTCATTCGAAATGCATATTCTGTGCAGATTTGCAATCATGTCGATTCCTGCATAATGAATTATATAGCTGGTGCCATCAATGGGACAGAATCATGGGCATTTACAGCTAGTCCAGCCTGTTAAAATAAATTAGATATGTTTTTCTTGTCAATGCAAGGCAGTGATTTGAATTCTGACATAAGAAAAACTATCCAATGTTATTGGGGGCCATAACTACTAACTAAGTGTAGTGCAAAAATCTGTCTTACATTTTTTTAAATTATTCACAGTAAAAAGTTTGATTAATTCATATAAATTTGGCCTACCCTCAGTGTCGACAGCGTCAAGAGCTCCTACCAACAAACCTATTACAACTCCAAATTATATGTCCGTGGGTGCCTTATTGTACTAATAAGCAAATTCCACAAATTACTATACTTAATAAATGCCCTAAAATGTTTTGTGATGATTCACGTGGTGGCCAAAACAGGATGTAGCAATCATAGGTTTAAGTCCCATTAAGTTTAATATTTCAGATGATCAGCATGCAACAGTAAAAGGCCAGAGCAAAAAAAAACGCAGAATGCACAGTTACCAGATTTAATGAGGAAAAGCATTTTCCTGTGTCAAAGCGCTACTTAAGAGGAAAGAAAAGCCCAATAACAACAACAAGCCGTTTAAGTATCCATCAATGTGATGGAAAAAGAAGGTGCAATGTCTTTTAGTAGCGCTAACAGGGTGTTAATGCTCTCATAAATCAGTCAAACACTGTGCACCTTGAGAATAGGGAAAGGTACAGACAACACCATGTTACTCATTAAAAAAATTGCTAATATGCATTTTCCATACATCGCACAATATCCGAGATTCCTGAGGATGCATAAGCTGTCTTTTAGTGGCAACACTCAGTTTTAGTGGTGCACTTTCTTTATAAAATGTTGTAAAAGACTGGCACTTTTCAAACAAATTGTGAGCTTCCTTTAACTGCGCCTTAATATTAAACATATTTATCACCTTTAAAATTCAATTCAATCAGTACAAAACATGCAAATATACTTCCTTTGTTTAGACTGCAGATTAATTAGTATTTTAGTATAAAGTAAACATCAACCATGTAGTCATTTATTATAAATACCCAATTAGGTGTTAAATAAAAAAATACCACTACATTTATAGTATACACAGGCCACTGACCATGAAAGCGACGTAAAAGCAGTGTTTGTATAGTTCATGTTAAAACTGTATCAACTTCATCCAGGTCAGATGTATAAATACTAGAATTTAATAAATGCATTTCATTGTTACAGGTCAGGCGCAATGTGTTTACAGATTGCACAGCTGGTTTTCAGCAGAGTAGAAAATGAACGCCTACTGACAGCCAAATGCTACTAAAAGCAGGCTGCGGTTGTTGAAGTTTGTCACATCGACCAGCCACTTTGGCAGGATTAGTATTTGGATCTCTTCTTTCACAGCCAGTAGTATTTTTTTTTTCTCTTCCCAATTCACCACCGTTATATTTAAATGTAAAATGTTAGCACAACAAATCACATTCCTGACTAGTTGGTAGTAACGGCCGAAAGAGCGTCAATCTGTTGGCTGGCACAGTGAGAAAACAGTGTGTTCAGTATGTTGGTGTGTGTTCACCACAGCTCTTCTAAAAAAAAAACAAGTAATAAATTAATACTGATCTTCTTATGCATTTAATGGCTGCATGTCTAAACACGCAAGGCAATGAAGAAAAGTTGAACTCAGTTTAAGGCACAGTTTGAACTCATCGGCACTGAAAAAATAGCATTTACTTGTAGGGTTATCAGGGACAATACATTTTTCTGTTTGTAGTCATATTATTTTAATTTTCTATCATTAGCATTTTTATTAATGCATTACTTTATTTCATCCATTCAAAATATATTTGAAATTATTAGTAATAATGAAACTGCTTGACCTAAGATGTCATCATCTATTCTTTTTCAATGACCAAAAATAGTCACATACTCTATAAAAGTAAAGTAAAAAAAAAAGTTAAATGTTCATATTTTATCACCTAATTTGAGTTGATTAAGAGGTGAATGAGACAAAGTAGAAATTTTAGATGCTGAGGTTTTAGTGAGGCATCTTACAGAGCCTCCTTTTTAGTCTGGAATGTACCGTGCGTGCCTCTGCCCCACTTGGTCCAACCAGGGACCACCCTGGGCAAATTTAGTGGGTAGTTACCACAAATTGCTTACAGATTTTTCACACATTGCAAGGTGCGGGTTTCCCAAACTCCGATGAGTACAAGACATTCACCATGTTAATGCATAACTTGCTTACTACCGCAACAAAGCGTGTGGGTTGTTCTGGCCTACTTTTTCCTCTCTAATTTAAACTGTAATCATGTGATGACTAACCAAGGTAGTAACTGTGGGTGATACAACTGGCAAGCCTGCGGTCTGAATATGGAGGACTTGACGAACAGGAAACAAGCAAACACACTTCAACCTGTTTAACTCAAAAAATGCAATTGATTGTTGAAACATGCACCATCAGGGACAGATGAGGACAGGAAGCGGCAAGAATGAAGAACTAAGGCTCTCCTTAGTCAGTGTTTTAATTGCTCCATTAAAATGCAGTGCCACCTAAGTAATTCAGTGGCTTAAGGCATTGAGGGCGGATGAGGCGTTCTTTTCTTTTTGGACCTGTTTTGCAATTGTTAAATATAGTAATCTATGGATAAGTGATAATAAAATTCCACCCTAAATGCATTTGCATTAAAACATCAATGTCAGAATAAAAACAAGCAGCCTTTATAGTGAACACTTTCACTAAATACATTATTTTAGGTGTGTTTTAATACTCCCTCGTAAAAGAGTGCCATAGACTTTGTCCATTTGGATTGGTAGGGGTTTAAATGAATTAAGCATCGATACTTGCCAAATTACAGGCAATGAGTTTCACAGTTTAAAGTGTTATTAGGGGCAATAGCTAGTGTATTTCTGCTTTCATTCATTTTAATACTTCTGTTTTTTAATTGATATTTTATTCATTTTTATCATAACTTCATTTAATTGTTAAAATAGATTTTTTCAAATATCTGAAAATCCCAAATAACTATAATCAATTTGAATGGTAATGTTTAAAATTATAATTGAGAACTGGTATCAAATATATGGACATCACATTTTGTATAAGCCACAATTTATTTGAATAGCAAAATTAACCAAGGTTAATGACATTTTATTAAAAATAAATGAACACCTTTATAATTATTTAGCTTATGGTTAACATAACCTTACATTATCATTTTATCCTAAAGATGATTGGAGGATGGAAAAACATTATACTGTCAAAAAAAAAATACTTTTTTTAAGCCCAAAAAAATGGGAAATGTTCTAACTGTCATTAACCAACACACGGCAAGTGTGTGAGTTCTATAAGCTCCGTTTGACGGAATCAGGCTCCCACTTGCAGACTTTTCTCCCCTCAACAGTGAAAGAGTTAATCTCAATTTGGCACCCGTTCGTCTTGCCTGCCGTCTTGGTCAGACGTGCTGAGAATTAAAAACAAAACCAAAAAAAAAAAGAAGGAAAAAGAAAAGAAAAGAACCCACCTCGTGTTAATCGGATATCTTAACATGCGCTCCCAATTCTGCAAATCTGCATTTGCCAACAAATATAAGAAAATGTGTTTTTGACGTTAAGGACTTTTTAGCATTCGTTGCGAAGCCATGTTCAATTTATGGACGCAGTCTAATTAGACATTTGGGCTCCTGGCAGGTCAAAGCAAAGGCATCACGGAGCGCACAGAACTCACATCTGTGACATGCGATGTAGACGAAGCAGACGCATAATTCAATTTCTCTACACACACGAGAGCTGTGTTTCATAAATTAATGAACGCTTTGCAGTTGGACAAATAGATCGCTTGTAAATAAGTGAATCAAATCATAGATTAATAAAAAATGAAAACAGAAATACATTCTGATAATGACCCCAATAACAAACACTAAGGTTGACTTTTACCTTTTTGTATTAAACTATTTAGTTACATTGAATGATGTCCATTTCATTTAAACCGGCATGACTTGCTATGAATGCTCATCTTTCAATACCTTTGACAATTTTAGCCCATCCCAGCCAAAATTAATTGGAAATCTAATGGCATCAATGAAATAAATTGCATTGCAAAAATATCAATGCACACCATTAGCTGAAAATGTTCTAATTTAAAACTGTCACCTAAATTTATTTTTAATGTGTGGCATAGTGATTGGGAAACACTGCTAGAAAGTATTAAACCTATGTGACAAAACTCTGGAACTATGTCATGCTTGAGGTTAAAATAGTCTTTTTTTTTTATGTAGACAAATAATAGCAGGAAATCCCAAGGTGTTTCCAAGTAATGTTAAATCCCAAGGTAAATGGATTAACCTAAACTCACCTTTCATGTGTTGTTTATATTGGCTCCAGGATGCCACTGAGTGGCTCTATCCATTCAAGTAATGTAGTTGTGGGCCTGCATGTAAAGCAGACAAGGCAAGGCAGATATTTTTTCCATGAGTGTTCCACAAGATTTGGCAATTTAAAAGCTGTGAGAGTTATTCCGAGAATTGGACATACATGGTGTTTCAGGCAAAGGGTATGACTAAGGAAAATGACTGGAACACCATTGAAGTCAATTTTTTGTGACATTTGAATGGTGGTATATTTGCATTTTGTCGGGGTCTGCCAGAAAGCCGTCGTTTAGTTTGAAAGGCAAGACGAAGGAATCGCATTGAAGTGCCAGTTTATCTCTTGTTGTTTAGTTTCCGGATTTTTGTACTGCAGGTGGTGGCTGCAAAAAAAAAAAGGAGACATAAATATATATTTAACCACGAAGCCACATTAATTCCGCACACATTTACACAGAAACAAGCACAATGAGACTTGTGAATCCCCTTTCCTTTATTGGCTTCTATTGTAGATTTATCTAATTTGGCATCAGTTAGCTGTGATGATGAATGCGGAGGTGTGAGGAGTGAGAGTCAATTCTCCGCCGGGTCCGTGTTGCCTCTGTGGCCCTGTGATGAAGCTCAATCAAGTGTTCTACTGTTTGGAATTGGAAGATGCCGGGTTTTATCTGGAAGACAATGCTGGCTGTGTTTCACATGTGTGTGTCTACGAGGACTTGTTTTTGCCTTATGCAAATTTGCATTGCTTGAATTTTAGGTTTGACACAAACCACAGTATGCAATCTCCCTTTTCTTATATCTTTTTTTGTTGTTTTTGTTTCAAGAGTTAGCAAAATATAATGAAAATGAAACGCAGGGGTTTTAAATATTTTGGCTGTTCAAGGAAGACATTTGTTATAGGCTAAGGTAAAATAATAATTTTCATAAAAAAGTTTTAACATTTTTATGGCACTAGTTACACTCAATGACGCCGGTAGACGGTGAATCCATTTTGACTGGGAGAGGCGAATAAATCAATGATCTTTCGGTCCTCCCAGTCAAAATGGATTATACATCGAGTGCTGTCAGTGGTGCTGAAATGTGAGCATTCAAAGCGAGTACTCCCAGTTTAAATGAATTGGACATCTATCCTTGTAAATGGTAGGCAATGGGTTATGCAATTTATGAACTGTTTTTTGTCTTATCCATCCTTGTAAATGGTTGGCAATTTGTTAAATTATAGGAAATCTAGCAGAAAAAACAATAGTATATTTCCGTTTTTGTCCTTTCTTTTTTGTCACCTATTTTTTATTAAGTTTTCATTCTGCCCATAAAAAATTGAAGGACTTAAAGATTTAAATCGAGGCAAAAAAAATCCTTATCCATAATGATTTGCTAATTGTGTTTTTTGGTTCCATTGCAGTGGTCAGGAAAGCGTGCCAGCTCTTGAATCATAAAGCGTATTTGTTGTTTTTCTCATCCAGTATTCGGATCGAAGCGTATGCCTCCAGACTAGCTGTTTGCAGTGCAGGTGGAACCCTGAATGACTTGCCTTGTGATGAGGCAACATGGCAGCCGGCGTTGCTTGCAGACTGGTTTGCCAAAATTGTCATGGGAGTTTGGGTGAATGTGTGCAATTTTAGCATTCATAGGCGGCACATCACACTCTGCTGAGCATTTATCTTGTGTTGAAACAGCTGAGGCAATTTTATTTTCCCCTCCCTTGTTGCCTTTCTCTCAAAAAATCTGTATCCATATCTACATTTTAGCGTGTCCCTCCGACTGTATCAGTGCCTGGAAATCATCTCGCCACTCATGCATATGTGCCTGGTGTGTGCACAGTCAGAGCCTGGGCTGGCCCTGGGTTTGTTTCCCCCTCTTTGTTTGCTGTGGTAAACCCACGAGCAGCTGCGGGTGGTGCTGGTCTGGAGGGATTCTGAAGCTGTGCGTCCGTCTCTGTGCCATCCTCTGCCAAGGTGGCATTATGCAAGCAGAGCGCCAGGCAGGGGCGGAGGAGGCGATGGCAGCCATACTAAAGATGGAGGCAGGCTGAGGGCGGTGGGGGATTGGTGCAAGGGAAGACTTACTCCCCTGAACTTTGTCTCTGTGTCAGAGTGGAACTTGTCGATTTGGCAAATTGTGCCGCGTTGGGCAAGGCTGCACACTCTCTGGCTGGCTCACCCCACCTGCACCCCTTCTCCTTCCCACTCTTCCCCCTCTTACTGCCACCCTCCCTCCTCCTCCTCTCCCACCACCATGCCCCCCTGTCTCTCTCCCCTCCCTTTCAGCTCTTGAAGCTAACGCATTGGCTGAGCTACAGGCGTCGTGTTGCCAAATAGGTGGGCCTTACTCGTGCTGGCACAGGCTCAAGCAATGGTTGGGGAAAGAGCGCAGCGAGGACGAGAGACAGCGAGCGGGAAAACAGAAAGAGAAAGAGAGAGAGTTGGATAGAAAAGGGGAAAAAAGAAGCGGCACTCGGCTTTGCCAGCGGTCGTATGCGCCCGTCCAACATTGATTCGACTCTCCTTCCCCCCCATTCCGCGCTCTGCTCTCCCTGGCCCCCCGCCCCGAGTGTGTGGATGTGTGTGTGAGGAGTGTGTGTGTGTGAGAGTCTTGCACCGGGCCCAGGGATCAGAACAGAAACCACTACTAATTACCCTGTGCCAAGGATTTTTTTTCAAGGTTCACTTTTTTTGGAGGGGGGTGGAGGATGCACAACGGACCATTTAATTTTTAAGTGCATCATCCTTGTTGTTCTTTTTTTTCCTCTTTTTTTTACCCACATAGTGCAATGCTGTTACGATTTATATTTTAACTGGACAATTTTTCCTCTGCATTTTTTTTTTTGCCAAATGACCTGCTGGCCAACTTCCTTGAAATTAAGCCAGAACTTTTCCCTCCTCCTGTTTTTTTAATCGCATTAAAATTTTTGCAAATTATTATTTATTTTTTAATCTGACTTTTTGTTTTGAGTAAGCGCCTCATCCTGCTCATTATTTTTTTGACATCCCCCATTTTTTTTAAATTTTTCCGTTACTTCTCTACTCTTTGCCAAACCAGCACTTGTACATTGGGGAGCGCGAGGAAAAAAAAACTGTTGCAGGATATTTTTTTTTTCACTTTAAACGCTGTGCCAAATTTATGATGAGAGTGCAAAATGGTAACTACCAGGCCGTCTGTCTTCTTCTAGCTGTGTGGTATTCTGTGACGATTTCTGTCTGCTTTCAGTTTGTTGTGGAAATTTGAATCTGCTTGGAGCTCTTTTGTATGATAGGAAAGACAGGGATTGGTATGGCTGATCTTTTAGCAGCACATTTCAACAGTGGTCTTGTGGCGGCAAAACTTGGCGATGCTGAGCGACCGGTGTGTGGCAACCCTGGCACAAGAACGCTATGGCGAGATCTGGGCTTTGTTACCCAGAGATATGTAGTGAAGGTATTATATGGTACAGCAGAATAATTTCTCTTTTACTGCAGAAATTGGCTAGTGTGTGCCGGCTCAGCTTTTCCCGATTTTGAAACGACCCTTATTGTATTTGCATTCTTATAACATTTTTAAAAAGAGTGGCAAGTGAGAAAGATTTGGTTCTAATTTAAACAGCTACAGATTTATTTAGTTTTGTTTATATTTTATTATAATATGAATTACATTTTTAAATGGTAATTTTGAGATTAAGATAACAAAAAATATAATGAGCTGCATTGTTGAAGAAGAGCCATTTCATTTGAATGATCCTTTTTTTTATTGTGATTATGTTGTTCCAGGTTTCTATTTTGTAAGCCTGCTCTTTATTTAAAAAAGAAAGACAGGTTTGAAATACTTTTGTCTCTCTCTCTCTTCCCAGGATGAATTTCATCCCTTCATTGAGGCCCTCCTACCCCATGTCCGTGCCTTCTCCTACACCTGGTTCAACCTGCAGGCCCGTAAGCGCAAGTACTTCAAGAAACATGAAAAAAGAATGACCAAGGATGAAGAACGCGCGGTAAAAGACGAGCTGTTGGGAGAGAAGCCCGAAATCAAGCAAAAGTGGGCCTCACGCTTGCTCGCCAAGCTACGGAAGGACATCCGTCCCGAGTTCCGTGAGGACTTTGTGCTCACCATCACGGGGAAGAAGCCCCCCTGCTGCGTTCTGTCCAACCCCGACCAGAAAGGAAAGATTCGTCGCATCGACTGCCTCCGTCAGGCTGACAAGGTTTGGAGACTGGACCTGGTGATGGTCATCCTCTTCAAAGGCAGCCCGCTGGAGAGCACGGATGGCGAACGGCTGGTCAAGTCGCCCCAGTGCTCCAACCACGGCCTTTGTGTCCAGCCACATCACATTGGAGTGACGGTCAAAGAGCTGGACCTCTACCTGGCCTACTTTGTCCATACACCAGGTATGTGCTGCTTGCAGTTTAAACACACACTATTTTTCCCTCCTTGACCTTCCTATACAGTACAAAGTCACTCGTGGGCACCCTACTCGTAACCTTATTATCATAAAAGACAGTCTGAAATGCGTAATCTTAAACATGCCTTTAAAATTGATACGTATTTCTGGTTTGAACCGATTCTGGGAATGTGACAGTCAGGATTAAAACCTGTTTATCTGGGAGCATGTTTGTATCAGTACATTTGTTCAAGTATTTGCACACATATTTGTCTAAATCCAAAACGTGCACGTTTCCTAGCGCCATCTGTAAACATAAGCATCTGCAGACCTGTTTATCTGCGTGTGCATGCATGCGCTTATGTGTATGGCTGAATTTTTGTGTGCGTCTGTGCGCCGGCGTGCAGCAGTATGTCATGTGTCTATAATCCATGTGAATGTTTTTATGAGATTGGTGTGTATCAGTAGCAGTGCGCCTGTGCGTGGCTTTCTCTTTTTTATTTATGGATGCGTGTGGTTGCGATAGTTGTGTGGCAGTCGAGACAACACTGTGACAGCTGGCCTGATCCCAGGTAGTTTAGAAGACAGGGAGAGTCCGCCTGTCTGCATCCTCAGCCTGAATGAACCCAGCTCAGCTTTCTTTCCACTAAGATCCAGAACATACACATACACACACGTACACGCACTCATTGTGCACATCTCTCCTTAAGAACACTTCCATCATCGATCATTTTATTACAGTCAATCAAGTAAGCTGAGCTTTCATCGTCTTGGTCTGTTTTCTTCTTATTCCATGTTGCTCAATTCAGAAAAAAAACGTAGAATTCTACTGCATAAATAATAATTATTGTGAAATTCACTTTATGTATTAGTGGATTTTGCAGTGAACCATTAGTACAGAAAAATACCTAAGCAAATTTGAGATGAATCGCCTTTGCTTATGTTTTTTGCTATGATGTTTTTTTAAATAGCCTTCTATTATAATATGACAAGAGAAAGGGCATAATTGCGGTAGAGACAATATATTTATTGCAAAATATTTTTACCTGCCATCCAGCTAAAACCAAATCAAAACGACCAGCGACATAATTTAACTGATTTGAATGACATTGTTTTCATAAAAAACAGTTTGAAATAAATGCAGCGTATCTAAATAAGGCATGGCATTAAATGTGAATTACTAAATTCTACATGTGTTATGCATATTTAAAATTTGTGCCATTTTTAAATAGTGTATTTGAAGGTCTACTTACGTGTACATGTTGATGATGTATGGACGATTTTGCACGAACACACACACACACACACACACACACACACACACACACACACATGCACACACACACACTCATACGTGCACGCATGCACACGAATGGCCTAAATGGCCTATAAATAAAATCTCTTGTTTTTTATTTATTTATGTATTTTTACCAAAATTTTACTTCTTTCAACGAGAAAATACGAGCAAAAGAAAGAATGAAATAGCTTTAACCCTTCATACATTTAACTCCTTGCAGAGCATTGACGGCAGTTGTCGTCCGATCTATTTGGACTGAACAGTGAATGGATGTCTAGCACTATTAATGGCATTGGGGTCACAAGTATATTTCGGCTTCTATACATTAGAATGTTATATAAACATTTTTAATAATTTATCATTTTATTCATTCTTAAATACAAACACACACACACGTACGAATAAATATATAAATACATTTAAAATTCAGAAATCAATTTCTCGCACAGGTCTATATTGTAGTTAAGAATTTAATACAAATTGGCCTACAGTTCCTGGGGCCATAATTCTTTTGCTTTATTTATCGCCCAGGCCTATATTCTAGTTTCATTTACCACAAATTGGCCTACAGTTACTGGGGCCTTAATTCTTCTACTTGGCAGAGAGGTGCAGCCTGACTCTGTGACAGAGAACCCCATGCCAGGCTCTATTCAGCCCAGTGTGTAACACTGCTTGAGTTTGCCGGGCCTCCATGAGCGCCTCTTCCTGTTCCACAATGCGCCGTGGCGAACCACGGCTCAGATTAGCTCCCAGCGCAGCCTGGTGCCCCTCGCAGTAAAGCCTTTATTTACACTGTGCCAGAATCCAGCAGCCAGTCAGCCGCTCGCTTGCACTAGACCAGACTTCATCTTTCCTGCTCCGTGCTCGAGCTTATGTTCAATTTATAAAACGCACAATATGCGAACATTGTTGCATAGGTCACTTTAGTATAATTTTTAAGAACGGCATTTTTTGCTGTCCCTGTTTTGAGCCATCCACTTCATGTGGGTTTTCTCTCTTGACCTTTGCCACAAACATTTATTCTGTTGCACCTTGCACCAATGACAGCGTGACTCAAATGACATTATCATGTACTGTTTATTCTTGGGGTTAACTGGAGTTTAAAGAAGACAAACAGAACGTGGTTTCATGCTATCCTTTGGTGTGGCACTTTTTTTTCCACTTTTATTCTTAGCCTCTGGTTGCAGGGTGCCTGTGTCTTTGTGGAAGCGATCGGTTGCCAAGCCTGATTGGACTGTAGCCGTTTCTACCCCCATCCCCCCTTCTCCATGCCGCAAGTGTCTTTGCACTCTTGTCCCACTGATGTCACTGTCGCCAGCTGCGAGGGAGGCTCTGCTTTCAAGTGCTATGATTGACAGGACAGCAGACCCTCCTTCGGTTTTATGGATGCTTCTCTGCTGGACACTATGTGTCTCTGCTTTTTTTGCAAATTTGAAAATTTGGCCCTCCAGGGTATATAGGATATTACACCCTGCGTGACTGGACACCTTAAAGTAGCTCCAGCCACTCATAGCATCATTTGAATCAGCACTTCTGCTGCCCAGCTGCAACCTTATACTACTGAAAAGCCCCCCATCCCCAACCTCCTCCAGCTCAACCACACTCACGATGAAATATATTGTCAGGTACTAATGATTTATTTCGCCCTCATTTATTTCGCATCTGAAGGTGATAAAAAAATATTCTGGAAAGTGTATAAAGTATAGGATATGAAGAGGGAGGAGAAGAGAGATTTTTCTTTGAACACGATTATGGAAACCAATATTTGGCTCAACATTCGGGCTCCACTTTGGCCCTCCGTCCACCCCGAGACTCAGATCAGTTCATGTTCTCTGAGCAAAGTGTTCCATATTTGTCATTCTTACTCATCCACACAGTTCCAGCATTAGTCATGTGCAGAGTCCGAGCTGTTTCATACGACTTTCATTACTTGTGCCGTTATGATAAAAAGATGTTGCAGGGAGTGTGGTCTGTCTCCAAAGAAAACCAAAGAGGTGCTGACTCTTCATGCCAAAACCCACAAAGAGTGTGTGTTTGTGCAATTGTTAGTATGTGTGTTGACCACAAACCCCACATGCTTCTCTGGTGCTTCTATGAGGTGTCTGTTTCCTCATTAATATGTCAGGAGGTATTCTCACAACAATCCAAATGGCTGTAGTTTAACCCTTTTTAGGGCACTCGTTTTCTGCCATTAATAGCATCATTTTGACTGGAAGCCGGTGAATGAATGAGTGTACAGTATTTCTTTTTAATTATCATAAATAGTCACCTACCCTATATGGTTAAAAAATGTTATATTAAAATATATTAGAAGGTGGTTGGTAGATTTTCTTTCTGGCATAACATCAACTTTATTTTAATTATAGACATTAAAACAAAACTGAATTAATTGCTAACATCAATTCAGAGAATTGAACAATTCTGGTTTGTATTTTTTTGTGTGTCAAGCAGAGTTGTGCTCCATCCAATATTCTGGCATGGTTACTGTAGCCAGGGCACGTAGAGGGTTGTGGGGTGTTGGCACGATGGGAGCCAACATTCAAATGGCATGGGCACACACTGCTGGTCAGACACTTCTAACGGAAACTTTCTTACAATGTTGTCATTTTGAGTAATGGGACCAATAGAAAATGAGCGGCGGCGGCGTCCTCACATGGCGGGAGAGTGACAGCGACACTTTTAGCCTTTCAGAAGAACCGTGGCATAGGGCCTCTCAAATTTGGCACTTTTTCAGAGAGCAGTGTTTGTGTTATAGACACACACGAGTGTATTGTGCAGCGTAAAAGCAGGTCTGGTAACCACATTTTTAAATTATTATAATCTCCAACTAAAATGAATATTTCTTTGTGCGTTCATTTGAATTTCCTGACCTGATTTGATACACAACATTCCTTTACACTATGCGGCAAATCTTTCTATTGAACAGCTCGACACACGGGTGGCAACCCGCTTCACACACATTGTAATTATCCAGTTTAATGAATAAAAGAAGACGCGATACACGTAAAGCCGTGTGTATGATTAAATTAAATTACTTTAAGAAACAAAGGTCAAGTTTTACTTGTACAGAGAAAAAAACCCACTGTTGCAGAAAGTGATTATTGGATTACCTTTATTTGCTAATTTCACTGTACAGTAGTTTCTAATTGTTTGTATAATTAAGATTAATGAATAAATGCTTTGCTATTAACATCTTACGCTAAGAAGCATTGTTTTCGATATTAATTTATTTAATCGTAGCTTCTAACAATTCATTACGTTTATTAGTATGGTTAACACATTCCATAAAATAAGTAAGCTAACTGTATTATTTTATATTTCTGCCTCGTATGACAATCGTTAATTTTTCAAATAAGGCAAAATATTAAAACGTGGCAAAGTAATTTCTTTGTGTTGTCACTGTGCTTTAATTTGCATGAATAAGTCTGCTCCTTTTTTGTCTATGCGCCAGAAGTAAAATCTGTCCATCCTCTGAAAACATACGTAGACGTGTGCAAAAGGGGCAGCTTGGCTTGTCCTCTTCTGATCTGAGGGGCAGCTAGCAGGCCGCGAGGAGGCTAGAGGTGGAGATGCTCGATGAGTAGAAGAGCAGAGAGGAACGTCTTTTCTGGGCCGTCTCCCAGCACCTCCGTTCTAATCAGGCTCCCTCTCTCCTTGTTCTCACGATCCAGTGGAGCAAAGCGTGACGAGACAGCCTGGTATTGCGGGATGAGTATTTGCATCCATCCACCAAAAATAACTTTAATATTAAATAGTGCAGCTCGCACAACGCTTCTATTCATATTTATTTGTCAATTTAGTTTTCAAATGATAAATTCCGGATCATCATAAAGGTCAATCTCATATAATAGTAGATACAAATATAGATGCATTCAAATGACCGTTATTCACAGGTATTTCCTCTTCATTTCACCATCTTTACGGCAATAATAGTCTGTCATTGGATTCAGGACGATGCCTAGTGGTGATGATATAAGGTAAAAAGAAAAGCTCAGAGTAAAGCTGATGCAGAATGCCACAGTGAAAACAAAGGGAGAGAGGGAGGGCAGATATTCAGGCTTGTGGTGCTGCTTGGCAGCATTTGGCAACCGAAGCTGCTGCTCCGTTTAGAAGATGCCAGCTTTTCAAACCGGCACACAGTCTCTGCCAACTTTTCTCCTTCTGATCCTTTCTCTCTTTCTCTCGTTCGCTTTCCCTCTCATTTCAACACTTCTCCCTGCCACTGCCTTGTTTACGTTTCACACCTTTCCCCCTCTGTACATCCCTCGTGCCCCTTACAATCTCTCCTATTGATGCATTGGCACAAGTGGGTTGCAGGAGATTTGAGCAAATGGGTAATATAACAATATTTTACTTAATTTCCATGTAAGGAGAATATACCGTAATTATGAAACAAATACATTTAGACCAAACCAAAATATTAACCACAAATATCAGTCTTCCGTTCCTTTATCCATTAAACACAGTAGTGCTTCTATGCATTCAGATCCATAGCATATATATATATAAGATGCTGATTTTGATCAGTGGTTTGTGTTATAATTGATTTCAATTTGACTGTGTTAAAATTAAAATATTTACCAATTACATGTACAAATATTCTACATGTGTGTATATATATATATATATATATATATATATATATATATATATATATATATATATATATATAGATATATATATATATATATATATATATATATATATATATATATATATAGATATAGATATATATATATATATATATATATATATATATATATATATATATATATATATATATATATATATATATATATATATATATATATATATATATATATATATATATATATATATATACACACATATACATATATATACATACACACACATATACATATATATACATACACACGCATACATATATTTTTATATATACACACACACACACACACACACATATATATATACACATACATACATTGTGAATGTTTCCTAGTATGAAATACAGAACAGGTGCTTGATGGATTTCCAGGAATTGAGGTACGTTCAATATTATTCCAGTGCCAATCATTTGAGGCCGGAAAACTTTGGATCCTTGCAGAATGTGAACAGGGTGCCCGTGAGTGACTTTAGAAAGCATTAAACGGTGGGTTTGGGGGAGGCTGGAATTACTCAATAATGATCAGAAAATTAGAGCTATTATTAAGGAAGAGTAAACAGTCCTCTAAGTGTGAAAGAGTCCCATTCAGACAGACCGGGGAGCAGTACTCTTTTCTTCTTTTCATGGATCCACCCATGGCCTCAAGAGCCCAGCTTTTGTTTGCTGAAATAACAGAGTGAATATATGGGCTTGCATGGGTAGGGGTTCTTTTCCCAATGTGAATCATAGTATAGAATAAACCCTCAAACTGTAAAGTAAACCGCAGCAATAGTTTTGCTATAAGTTTCTTGGAATAGGAAATAATTACAAAATTACCCAAACCTTGAAAACAAATTATGGCTGTGATTTGAAAAAAAAAGTTTAATAAGGTAATATTACAGTGTAAAAATGAAATATGAGGTGCATGTTTAAGGTTAGAATTTGGGCACAGGAACATTTCAAGTAGGACTTGGCGACCTCAAAATAATATGTCAAACTTTTCTCCACATTTTTAATTATTTGAATTAAATCATATCACCCCAGCCACCCTATTCATAGGCCCACAAAGTTTCTATCTGTGTGGAGAGCTGGGGTAATATCATGAACACTAGACATTACCTACAGTACTAATACTCAATTGACATAGTAATAATCCAGCCATTGCATGTCAGTTATAGCTGAATTAGTATTCATAGGCATGGGCCTGCATCCCCTCTGCTTTCAATTCTTAAAGGCAATCTGATTTTCCTCTTAAAAGACTAAGCCCAAATCCCCAGTGGCCCTCTGTAAGTCCACCAGAGTCCACTGTGTGAAGTATGTTTTTTAGGTGTCGCGCATGTCGAAGAGCCTGTATGTGCGCCGCCATGCGTGAGCTCATGTGCTCAATAGAAGCTGGCCGCGCAACAACAAACACTTTGCATTAAAGCGTGGGATGGTTCTCTCTGGACCGCCCCTCACTCACCCGACACCTGAACCCACTTTGCACCTGATGCCTGAACACAAGGCCCGTGTGTATACATGAAGAGAATGTACGACATTTGCAAGCAACCATCTACTTACACTCATATATATAACCCATCTGGAACTTCACAGGCCATGAATGTGGAGTGAATTAGACCCTCATTAGAAACATGAAATAAACAATTCAAGCTAATGAAAATCCTTTTTAGAAATTATCAGTTTAATGTTTATGATTGAGGAGAAGGTGAATGGTTTTTTTTTTTTTAAATCTTGTCCCTTTTCGCTCTTCAATATTTCTCACATCAGCAGCAATGGCACTGATGTACAGCTATTTGCCCTTTAAGTGCGACCATCTGATTGATGGAGTTATTATGAGCATCCTTGAGATTCTATTATTCCGCTTTTCGTCCTCCATACAACATTCTCCTCAAGAAAAATATACAAACCTCAAATGCAGTGATGCATGCCTAACATTTCAACAGAAAAAGGTACGTCGATGTTTATTTTTGAAGATGCGGGGATCTTGAGTATGCCATTAAAAGCAGGGGAAACAATTTAAGTGCAGCCAGTGACGTGTTATCCGGTAGAAAGAAAGAAAAAAAAACTTGAAAACCACGAGGATTTGAATCAAAGCATACAGTACTTCAGCCTTTCAGGTTAAAGTAACTCTTTAGAAGGAAGCCTTGACACTTAATTTGGTCAGGAGCTGAGGTGGCATCCCTATTATACAGACAATGAAGCTTCATAGTTACATCTGATTAAGTGTGCAAATGAATTAATTATATACTGTTCTCGGGCACGGCCCAATGGGTTAGTGGATTGCGTGTCGGCCTCACCGTTCTGTCTTGAGAGTTCCATCCCAGGTGGGTCTTCACTGAATGGAGTTTGCACGTAGTACGTAGTAATTAATAGGTCTTTCAAGCAGCTTTTTTCTCAGTGAAGCTACTCCAAAATAAATTAAATAGCAGATTATAACTATGGAATAGAAACATGTGTAGATGTGTGGATAGGGGATACTTATCCCTCTTTGTCCATGTGGATGAACAAAAAAAATACTGGTTATCACATTGAATTACAGCAACCTGGCCTTCATTTTTGGAGAAGATTTTTATCAGTGGTTTGCCTAAAAGATCCAAAATGTGTTCTCCAGACTTGCTTTTTGTTTTTATTTCCGTCATTACTCTTTATTTGGTACTGACTGTAAAGCAAATCCAAACAATATCACATTCTCAGCAATAGCATCAGGAATGGAGCCCTTTCCCCGTGTGCCTTAGTCTTAAGTGTTTTTCCTCCTGCATGACCTAAACAAACTTGCTAATGTGATTACTGTAAAGCTAAGGGTTCTGTTTTGGATACATGCTGTAAAAAGAAATTCCCTCCATTTCTGGATACACTTAAAGATTGTTTTAGGCCGTACATTCAAACTACACAATCCTGGCAGTTATGCAGGGAAATCCCTTTACTAAGAACCTCGTTTATCCCAGTGAACTAAAATGGCTTAGTCAGACAGCGGCTGTTGCCGTCTTTCCGACAGGCTTAATTACAAATGACTGGATATATTTTATTCCTTTGTTTCCTCATCCAAATCTATCTTCACTAGGGTTGCGGAAGTCCCAGCTAAAAATGGGCATTCAGCCTTTAGAGTCAGTTTCAGCACATTGTGCAGTAAATAGTCATTGCAAATATTTCTAACCAAACCCAGTCCTGGGATCCCCTTCCATCTTCCAGATCAGTTTATATTCGATTGTTGGCTTGAATACTTTCGGCCATGGAATAAAAAATAAGAATTCCCAAAAAGGACATACCATAGTGGACCAAGGAAACTGTACTTATAAGTTGAAAAGACTGCAGACATTCATTGCCTATTAAGTGTTGCTTTGTCGCGAGGAAAATGGACCTAACATATGTCTGTGCAGAGCATAATAGTCCACGGTTAATTTGGCCAGTTTCAGCTCTGACAGGACAGCACAAATACTCACACATGCCGCCATTCAGGCCGGCATGTGCTCTATAAGCCTGTTATTAAGAGGAAGCCTTGATGTGGTCACTGGGTGGCATAGTGTTGTTAAACCATCATTAACTTTCACTCCCCTGGACTACAATAGTCCCTTCTTTCCTCTTTTTTTTATTTTTCTTGCAAACTCTTTCCATTTCCATCTCCTTTCTGTACAATTTGTATTTTGCCATGTATCCGCATGTGCTCTTTTTCATAGGCATTCCAATTTCACCATACTTGTCCTATGTGCCAAACTCTGGACACTATATTCATTCATTTTCACTACTGACATTATCTTTGTCAGGATTGTGGGGTGCTGGAGCCTGTCCCACCGGACTTCAGTTGAAAAAAGGACTACACACTAAACTGTTTGCTTGACAGTCATAGGGCACACATTTAGACACTCCCAACTATTCACACTCCCAATCAAACCGCCACTGAATAGGAATCGAACCCACACTTTCTGCACCGAAGTCAGGCAAAAGAACCACAGTAACCTACTTGCCATGCTAATATTTTCCAGTGAGGATTTACAACATCATAATATGAAGTTAGTTATATTTTTTATTCTTTCACTGGTTACCGAGTACACTGCTTCAACTGAATAATGCTATATTATGGATTAAATTAAAGAGGTAATTGAAATTTTTGAACATTAATTTGAAGGCTGCATTGTTTGATAATTTAGGAACCCAAGTTTAGAAAATGTGCAGAACTAGATAACCTACCTCAGCAGTAATTAAGAAGGTCTTTCGGTTCTTTAGCCTTGCGGCAGTGTTGTATAAATGAGGGATGTGTCAACCCGTGGCATCAACAGGTAAATCCTGTTTAGATCAGGCCGACGGCTATCACTTTTTTTAGAAATTATTTTCTGTATGAACACCTCTTCCTTTCTCAAATTACTTAAATCAACTCCCCATCTCTTCCTAATCTTATGCATGCACCCACCACATGGTTATGTCTTGAGTTACCTTGCCAGATTCACTCTCTGTTTTGAAACTTACTGCGTACATAAACTATATTGCTTTGCTTTTTCCCCCTCGGTTATCTTGCAGTACAGCATGCTAGGTCAATTAAGTTGACGAATGTGATGCAGAAGGGCAAGGTGACACTGACACTGTTATGCCAACATAAAGTGAAACACGTTGCCCTTATACTCAATGAACTATTTTTCAACAAGGTACTAAAATTCAAAATAACAATGCAGATAGAACTAAGTTCAATCTATATATAAATGTATATATGTATATATATATACATGTACATATGTATATATATACATGTACATATATATATGTATATATATACATGTACATATGTATATATTTTTATATACATATATACTCTAGCAGTTTTTTCTTTTTTTCCACAAATACTATATTATCTTTGCTATCATGTAGTTTGTCTTTTGGATTTAAAAAAAATTCATTTCGAGCTCTGGAGCCTTTTTGTCACACGCTTGTATTAAGGGGAAACTGCTCATTTTAAATTAAAAAGGATCCCTGTGGAACTGTTTGAAATTAGAACAATTTGCAAGCTCACTTGTAAAAAAAAAATGTATTTTTTTTAGCTCGGACAATTCTATTGTTCTTGGTGAAAATATCAACGTAGTATTGTGTTATCCTCTACTGTATATCAAACTGACCAACATTTACGGTTCTCCAGCTGCACTGCATCTTTGTTCTTTTTCCAATATCTTTTTCCCCCAATACATGCATTTAGAGACCAGAAGACAAATAAGATTCCAGCGTTCTCTCTCAATCCATCTGTTCTCCTGGTGTGAGTATAACTTACAGTAGCGTGGAGGGTCTCCTGAGGTCAGAGAACAAAAATCACAAGGACATGTGGAATGCTGAATATATGCCAATCCAAACAGCCAGGCCCCGCTCTCCATCCGTGCTGAGCTCAGTAACCACCAGCTAGCCCACCGCCAACCAATAGTAATTTCTTTTGTTGCTGCTTTGTTTTTAGGCGACTTTTACTCCCAATATAATAACGGCTAACAATGGAACAAGCAACCTTTCTACTCATACTGAATTTAGGAACACATAATGTGATTTGTTGCATTTACTCAAGTCATTCACTTTCTAACTTTTGCCCAATTCAGTTCTTCTTAAGTCGTTATTGTTACTATTCTTCCCGCTAGTGTTTGCAACCTTACAGCCGTCAGTATCCGAGGATTTGCTGCTTGTGGGGCCCAGTGTGACCTCATAATTTCCTTAGACATGCGAGTGCGACTAATTTATTTGTCATGCTTTATATGATGAGTTGCTTGAGAAGATGACAAATAGCAATGCCACATTTTTGCTCTTCATTTACGTCTTAGTACTCCCATTGTGTTTAATCAAACTATTATCAGGCTTACCAACTAAGGGGCAATTTATAAGGCTTGGTTTCTGTCTTTGGCACACATCCATGACAATGGAAAGCATTTGGGTCCAGCAGGGCTCCAAATCCACACAAAATGAAAGGAGCAGTTAGGGTTTCACTTACGTACTGCAGAAGAGAAAAAAGGGGGAATGTGAGGGCAAAAAGGGAAAACAAACACAGTTGGATTGTTGAATTATGGGTAAAGACAGCTGAAGCTGACCAGGTTTGGCCTCCATAGTGCAGTGGGGGGCTTATTGAAAATCAAGAGGTCCATGACTCAGTCTTGGGGCTGTCAGCTTCTTTATCCCAGAAATTCTAAAAAAAGTTAGATATAAAGTAGAACACCTTTAAAAACATTAAACTCCAGGGTTCAATATGGTCATGCAAATGTTCCACGTATCCACACTGTTATTGCCAAAAATGGAGGAGGCGGAGAACTGTGGTAAGACTGAAGGGAGCGAAGAGTGAACGAAAGGAGAGATCTTTCCTCACATTTGCTATCAATTTAGGGCACTGAAAATAAGCACCAGGTTTCACTGGAACCGTGTGGAACACCAGGAATGTTTTTCTGTATAAAATTTTAAAGGGGAGGTGTGGAGGGAAGAGGGTTTTTGGAGGAAAGCGAAAGACAAGAGTAGGGAAAATAATGTCAGAAATTGAGACAAGGCAAAGTTTGAAAAAAAAAACTTGGGTCCAGATGTAAAGATGTCAAGCCAGTGAGGTTTAAAGTGAGGTCTTTTCTTTTAGGTATGGGGACTCATGTGTCCTTATAGTTTTGGAGTGAATTCTATTCATTAGGTTTTGGAAATGATAAGAAAATGTTCGTTTAAATGACACAATGGCAGCATGGATAGCATGTCTGCCTCACAGTTCTTAAATCAAGGGTTCATATCTTGGTGGGTTCTGACCTTCTTCTATGGAGTTTGGTGCTCTGTTTTTTTCCCACATCACAAAAAAACATGCACAGTAGGCTGGTTAAACACTCTAAAATCTAAATTGTCTTTAGATATGAATGTGAGCACGAATGGTTGTTTGGCTACCAACCAATTCAGGATTTGTCCTCTGCTAAGTTGGCTGAGAGGCTCCAGCACCTCCACGATCTTTGTGAGGAGAAACTCAATAAATTAGACCTTAATTCATTTATCTTTGATATTGATTAAAAGATTTAAAAATCCAACTTTTTTCTTCATTTGTTTTAAATATTCCTTCATTTTAAATTCTGTAATTAAAAACAATAACTCGAACTTTACCAAAATTGTATATTCTATTTATACTTATCGTAATTATTATTCCTGCGCTTTAGGTCAGTTAACATTGTGACCTCAATGACCCAAAATATTATAAAGGTGGATGCCAGGTCTTAATTATGTTTTAAATGACCAAAAATAGTCATTGGCCCTAAAAAAAGGGTTAAAACAGCTTGGGATGTGTGGTTAAGAATTACTGCTTCACCACACTAAAGAGTTAGAAAACTGTCATCCACCAGCGTTGGATAAACAAATGGTTTTAGAGGTAGACAAATATACAGTTAGTAAGGAGTTTGTATACATGAGGTTAAGGGATGCAATAGAGTTGGACTCCAGCAAAAGACTCAAATTGAGCGGTTGACCCTCTGGCAAATCCGCCTCACCCAACTCTTCCCACCAACAAAGTGTTCTTCCTATGCTGATAGAAGCAGTCAAAAAGGAGTAGAAACAAGGAGAGTTTAAAGAGCGAGCAGGCGAGAGTGGAGAAGGGGGGCAGGAGACAGACCAGATGTGTCTTTTGTTTAGATTTGAACGGAGCGGAAAGGAGGAGTTAGGAGTTTTTTGGAGTGTGTGTGGGGGGCAGAGGGGTACGGTAATGAAACCAAGCATTCATAGCTCAGCACATAAATGTGGGGAGAGGGGCTTTGCCATGCAGTGTGTTATTACCTACTAGTGAAACCACATTCATTATACTAATTGCTACAGTGGTCCTGGCGGCTGGGCGCTTGAGGAGGGAGAGGCTGAATTTTGAACCATTGTTTGGCTCATTGACTCCAGAATTCATTACATCTGTGATTATAGGTCACTGGGATGTGTTCCATTCTTTTACTTAAAAAGACACTGATCAGCTAGAGGCTCAGTTTGACCTCAAAATCACGAGCCAATCAACATCGGCAGGCATTGTGCATGTGTAACATTAGAATTCCTTTACGATGTCGTGCTGATGCCACTTTATATGTATATCATAGGCTTAGGGATAAAATCAATGTTAGAAAATAACAGAATAACAATAACAGCGTGAGATCGATTCCTGCTCAGTAGAGGTGTGATTGTGCGTGAAAATGATTGTCTCTCAATGTATATGCCTGACGATTGACTGGCGACCAGTCTAGGGTGTAGTCTGCCTTTTGCATGAAGTCAGCTGGGATAGGCTCCAGTGCCCTGTGACCATGATCAGGATAAACTATATTGAAAATAAAGTAAAAACCTGACAGAGTGAATTTGTATTTTTGGTATTCTAAATTAATCTTGAGCTTTCTTTGTCTTTTGCTCATCTTGTATCATTAAAAAAAAGTTGGTGGGTGGTTAAATTGGATAAACTGTGAATCAAATTTTGGGTGATACAATAGGAGATTTTATCTTCAGACCATTCCGCCGAGCCTCAGAATTTAGTGATTAAATTGATAGGCGTTTCCTACATATAAGCAGCTTGTGTCAATATTAAACTCCGTATGCATGTGTCCAATATATGCACAGTTCTCTGAGCAGATGAATGCGATGACAATTTGAACATGTGCGACGGTGAACACACACACGGACACTATCATAGCTCAATCTGCTCAGTGCGCCACCCACATTAAATTATTCCCCCAAAATTGGCGAATATTGCCAATCCTGATCAGCAATATGGCAAGCAGTTGTTGGTAGAATATTAGCGTCACGTCAATGAATGCTTAAATATTCTGTCAAGGGATGTGAAGGACTGAATGACTGGGGTCTTCAACACCATACCATTGTATTTTCATATTCTGATCCGATCAAAATTGTCACTGTATGTGAGCAGACAATGCGGAATGTTTAGTTAACTATGCATGTTTTGGTATGTTGGACAAAACTGGAATCCGCAGAAAAAAACCCAAAGCAGGCATATTTTCAACATGCAATCTACACTATTTATTTTATTTGCTTTCACAACACTTGAGATTTCAACCCAAAGTGGTGGTTCTTCTTCTATTTCTGAAGTTATGACATTTTGTCAAGTGAAAAGTTAACAGATTTATTTTACTTAATGTGGACTTATTTGATATACCTCAGAAAATCTCATCTTTCCTAGAAATATCAAAATGATAGTGGTCATTCTAAAACAGTAATGCAATATTCTTCTTTAGTACATTTGCCACCTTGTTTCTGCCGCAGCGGCCAGAAGAAACCTAGGAAGACTCTGGTCTGGCTATGTTAGCCTGCTTAGACAGCCAAAATAAATGTGAAACCCTCCCTTTTAACCTCATTCTTGGAAGTGTATCCTAGTGTGGTAGGAGACTAATGTTTGAAGGGAATTCCTGTATGTGGACTAGAGCACTCATGCAACACTTACTGTGCATTATGTTAAACTGTATATTTACTCTGGGTGAAGGGGTGCTTCATCTTGATGATTGATCACAGATTCCCGTCAACTGTCAGGTAGATTTTATGTTGGTTAGTAATAGTGGTGCTGCAGTTAGAAAAAGAGGGGAGTAAAATCAAGTGCTTTGAGATGATGTTGGCTTGGTTACAACACTCTGGCTCTGCTTTGTCACTGAAAGTTGACATCTCACGAACGATATCGAGTTTCCTTCTGCTGGCATGCGCCCACATTTCCACCCCCAAGCTCGCCACCCGCTCTGCAGCCCATAAAGTCTAGCCTGCACTGAAACTTGGGTGATAATTCATTGTTATGAATTACATTTTACTGTGGGTGATTCAAAACTAATAATTTGCGTTTTCTGTTGTCCTTGTTCTCTTGCCAAAAAGAACAAATCTCAAATCTATCCAACAGTATTAAATAATTCCATGGGAAGCCGTATTTCTTTGTGAAATAATTACTTTGTATTTGGGGCCTGACAGAGCTAATAGGGGAAGAGTAAAAGATATCTAAGACAGGCGTTTTAAAATAGTTATTTTCTAATTTTATTTTTACTCCTTCACTGGGCAAGAGGATATTTTCAAAAACAACTTATACCTTCTAAAGACCCAGTGTTGTCATACATGGAATTAAATTTTGGGTCATGTAGGCCACACTATTAACATTTGGTAGACAAGTATTGTCAATCCAACAGGGCCTTGCTGGATTTTTTTTTGTTTTTTTTGCAACTGGTTTTGCTGGTATTGACATCAGCATAAGGTGAAATTCTTAGCAGGGTAACCAGACCACGCGCACCACGGCTTAAAGAGAGACATGGGACTCTGTTATCTGCCATCTATCTCTCCGGGGGGCAGAAACTAGAAGAGAGGAGGGTGTGCTTGGTTGTGCGTCAGAGTGTTTCTGCACTGTGTGTGACATCTAAATGTGGAGGTTTGGAACTACTTGAAAAATACGAAAAGGAAAGGCAGAAAAAGACAGTAATAATGCCTGACATATGTCAGATAAATACCAGTTGGATGTCAACACAGACACAATCTCAATAAAATACCAGTGTATCAATAATTGCAAAAGTTATAGAACTCCTGAAAATGTAATTTACCAATTTAGTTCTATTTTTTTGGTGTAAAAATAGTTAATTGAGGACATCAAGCAGAACCAGAGTTAGCTTGACATATGAGTAACTTTTCAGTGTATCGCTGACAGCTGAGCTGCCTTCTCACCGTTTCCATTTCTTAGTTTTGCTGTGGTACAGGAGAGCTCCCATGCAGGGTGCATTTGAAGTGGCTTTAGGGAGTCCCTAACGCGTGCCAAAAGGTCAGGGGTTACAACAACCAGGCCTCCCTGGACCAAAAAACCCCCACCCTTCCACATGCACGTGCTTCATCCCACTCACACCCTCCTGTCAGGATCACAGATCATTTCCAGATCTCCCTGACGCATTTGATAGCCATAAATGAAACCACTTGTTGTTTTTATCCCTCTCAAAATATTACGAATTGAAACGTGTACAATCTATGAATTCATATTTCAATTTTAACCTTGTAATAGTTCAATTTTAATCTCTTCTCTCTTGGATTATTATGACGATCGTTCATGAATCACTGCACTAGACCTTACTCTATCAATCAATTCTCTTTCACCAACTGTTCTCTGCTATTCATTGTTGAGAATAAATTGCACTGTATTGACCTTCGTTGGAGAGCTGCAACACGTGTGCACACCTAACCAAAAAGGTGGAGCGAATAAAGAAATATATTTGTCATAGTCCGTCATTATGTTGGAGATAGTTGACTCCACGTCCCCTTCTAATGTCTGTGGATGCCTCCATGTGGTGGCATGCCCCTTGTTAGGCAATACAGGAGCTGAGGAAACCAGACGAAAGGTCAGTGACCTCCCATCCCACTCTAATTGGTCCCCTGATAAATAATCTACCTCACTTGGGAGTCCAGTATATGGAGGTTCAGTGTAACAAATTGTAGAGTAACGGGAGTCTAACAAGGGTGCCTCTCACTTAAACATTTGGTAATATGCTAATTAATTTTAAGAGTCTGACATTCCCTTACTGGTCCTTACTGAAAACAGATGTTAAGATGAAAGAGAGGGCAACAGTGATGGGGGTGCTTGATTCTTCAAAGTGACACACATCTTTTAGTAAAGAAAAAAAATGACAAGCAAGAATCAGTCATTTTTAATGCCTATTTGTCTGCCGGATAAAATTAATGACGGTAATTTCACACAAAAAATCTAGGGCTGGTGACAGTGTTCTAAACATACTCTTGGAAAGTTATACAAAGTCCAAAAATCAGTGCAAATGTGGCCGAATCATGAAATGTATGATTATGGATGAAAATGTACTTTCTTTTTTCTTTCAGACAATACTAAACATGGATATTTTGAGGAATGAATTGTCTGATGCCACAATATGTTTTCAGAAAAAATATTCTAATTGATGCTTTCCCTTTTCTTCTTCTATGTTTCTGACCCTGCGCTGTGATTGACCCCCAACAGGTAAGAGACAATTCCATAAACTTGACTTTACTGAACACATCCCCCCCCCAGCCTTCCCCTATCCTAAAACCCAGCTTTAAAACATTACTACCGCCTTCAATTAAGAGTGTTTTTAATAGCATGTTGGAGTCAAGCCATGCTTTTGTATAGTAGGCTCCAATATAATGCATGCAGACAAATGTTTGAAGCGCCCACTCCTCCTCTCCTTCTGTCAAGTCTCGATTACAATGCCTTAATTTGTTCTCAGACAACATTTGCCACCCTCAGCATCACCAGCCTTCACCGCCCCATTATTCGTCCCACCTCCTCCTGCTCAAACTCTAGCATTCCCTTTTCTTGCAAGCTAAACTCTTGTTTTTTCTTCCCTCTAATACCACGGGCAGCTCTCCTACTCCACCTCCTTTAATTTTAGTCAAGCCCACCCCGTGTCCTCTGACAACATCCCTGCTTCTTTTCTCCTCCTCGAACTGCCTCCTTTTCCACGCTTTTCTTGCTCTCAGCTCAGTTGTATTTGTGCCTGTTTACCTCCATCGTTTCACCAGATGGTTTGTGTTAAGACTCTACATTTGACAGCTCGGTTGTTATTTTTTCTCTTTAATACTTTTTTGACCAGCACATAGATTGCTCAAACCTGCAGACACACACACACAAAGCAAACAAGAGTATAAGGAAATTATAATGTGAGGAATGATGCAGTATTAATAATTTTCTCTGGAATTATTCTGTCAAGCGAAAAGCAGTACCCGTTGCATAATTTAAATCAGCCCCCTGTATATATTTTTTAAAGAAAAGAAAAACACAATGTGGTAGTCAAATTCTCCACATTTGCCAACAAATATGTTGGCGTGGACTACATTAGCTGTCACAAATGCAGCATAATTACATTGGTTCCAGTTTTCTAGGAAACGGCTGTATTATTGGTCAAAGACAAGACCATTGATGTACATAGCTATATTAACTCTATTCTTTTGTGGTTTATATGCGGTCATATTTATTTTGCTTTGCATTAAGCATTGGAGAAGGTCTTTCTGAATGTGCTTGTTTTGCCTTTCACGTAGTGGCCCTACGTAAATTGCTCATCTTCCCATTAGTGGCATAGTGTAATTTTTGGTTTTCACCACATACTGGTTGAGTAAGCCCTTCTTTGTAAAATTGTAAAGTCGATAAAAATCTGATTTTTAAAATATCAATTTGGCAAAGAAGATAAACTGATCTCTTTTTCCGAACCAGTGATGTATCATTGCGTTTAATCAGTTGAAAATGTGGATGATTAAAAAAAAACAAAAAACATTTTCCGTAATCCAGGATTCTATTGGCTGACATTGAGGACAATAGAATTTCGATTCATTTGAACTGGGAGTACTCGGAGCGGATGAACAAATGCATGCTTTCGATTCAAATGGATTGGAATTCTACTAGTGATTCAATGTGCTCTAAAATCACTGGTTTGTTTTGTTTTCTTTGTAAATTTCATTCGCTTTGGAAATGTTATAAAATGAAATAGGAAGCGGTCGAGGTGGGTGCATTTTCATATTATGAACAGGATCAGGATAACCCTCTGCTTCAAGCTAAGCTAATCACCCCTTGGCTCTCGCTTCACTCTTAATGGGCAGACTCTCTGCAATCACGCCAAAAAGCACATTCCCTCTGAAAAAGTCTGTAAAAGTTGCCAAGAAAACTGCCAGCCATCTGGCTAGTTTGTAGTTTGGAAACCCCTCTCGTAGTGAAGTGTACACACTAATTGTGTGTTTTTTTCTGTAGTTGATGAATAGTCCATCTTTGTGGGATTTTCATACCTTGTCCTAAGCAGGACTAAATCTTCTCGATCAAATGCCAAAACAATTTTTGACCTAAATTATTCAATGTGACAGCACTCAATTTTTTTTCACCATTTAATATGTTGCCACCCAAAGAAGATATAGTAATTAATGTTTCCCTCCTGGGTAGTCCAATAAGAACCACAGCACTTGAAATGTAGGGAAGTCATATCACCTCTTCATTCTCATAGTAAGATGGGTTGACTTTTAAGCCTCTCATTTCCATTGTTGACTACAAAAGTCAAATATACATGTTGACCATGAAGAACAAAATAAGAAAAACAACAGTTCGCTGTGAAACTTTTATTATTTTAGCTTTAATAAGGTGCCTTGCTCCCTACTCATTTCTATTCATATGTTCCTTAGCCATAGACACTTTGTTGCCATGAAAATGCTTGGGATAATTTTAGAAAGCCGTTAGACCAATTCACTGAATTGCTGGTTACTTTGATTGGTTTGCTGGCAAGGACCCAAATTTTAATCTTTTGTTTTACTTCCCAAGCTTTGCGACGTCCTTTCAGAAGTGTCGCCATTTGGTACAGTGCCTTAACCTTCACTTCTTTAAACATACTTCTTGTCATCATGGCCAAATATTTTTTATCTTGCCTGAGCAGTCAAACTAACTTATTGTTGATCAACATCTTTGTAAGGATAGTCCCAATCTGCAGATGGACACTAAGCATAGCTGCCCTCCATTCTGTCCTCCTCCTCTTCTACTCCATTACCTCCTTTCTCCGCCATACACCCTCCCCAAAGAACCACAAACAATAAACCTTCTGTTACATCTAACCCCCTCACGTGTTTCCCTTTTTCTCCCCTCTCATTGCATGAGAGATGTTTAGGGTTTGTCCTTACTTGCTCACTTACCCCCTTGACTTGTTTAGTGTTTGGATTCGACCATACAGTGGGTCAAAGACAACACATACACACAGACTTACACTGGCCTCTGCTTAGTCTCCCACTGTAAGCCAAGGAGAGCAAAGATTAGTACCCTGTAGCAGCTCTGTTTGTGTGAAACATGGTTGTATGCTTGTTCATCGTGCAATACCTTGGTAGTGGCATTACCACTCATCACAGCTCCAGAGCGACGGCAGCAGTGGCATTGGGACAGCAAACAGATGTTGGCCTAATCTTCCCCTAATGAGATCTGTCCCTCATTGCTATGTCTTTATGGGAGAGGCAAGCTGGCAGGAAAGCACACTGACACTCTCTATGGGAGAATGGTCACAAGCACCTAGTCCCGGTATCCAATCAATGAGACTAGTGGAGTTTAGTGGATAAGGTAGATGGCTGTGCTGTTAAAGGCTATTTATCTAGGTGTGCCCAAAGGTTATTTATCTAGTTGTGCCCTGTCCATCTTCTTGCAGGCAGGTTTGAAGGTGGGGAGGCACTCATTCATTCATATTCCGTACTGTGCATCCTCATAAGGATTACAGTGATTTCTGGAGCCTATCCCAGCAGACTACACCCTAGACTGGTCGCCAGTTAGCTGTAGGGCACATAGAGAGACAAATGAGCAACCACACTCACAATCATGCCGCCACCAGTGGGAATCAGGCCTGAGTCTTCCCACCCTCAAGTCAGGCGGGTGAACCCCTCCATCATCAGGTGCCTGGGCAGGCACTCATGGGACTCCATTTGTCAATCTGCAATTCTTTGTTTTTGAATTTTAAATGCAACCAGTTGGAATGTTAATGTCAATATTAAGATTTTGGCTCCCAAAAAAAGGTTCATTTGCTGCATTTAGACGTGGAGAGAAATTACATGGTGCAAAATCAAACAAAAATAATGATGGGCTTCATTATTCAGTGTTAAATCTGAGGCTGTTGAGCTGAAAACAAACTCATCTTTCTGTTGTATAAATGGTAGCAGATGGATTCACAGGTTAATTAACCTCTGCATAAGAGATTTAATTGATCTGTCATTTTACATTGCTGGAATAGAATGAAAAACAAAAATGCATGTTGGATTAAATCGATAATATTTTTCGCTACAATTAAATTCAACTCAGATTTTATCTTTCAATTATGCGTACACATGAAATGGAAATATAGTATATTCAGCATTTTGAACATGAGCGCTGAGCTCATATTCATCCCACGGGAATAAATAGGTTGGTGTTTAATTTTATCACCATTGGCTTGTGTATTAAAACGTCTAGTGGTTTATTTCCAAGTGTCATATTTCTTCTACCTTACCAGAGACTTTCAATTTTAAATTAGGCAGTAAAAAGAATGTAGTTTTTTCCTCTCTCCTTTAAATTAATGTAACTTGACAGTAAAACACATAACTCGGTATAGATGCAACCTCACTGAGTAGAATTATAAACTCATCCCAACTTCTTATAAATTTAGATTTTCCCAAATTATGAGCTAACCCTTTACTTTTTATGTAAACTGTTAAGTTTAAGGCGTTTCCTAGTCTTTAAGATATTTCTTTGTGCATTTTTCTGGCACCTTTTTCACATTAGCAACGAACACCATCCACTTTTTTGCTTTTTTCCCCCTTATTGTTTTATGTTTCTCAAGCCCTGGATCAGCAAACTTATACTTTTACACATAAACAGTGATTATGTTAGATAAAGTCCTATGACAACCAGTGCACATTGCCTAAACCCCAGCATAAAAAGTCCCTCTGCATATTGTGGGTTAACATTATGTGCGTGAACACACACACAGATGTGTGCATGACAGTATGTGGCAGTCACGGATATGTATGCACACACATATGCAAAAACCACATTGCTCGGGGTTACTGGGTACATTCTCCTAAAATAATGACCTCATTTGAGCTGTTAGGAAGTTACAGGCAGAATTGAAAACAGACAGAGAAAAGAAGAAGGGTATGTAAAGGGTGAAAGTGTCACATGAGAAAGTTTGTGTCACGCATATTAATTTTCCTGGAAGCTGATAGGTCATAGATTGAGTTTCCTTGTGTATACGACCCAACACATTTAATACACATTGTTAACATGTTTACATTCAGGTCCACATTGATGCTTTAATGTGTGCATTTTTTTGCAAAGCAGTGAGACCTAGACATATCATGTACAGGTCTCAACATTGGAATTTTTTTATTATTGCCTAACCGGTTAGTGTTATATGAAGAAGTTATACAGTCTAACTTGCTGTCTGAAGCAATGTTTAGGCTAGACACAGCAAATTATGTTTTTAATTGCGTTGTCAGCTATTATTATAAGATTAAAGCATATCCCGCTCGCCTTGCCTCAACTGGATTTATCATCAGGCAGTACCAAGTTGACTGCAAAAGAGGATGATCCCTAGATGCCCGTCTTGTAAGGGTTCTTCTGGGACACCTTATCCGGTATAGTTTCTGCCGTAAAAATACCCCTCTATTATCCTTTAGGGAGACACTGAACCCCACTGTGGGTTAAATTAGCTCCAGATAATCATCTCCTTCTGGACTATGGCACACGAGAACTGTTTTACGCACCATTTGCTGGGACGAAGGGAAACGGCTTGCCTCCGTGACCCCTTTGCTTTAAATGTATACAGCCTTCGGCGAGAACATGAGTTTCTTCTGCTATTTAGCAAATTAACACCTAAAATTAAGCATATGTGAATGACTGGGTGACTATAAGTGTGCAAAAGGGAAGGATGCAGCTGGAGCTGGCTGCATATGTCAATTAACTGTAGGATTGTGCAAATGAAATCCAAAAGGTAACCTGACTGATGAATGGTGCCGGTGCAAGTAGGTAGTTTAAATTATTTATAATTTTCCAGTATTGCATATGGCTTTTCCTGGCAATGGTTGGGAAAAATGCGCTCCTACAGGAATCTTTTTGTGCAGCCACCAGTGCCTTCAAGACCAAAATAAGATCAGTTTGTGATTATTATAGTCAATTGTGTAAACAAATTATTAACTAAAATATAGCTCAAGTAACTCACTCATTGCCATTGACATTGGTAGACGTCCATCTGTTTGCTTGCAGCCAACCCTCCCAGAATTTTTTTATTTTTTCAATTACAAGACTTTTATGTGTGTTTTTAAACTGACATGCTGCTGAGACAAATTGTAAGTCCAGATTTGCTACATGCACACACAACTCACAGCAGTGTCCTGAGCCTGTGTGGCCCAGTGCTGGGATGTGGAGTGAAGCAGGAAATGTGTGAGCCATGAAGGCATGTGTTTATGCTGGCTGCAGTCGCCCATCACCAGCCAGAGGGAAAACAGACACCAGCCCAGCTCAGTTTGCCGCCGGACTCCTTGTTCCTTTTCGTCCAAGACCTTTTGGGTTTCCCAGTATGTCTTGCTTCAACATAGTGTCTCCTTTATTTAGTTGTCTTATTTTAATTATCTTTTTAGCACATGAACTACAACCCCCAAAACATTAGGCTTCATGTGTACAAGTAGAGACAACAGAAAAGTACTGCAAAGCTGTTCTTAAAGTTAAAGAAACAAAAACGCAAACAAACGTAAAGCAGTTAAACTTCCTACTTAGTCTCTTATACTACATAATAAACAGAGATGATTATATCCATAAGAACTATGAATTAATCCACCAACAACAATTCCTTCATTAAAAATGAAGTTTTTGGCTACCATTGACTGGGCAAGACGAATGCTCATTTGCTGCCAGTCTTCCAACTTTAAAGGGATTGTACGTCTACTAGTGACAAACTCATTTCAGTTCACAGCAATGTTAAGAGGAATGTGATTGGTCTATCATCGTCAATGGCACTGAAATAGTTCAATTGGAGGATGTGATCGATTTCTTTTCAATCAATTAAGTAACATAAGCACACAAGAACTGAGAGGGGCTTATGTGCGATAACCACCCATCCTGCTCTAACACCTTTTTAGAAAGCTGATTGCATTCTCTGACATTGCCTCTGGGTAAATGCATTGCACCCACGGAGATTACAGGAAACATCAGGCAATGATTAAGTTAATGTAGCTGAATTTCTGAAATCCATTCAATTGTGTGACGGAACATTCTCTTGTCCAAATGCCTTAATGTCCATTGCTGAAAGAAAACCTTGACTGAATTGTTGATTCAGGTCCCATGCCAACCAAAGTGAATGGTGAGCCAGGATTTGAAGTCAGCCTTTTGATTTATTTTCATTTATTACTATGCTTATTACGTTTTCGGTTTTAGCAAGCAAACTTTCTTTTAAAATATCTCAATATATAAATACAGCAAATATGCAAAATATTACCATCTTTGACGCAAATTACAACCTAAAAACTGAAAATTAGCTCCTTTTCAGTGGATTAAAATGACAATTGTTTCTTTGCGATGGAATTCCAATTAATTTATATTTATTTATTGCAAAGCTTTTAATAACAACAATTATCAGTTTTGTGTATTATCAATTTTGGTGATGCTGTCAAGAAGTCAGTTCCATTTTTTAATGGTCTTAAATATTGCCACCCCCCAAAAAATCTGAAAGGCCTCAATAATATTCCTCAACCAAGCCTAATCTACCTGCTGTATCCCACTGCCCTACCACCCTCCCATACCCGCCTAATATCATCATTCATTGCAAGCTGCTGATAGGGATATAATATTGGTCAATGCAGATAGGGATACAGGATCATCAACGGCTTGAGAGGTCAGTTCTAGAGCAAATAGATTTAGCGCTCCTACCATGGTCAATGTCATTGGGATCTGTGAGGCTCAGTCCTTGTGAGCGGGTAGATCCGAGTGATTGAGTGATTGAGTGCTTAGTGTTTGAGCTTGCGGACAGCCCAAACAAGTTAATCCCTACGACTGCTAACCCGCCTCCCTTACGATCCCTCGCTAACTCTATGAGCTGGGAGAAAATTTAAAGGACAGGGTTTTAGTTGGACTAGTCAAAAAAAATCTCCTTAATGATTTAATCAGTGGAGATATTTATTTTCCGTAATGCGAGGGTGGCCTGTTACACTCTGTACACAACTCTACGGGGTCTGGCCCTATGTGGACAGAGAAACATTCGTGATTATGGCGCTGGATTAAAAGACTAGGTTGTGCTTTTTGATTGGGGGCACAGTCTGAGCCAGAGGTCATGATGAGTGGTTGTGAATTGGATGATCCTTTACGGAAAGGCAAGACTCAATTAGGCGAACACAACATAACTTTACAAATTCCGCTTATAGAGGTTACTAGGTTGAGATATAGGTTACCATATAGTACTGTCAGTCGATAATTGCAACTTTCTTTAAATTTGCCTTTGACTATGTTGACTTTAATCTGGCATAAATCTAATCTTTTTCGTACAAGATTTTAGATTTTTTTGCGACTGTCACTGTGCATTCACGTATGTTTGTATTTTTTAGTAAGTAGATGGCAAAGATAAAGATATGCATTAGTATTAAAACAACTCTGTATTTGGGTTAATGAAACAAGACGACTACTAAAACCTCGCCATATTTGAAAGTATCTGTCCAGAGATTGGCAAGAGAGAACACCAAAGAACCTGACTTCAATTTCAAAGAAAAATAAAGAGCCGGTGCCGACTCATGAATTTTAAAGGAAAACACCTGGAGAAAAACAACACAAAGACGAAGAGAAAATGCAAACCCAACCCACATAGCGACAGATTTCCCAACCACTCATTCATTTTACCCCTGGGCTTTGAAAAGTTTTGCTACATACAAGCCTTTATGTTATGGTTTTTGCCCCAAAAATTAAATCCAGAGCAAATGATATTGGTTAGTTCCTCTGTAGAGGAAGTGGTTGGAAGAAGGTGAAAGGGCTACAACACTAAAATCTAGTTTTAGTCTGTGTTTCTGGGAATAACGTCATTGGAGACTGTGTGATTATAAGAAAATAGCAGAACACTAGTCCAAACACTAGCATAGAGGCAGACAGGTCCAGTTACATTTGAGCGAGAAGCCACCGGAGGCGAGTACCAATCAAGATTTCTGCTTTGACTGGGTCATGGAAATTCTACCCAAACTATGGTCTTTGTAGCTGCACACTAGAGCCCACATGGAAAACAAATGAAATATCATGTGATTAACCTTGTGATAGGGATAATCAGCCCACAGAGTTCTCAAATGCACTGTCCAGATTTCATTTTTTCCCCTGTTGAATGAAGGAGACATGTTTGTGTGTGTGTGGCGGGGGGATTTCTTATACCACCACACTTGTAGTTCTGAGATGCAGTAAAGTAGAGTAGAAAGCACAAGTAAGGCATCAGAAGAAAGAGCAGTCTTAAAAACACATCTCACCAATACCAATGACAACAAGACTGCGGCCAGTTTCTACAAAGCGCTTTAGCAGCCGTTTCCTAGTCTCGTCCACTCTTGTACTGCATCCTACACTTGCAGCAAATCTCCTTACAGCCCTACCCCAAACCATTTTTTTCCATTTTATCTTACGATCCCTGTGAGCTTAGTGTTGGTGAGATACTTCCTGCAGTAAAATATCCTTCAGCGTGTAAGTACTCACTGAAATCACCGGGGGAGCAATCAATCAGCATTGGACAATTTTCTGAAAGATTCAGTATAGAGCTTTTTGTGAATGCAGGGGGGTTAGGGGATGGGGGTTGAGTTCCCTATGTATGTGTGTGTGTACCCCAACTTATTACGTGCTTGGACCTTAAATCAATGTATATATATATATGCATATGGGTGTGACTTCAAAATAGAATCAGAAAACTCCAATAAGCACCGCTTAGGGAGAAATAACCATAGTACTTTTCTCATCTAAAATTTGTGAAACTAACAAAGGTATTTTCTTTTTCTTGTCTGTCTCTTCTTTCATGGAATAAATCGTAACAGCTAAAATCTTGATGCCCGTTAAGAAATCCATTTGAAGTGAAAAAATACTATTTGGTTAAAGGACGGTATGTGCTCTTTCACGTAATTTCATCTCCAGAATAAATAGTATTGCTCTCATTTTCCGTATCCCACATCAGAGCTAGTCGTTTTGCCGTTTTACTCCGTTTCTTGCGATATTTTGACCCCTGACTGAGGAGATGATGTCTGATACAGATGTGGGACTCATAAATGCAGTAAAAGGATGAGTTGGAGGGAAAGCGAGATGACAGAGAAATGACAGAGCACAGTGGAAAGCTATGATCGCGTTCACAATAATACCAGAGGAGCAATATAATGCAATTGAGGTTGTGGTTTGGACTGAGTTGACTGACATAAATGTCTATACATTGCTAACTCAGCATTAAGCTTCCGCAATACATCGATTTTATGAATTAATTAGACTTTTTTTTAGTGATGATTAAAATAAATCAAGTTTTGTTTTCCAAAAAAGAAAACAACTATCCACTAGTTGTCGACTATAACATGTAAAAGCATGTGTTACTTTTTTTAAATACTTGTTTATTCCAACTTCTTTCACATATGGAAACACAATTTGTGTATTGTTGTTAAATCTATCAAATCAATTAAAATCCAGTGCTTGTGTAGAGGTAGATGCACAACTTTTCATCAGGAGGCACAGTGAGGGCACTTGGGCTGTTTTATTTCATTCTTAGTCCACTGGGAGGATATGAAAAGAAACCAGACATCTCAGGGTGATGCACACAATGGTGAAAGGGGCAGATAAAATATTTTCTGTGGAAAAGACCACCATAGAGATTCTTGTAATCAGACTTGTGATAATAGTAACAAAAACATTGCCAAATGTTTTTATTTACATACTGCACTGTTTTTTCCTCCCAACAGAAAATATGTTCCGTATTTTCCGCACTATAAGGGGCACCTTTTAGTTGTACCATACCGTAATTATTTTTTTCTATGTCCAATTGATTTGATTGTGGATTTGCAACATGTTTTAATCTTTAAAAATATACTTGGAAACAACTCTGTGATAGCTGTAGACCCCCTAGTTTAAAATATCATAAAATGGTCAGAAACCGTTCATTCCACTCACTGCTTGATGTGCCTGTTTTATGTCAGTAATGTACTCAAAAAGCAAAAACAGACTGCAACTTGAACAGTATGTCTTTGAAATTCCATCAGTATAAATTTGGTTCAAATAGCCTGCAAACCTTCACAACTTGATTCTGTCTTTTGTTAGTCTACTCCCATTTGTACCCTGCCTGTCTTCTGACACAGTGCTACATTGATCCCCTGACTTTTCTTGACGCCCCAACAACATATACCAACAGCTCATTTTACCTGATATTACACAGCAAGTAGAGCACAGAAAAGCTGCTATTCTTTTCACAGTCCCTTTGTTGACTGCCCTCTCTTTGGGTGGCAGCCAATGACATGGACAATGTGAGGGATCTACACCATTTAGCCACCCCTTCTTTGAACCTAAGCTTCTTCGCTGTGTCCCTGTATTCCTCTTGCCGACAGCATTGCAATTCACAGTAAGATAGAATTCAGTCTTTGGTGCCAGTGGGAATACAGGCTTGGGTTTTATTGTGATGTTTAATGGGCATAGCAACAAAACGGTTTACATGACTGCAAGGCCATGTGGGTGCTGTTTTGGGGATGGCTCAGTGGGGAATTTGTAGACTTAAACAATCATGTTTTTTTTCGTCCTATTTTTTCTTTTATTATCTTATGTTATTTGGTAATCGCATTATTTTTGGTAGGTTTTTATTTTTCTAAAAGTAGACTTGGGCAACAGGTTGATGTCATAATTTAACTAGTTCCATCTGTTACATTGGTATTTAATTCATTTACCTTACCATGTAAAAAGGTTTGAATACAAGCAAATTTGCCAAAAGCCTACTTAAACAAAGTTAAATCATCATGACCGTCACACTCAAATATTGCAGAAACACTTTAGGCACTGTGAGCTTTTTAAAGGCCGCCTTTACAAAAAAAAATATTGCCAAGCTTGTTTGCATTGTTAGACATGGCCTTGCATCATGCACTATGATCACAACACCCCTTATCCGCCTTCACACACATTTCAGATTCATACATGCAGATGAGCTCTGAAAACAGGCATGCTCTAAAAAAAGGACGTGTACTGATGTGAAAAATAGTGATGAGCTTGTGGTAATGGTTCTCAACGGGTTGGATTTATATTAACATACGATATGTAGGCATGTTCCTTTCTTACTCAATAAGGTCAGATTTGACAGGATGAATTCAGTCAGCTTTTTGTTTCCATTTAGTTCATGTTTTTGGCATGAGAAAAAAACCCATCCCTATGTTGAAGATCATGATGAAGCGGGAAAAGAAAGAAAGAGTGAGAGAGAACTTCGAACAGAAACGTAGTGTTGAAGTAGACCTGGTTTCATTCGTTCCCTTCCCTTTTCCACAACTCCATCCATCCGCTCACACCTCCTTCTTTTCATTTCCTCTTCATTTCTCCTTTCACCAGCCCCCAAAGTCAATTTTCTTCAAATGTCTTCACTCCCACCACTGCCTGTACACCTCCCACCCCATTTGCAATTACAGTAATATGTAACATCAGGCTTGGTGAGATTTAGGACTTTACCTTACATAACCCCAGGATTTAGCTGCAGGGTTTAAAGGCCTCTCTGAGCTGCTGAGCTGGGGGCAATCGGGCCTCTTAAAAATATTTACAAATGGCTCAATCCCCAAAGGGCCTATGAGCATTTAGGTAGGGCGAGGCAGGCTTAGAAGGCCTTGATACAGCGAAAGCATCATTATTTTTGTATTAGAATGAAGCCTGATCTATTTAAAATCGGGCCTTCTCTCGGTTCATTTGCAATGTTCCAATTCATTTTGACTGGGAGAGGCAATTGGACGAATCAGATGAAACATGAGACAGTCCTCCCAGTTTAAAGGAGTTGAAGGTCTATCCTGTTGAATGGCAAGATATGACTTAATTCTATTGAATTTAACAAAAATAACTGAATACTACTAATAACATTAGGGTGCTATTGGAAGCAACAACCTGATATATTTCTATTTTTATTTATTTTAATTTTGTGGGAAGCATGGGTGCGCACATATGGTTTCAGTTACATTTTGATGACAATGACATGGTAAAATATCTAAATGATCTTTTTTCTCCCACTATTTGTGCTTTCAGTCCCAAAATACAATACTTTACTGAGTTATCTGCAGTAAAAATGTTAAATTAAATCTTACCATAGATTTATTATTGTGCACTTGATGTGTCTTTTTACTTAGCACTTTTTGAAGAACCTTTTTTTTTATATTTAACATGATATGTCTGTATATTAAACTGTAAAAGAGTTGTTTGGATAATTTGGGTTGGGCCCAAGATCGCATCGCAACCAAAGCCATATTTTATTTCTCCTTGAGGCAAGCCAAACCGACAGGTTGTAAATTTGAAGTACTGCATTACCTGCCCTAACTTGGTGATCTGATCCAGTGAGGGAAGTGAATTGCTGTAAAGAATTTTAGTCCCACCCCCACAGTATGAACAATAACTTCAAGAGAATTCATTAGAGCAAAAACAGATGGAGGTAAAAAAAATTGTGTGACTTTTGGACAGGAATTTTATATGGATTGAAGGAAGCAAGCATTTCTGGGAGGAGTCAATGTTGGCTGTAATGCACTCACAGTTATAGACTGCGTCGTGTCAGCAGGGTTAATGTTGGTTTCCAAAGCCGACTTCTTCTGCGTCTTAGGGCACATTTTTAATTTCTCTTTGGGTCTTGTCTTCAGCTTTCGGGGGGGAAAGTTTTAAGATTTAAAGCCGCGAGGATTAGGCCTGCATGAGGAAACGACACGGGAGGAGAGGGTGGGATGAGCCCTTACGGGGTCGGAGAGACTGCTGCTGACTGGCTTGCTTGTAATATTCAGACGGTCAACAAGGGGCTTTGCACAATGTCTGTTCTTGTTGCACATGCGATGAAGGGATGAAGAAGGGAAAATGACAAGATGAAGGCCCGATTAAAATGAAAAAATGGTCAAAAAAGTGTTTTTGGCAAAGTTTATTAATAAGAACAAAAAAACTGAAAGCTCAAAACATGTCTTGCCCTTTTCTAGGGCATTCATTGAACTCATTGGTGTATTGCATTGATATTAATGTCATTTTATAACATGGCTCACTATCATAGTTAGATTGCCAAAATTAAAAAATCTGCTTTGACAACGTGACCAGAAGTGTTTCACTTTTTGACCCTGCACTAAATAGTTAAACTCTTCTTTAAGCGTCCTCTAGTTTCTATCTTACCGCAACATTTGACTTGCCTTCCTAAGTTTAAGACTTTTTTGACGCAGCTGCAAATAAGACTACAGTAAGCGAAAGGGGTTGTTAAAAAGGGTGGGGTGCTAAAATCTATTGAGGGCATATATCTCTGTTCCCTTGACCTGTGACATTGGACTCTGTGCAGCTGTTGGACAGTAGTTATCTGTTTGTTTGCCTCTGTCTAGTCTCCCCTCCTGCTCACACCCCGACTCTCTCACTCTGCCTTGAGCTCTTGTAAACTTTGGGTTTCGTTGTGCTTTTTCCACCGCAGGCATCTTCTGCTTTCGATTAAAGAAATTCAGAGAAGCCATTTGATTCCCCCTGGTTCTTTTTAAAAAGTACGTTCAAGCCACGTGGCTCAGGAGAAACTGAAAAATGTTTTTTTGGCTTTCCACCATGAGACTCTTGAAATGTTGGAAACAGGCTGATTGAATGTTTAACATCATTGGGTGGTTCTAAGGTGAATTGGTTCAGATTGTGGAATTTAACTTGACGTTAGTCCTTTTTAATTATCATACTAAGTCTGATTGACAAAAATAGTGAAGCCTCAATCACCCCCAGTATACTCTGAATGATTAGACAGTGTTTCTTGGGTTACAGTTAAGTTTTGTTATGGATAAACTAGTAAATTACTATTAAGGTTAGGTGTTCTGGTCTTAAAAATACTTTCATCAAAAATGTATGATACATTTCCCGGGTTTTTTTCCCCTCCCACCTTCCTTTTCAAAAAGAAAATAAGAATAGAGAAACCTTGAAAAAGTTTAACCCCTTTTTGTTGCACTCCTTGAACTCAGCTACCATTAATAGTGCGAAAGTATATATGCGTGTGTGCTTTATATCTGAGGTAATACCTGTTCTTCACCTGAATTTCCTCACAGATCATAGTAGGGTCTGTCAGGCTCCTCAGGGATCTCAGGAGAAACTAGCACACATATACACACACACACATTAAAATGCACACTGATGGCCGAATGGAAAAAGACCACATCATCATCTCGAGCAGTTCCCTTTCTCATTTCAGACATTAAACCTCCTCCTTTTCTGCTATCTCTATTTTCTGTCCTCTTGTGTCATGTAGCTCATTCTTCTCGTTTCACTGCTGCTCCATCATTTCTTTCCCGCTCATTCCTTCTTCCTCTGTTTTTTATAAACTTCTGGCTAAGAAAGCGCTGTGATCCCAGAGGCACAGTATGAAATGCTAGACATCGCTGAGCGAATGCCAAACAGATGCAGACTTCTCTGGTTTGTCCCTCAATTTAAGCATCTTCTCTGTATTACTGTAGATTACCATTGGGCCACAAGCAATCATGCTATAAATTCCCAAGATCCTTGTTCAAGTTTGAATTTTTTTTTATCATATAGGATGTCGTTGAGAAATACTTAACAGTGGTTAGATGCACACAGGGTGAGTGGAAAGTAAGTGTATTTTTAAGGACTCGTAAATTACCACTAACTAATGTTCTTATATAAAGGTAACATAATCTCAAAAAGAATCGCAGTTTTATTTAAAATTGGCCATGGCTGCTAGCATTTTCCACATGTTTTTTTAATGTGCCTGGGAATCATATCATATTTCACCAGGAATTCTTATTCAATATGCCCTCGAAGTTACTGCTATTAAAGGTTTGTCTCCTGTTTCAGGGCAACAGCTCTGTTATTTCTTATATTACTCCAAATTATCATGAATGAAAAGGATAATTACAACATGAAAAATCCTTGTGATGATGAACCGTTTTGCCAAAAATACACCATAATGAGACATCCATGTCTATTATATTGTGTTAGCAGTTTCATTCTTTTTTTTTTTAATAGATTTATTGCCTTGAAACTCTAACGATACATTTTTACCACATCTAAACCTCACCTTTTTTTCCTAACAATTAGGAAAATTACATCACAGCATTGTGATGACGATACTTGTAAAAATAACTTGCGGGCAGACTCCCATCAGGGTTCATACTAATAATCACCCGCTGTTTCTGAGCTGCATCATCAGGTTTAGATTTCAAGTAGAATGGAGCCAGTTTGAGTATCCCTCTCGCTTCTGACAGTTGTCTGAAAAACAGCTAAGGTACATCAGAGGCCCAGCCCAGATGTGACCTCACTGCTCCACAAGGTCATTTTATATGAAGGGACTGTTAAACCAACCCATTCATCATTTTTGCATACATATATTTGTCTCCAAACTCAACTTATCTGACATGCACTTGGTTTTTTATTTGAATGTGTGCCTGTTCTCAGATAACAAGGCAGTTCAGAACGCCTTATAATCAATATGTTTATCCGCATTACTCCTAAGTGGATTGTCCATGTTTTAATGTTTCTCTCATTCCGATGACTCTGTAGAGTAAAAGGTTTTATGGTGGTTAATAAGTTAATAGATGGATTGATAGATGTAAGAATAAATCTCCAATCAGCTTGACTGAGCGCGGAGCCTTAAGCTGTCCAAACTAGGCCAATCCTCAATGTGCAGCATGTATAACAAGCCTTTTGATTCACTTGCACTGTCTGATTACGTCACCGTGTTAAGTCTTTGCAGAGGCATCCCTTTTTGTGTGATTTATGAATGGAAATTTGAATAGTTTCTATCAAATACTCTTTGCTTTTTGGGCCTGAGTTGTTAGAGCCAGGGACTTGCTTGACTCCCTTGTCCCTGTGGCCTGGACCTGACACTGGGAACATGTGGCGAGGGCAGGAGGGTGGTAGTATGAACAGCTTGGAGGGTAGATAGCATGCCAAAGACAGAATGCCTAGGGGCAGCTGTTTACTTACCTTATCTGCCTGTGAGATAAAGCCAGCTTTGACACACATAGCAGACAGCTCACAGCCTCCCACACATAAACACAGCGACACTCGCAACAAGGCAGTACGCAGCTACACGCAAGGCAAACCGTGCAAACACTGGCCTATGCTGAGAATCACTGACACTTGGACTGGGTTCATGCGGGGATACAGACTGACAAATGCGGCAGGGCGGTGACTCCCAGACAGCTGGCGGTCAAAGGTTGCCTTTATATCTGTGCCTTCATTTTGGCTGCTTGTTTTTATTCTTAGGCCTCATCTTCCCTCCTGCGTTACATTTCAAACTATTTCTTTCATTCTTACTGCCTATCCTTTTTGTATCAGTTGGTAATGTATTATGCAGATTTGGCAGTTCCCTATGACAGAATCACTGCTTTTGGTTAACTTTCCATTTTTCTTGGGGAAGCCCCCGTCATTTCTGGGTGGTTTTTACATCCTTAACTTAGCCTAATGGCTGCAACTGACAGCGTTATACATCCTAACTATTTGAAGTGGGAAGCCTGAGAGGAAATGTAACAAAGGTTCAGCTGCCACCCTCTCACTAAGGTTAAAAGGTTTGGACGTCTACTACCGACAAACTCAAAACAGGAGGGTAAAAGGAGCCACATGATTGGACGTTGATTATTTCCAAAGAAGTAATTGATAGATAACTCGATGTTCTTAATGTTTTGGATATCCTTTGTGTTCCTTGACTCAACCGCTTTTATGACTGAAATACAAACCTGGGAATGTGGAAAACAAAACTATGTGAACTTTTATACAATTAATACATATCGGACGTTTTGCCTCTACCTTAATTGTGACGGGAGGGTGCGTAGCATTTCATTGCTCCCCAATTCATTAGTCCAAATGAGCATTTATGCTGTGCCCACATTATTTTTACAGGCCTACTTTATGTGTTTCTGTGGAGTTTTACTGCCCTCGTTAAAGATGTCCTCCAAGCTCTAGAGAGAGTTGGGAGTGTTTATTTGCTTAGCTCACAAACTCAAAATAATTTGTTAGTATTTTTGGTTCAGATTGGATTAGACTTTAAGGAGAAAATATAGAATTCCTAAGGAAGTTCTACCTTGCTTGATATTTCTAACCCTAACCCCTTAACCTTTTGCAACCATTTCTGAAACCATTTGAATATTTGTTTCACTGCAAACTATTCTCTGGAGTCCAGTTTTGTGTGGTTGAGATTTTTTTAAATTGCAAAGCATACAAGTATAGCATCATGGCAACATAGTTTGGGTCTGAAAAATATTAGATTTTAATGGAATGCGATAAAGGGGCTTGTGGTTAGCATGTAGGCCACAAAATTCTGGGGAGTTGGGGTTTGGCCTCTCTCACAAATCCCCAGAACAAAAATGTTAGATAAAATTAAATCAATTTTTTCATGTGCACAAGTGGTTACTTGACCACTTGCCCTGTAACTCCATGGCGACCTGTGTATATCATCCCTCTCAAAGTCTCGGTCTTCTGGTTTGAGGCCAGTCGACCCTCTGCCCAAATATGGAAAGAATAGTAATTAATCACAGAATGTTTTGAGTTGGATAGTAAATGTTGATATTATGGCTTACCTGACCCAAAATTTGATGTAGTATGTTAATGTTGGCCTTTATAGAGTTAAATTTTGTGCCCTATAAAGGGTTAAAAATTTCAAACATTGAACATTATTTAAGTTCTGTCCTGAATTTATTTGAACAAATGTGATGTAATGAGTTTCAACTAGGTTCTACTCAAGGAGTGCATTGCATTTTAGAGTCAATCAATTTTACACACTTAATTCCTAATACCTAAAACTCATTAGTGTATTATTAGGAATTTGTGTGACTATACAAAAATGTTTGTGGCTGCATTTCCTGGATGTAGTAAATGTGTGTTGGCTTATTTTTCCCTTAATGTCATGCTGTTGATACGATGTCTACGTACGAACTGGTGCCCACTGTATCCTGCTTCAACCCCCAATCCTCCACCCCTTGCTCTCTCCCCCACTGCTCTGCCAACAAGTCTCTTTCTTTCTCATTCCTTCTTTTATCCTCTCTCATTCTCCCTTCGTCTCTCTTGGCGAGGAAAAATGTTCCCACAGCTCTCACAATACCCCCCACCCTCTTTTCTTCCTCTCTCATTCACTTCTCTTTCTGTCTTTTTCTTGTCTCTCCTTCTCTATACTGTCTGTCTCTACTCCCTCTTTTTCTGCCGCCATTTTTTTCCTGTCTCCCTCCCCCTTCATTCTCAGCCACTCTCCCCACATTCCCTGGCAATGGCTGGCATCACATGATCTCCTTTTCCACTTCTGCCCAAATACACATGCAGATATCATCTTGGAACATTTGTCCTATAGAGATTTTATACGGAACATACTGTACCATCAATGTACTTTATAGTATATCCAGAAGACTTCTGGATGTAATCAGAAACACAACGACCATAAAATAGCATATTTTTCTAGTTTATTTAAGAGATAGATATAATCTACATTGAATATGTTGAATTTAAAAAAAAACTTACTGTGATTTTAGGGGTTTAATAGATTTTTGGCAGACAAACACCTATTTGGACGAAAGTGAAATATGATAACCCCCCCCCCCCCCCCTCCTACACACACACTAAAGAAACTCCAGCACCCTCCTGAAAGCTCTCCACAATTTACTCTCGCGAAGGATGATTTATTTAACATGTGTTTCTTCAATTTGTCCGTTGCTAACATGGGACATCTGGTGGCTAAACGACAAAATTACATCCTCATCTCACCAATTGGGGTAAGCTTAAAAAAAATCATCATATTAACTCTTTGCCTGCCATTGACAGAAATAGACGTCCAATCTCTTTGTTCTAAAAGATTCTGGCAGCGAATGAATGAACGTTAATTTGCTGCCCTGCTGCCAACCTCCCAGTTCACATGGCTTGGGCGTCCTCTAGTGATAAACTCATTTAAATTCACGGCAGAAGGATAAAAAAAAAAGAGCCAGATGATTGGACGTCTATCGCCAATCGTAAATTACATCCTTCAATGCTGGACAGAAACCTATGAGAACAAGCAGACTTCTCTCCCCCATCCTTCCCCTTGTCCAGATTCCCCTGTACATCACAGCTCATCAGCATAGGCACAGATAAAAGAAACAGGGTAGGAGGTGTGGGTTGGGGGGTATTCATGGGCAGCGAGCCAGCCACCCCCTCTACTCTCACATACGCAGTCTTCCATCTTTCCATCCCTTGCCCTCGTCTCTCTCCCATGGTTGATTCCCTTTAGGCCCTTCTCACCCCCACCCCTTCCTCCCCACTCTGTGGCATTGGCACTGGGAGGGCGCAGGCGGCACACAGACGGCCACGCAGATGGGCAATGGGCAATGCAAGGGCTGCCTCCCCACACCTGCTTCTTGCTGGCACAGTGCTCGGGCTCTGCCATGCACGTGCACATACTCATACATGCATAGGAAGAAAGAAACAAACAGGGATGTTCATCCAATGTGGAGTGTACATGCAGGCAAGCTAGATAGGAGCATGCACACAATTACCACGCGCGTATATATATTTTAAAGAGAAAAAAATGTACCAGTGTTCACCCTAAATCGGTGGCCAGCCAATCGCAGGGCACAAGGAGACAAAGGGCAACCATTCACGCTCGCACACATACCTACGGGCGATTTAGAGTATTCAGCCAGCCTACCCTGCATGTTTTGGGGCTGTGGAAGGAAACTGGAGTACCCATAGAAAACCCATGCAAGCACAGGGGGAACATGCAAACTCCACAGAGTGAGGACCCACCTGGGATCAAACCCATGACCCCATAACTGTGAGGCCAATGTGCTACATGACCTAGATGACCCAAAAATGAAAGATTTTTCCCCTCACATTTTAGAAAAGAAAAAACAATCTGAAAAAAATGTGAATTCGCTTAAGGGTGAAAAAAGTTTGGGGTTGTTTTTTTATGCCACATTGCATAGTCCTATCTGCAGACATTTTTTCTGTTCACTTTCATAAGAGAAATACACTATTAGACACAATAACACTTCCATGTAAATCAAGCTCCGTATTTTTAGCCTCACACCCCCACACAGTCACACTCGAGCGGAGCACCGAAACATGTTTCCCAATTAATCACCCTGTGTTATGTTGTCACAAATAATGACATACCCGCCATCCATGGTACTTCATCAAGATTCACTCCTGTTGATTCTACAGCAATAAAATGATTGCACAGTCTTGGACTGGTGTTTTAAGACAGTGTAATTGCCACTTTGTTTCCTTTTAAATAGAGGATGTGAAGCTGCTGGTTTAATAGTTAGGGAGTGGTGGCCAAAATAACTTTCAAGGAAAAGAACCAAAAATAGTACAAGGGGGAAATCCAGCCTAAAGAAGAAAATCCCAGTGTTAGTTAGACAATGTTGGAAGGTCAGACTTTTTTGTGTTGAGCATTTCATTTGTATTAAATTAGCCATCGTTCCAGGCGTCTAATTTTTATAATTAGTTTGCCAGTAGTCCGCATCTTTTAGTGTCTTTTTCCAGAGTATATGTACATAAAAAATATTTTCTAAAACTTTCCCAAACTAGAATAATTGGGGTAGAACTGGAGGAAGGGAGAGTTAGAGTATGAGGATGTAGAGAGGGTGAAGGAGGAGGTGGAGGAGAAGGAGAAAAAAAGATGTTGAAATGAAGTCCAATAAAAGAGCCGAATGAACATCTGTGTGGGATAGCCATGGGGATTAGGAGGTTTTGGAACATTTTAAGCGCATTAAAGATTTAAAAAAAAGGGTCAGAATGTTTAGCAACATACTGATAAACCTCTTAAGCGAAACCCAATTGGAAAGGTTGGTTGAATTTCTTTATCCAGAGGCTAGGAGATGGGAGGGGGGTTCAAGAGGCTGAGAAAATTGAAAGACACACATGTGATGCTTTGCACTCATTAGCCAATACACCTGCATATCAAGTGAAATACAACGCTGGTCTTGAACTTACAGAAAATACTTTTATGCTTGGGTAAAATGGATCTTTTCTTTCATTAACTGCTTGACAATAGATGTCCAATCCTCTGGGTCTTATCATCCTTCAACTTTAATCTAAATAAATCCATTGTCAAAATATGATCTGGTTCATAAACCTTTGTTCATGGAGCTTTTTCAGAGTTTGGATGTTTTTATGATTGAACTGGTTTAAAGGGTGACACAGCACATGAGTATGTACTACTTATGGTTTCCATATTTAGGTTTTGGAAGATGCTAAATCGGTTGAAAATGCAGCATTTTCAATATAACTCTAGAATTTCAACTCTGTGCACTTGTCCTGTGAATGTGCATGCTAAATCCCACACATGCAAAAATTCCCCTTTGTGCTTCAATGTTTCCATCACATCTGGCCATAGATGTGCGGACACAACACCACAACTGAATTTCCACATTTACCCAGAGTCTGATACCGAGCTGTTGCCGGTACCCACACACTGTAGCTGGAATGATAGGGTTTGGACAAGTACTGCTAGATGCTATAACTCATATAGACAGATGAATAGGCAGCTAAAGAGAGCGGCAGAGGATAGACAGATGAAGTGGGTGAGAACAGTGGTGGACTTGTCCGCAGAGCTTTCAAGCTGTTGGAGTACGAGGCCCCTATCATTTGACTGTGAAGTGAACCATGTCTGCATCTGCACAGCCCTAAATGACACTGTACACAGAGGCACAGTGACAAAACCAAGAGTGTACATTCACAGGAAAGCGGTTGCCTGTTTCCATGTTTGCATTTGAAGACTAAAGGCTTCTGAAATCTAACTTGCCATACGTTATCTATGTCTGTATGCAGTATTTAAACCACAGCTTACAACAGTTACAGTTGGAAGAAAACACTGTTCTGTTCGAGTATTACTATGCTGCAAAGCACTATATATTGTCCATAGGCTCATGGTTGAATGGATTTAGATCAAAGGTAGTACAAGTACTTTGTATTTTTACTATGGCATAAATCGTGTAGATCCCAATGGAAAAATAAATTGAATTTCATTCCTGTGACATGTAATAATGGAAAAAAATATATTTTCAGCAAGTTGCCGCCCTTATTATTATTGCCAATCAAATATGAGTACCAGATTTTCGCCATTCATCGTGACGTCATTTTAACTTTACCCAAAATACTTGAAAGCTGTGTATGGAAGCGGTGTCATTTATTGTGCTTAATCATTATTGTAGGTCTAGAAAATGTGGGTTTTTTTTATGCTTTGACCAACACAAGAAGGTCATTTATCACTCCCTTTAAGGTTATTAAGATTATATAATTTAATTGCATGACTAAATATTAGACTACTACCTAGCTACTACATGAAGAATGTAATATAATTTTGCTTGATCACACTGTTATCAGTAATCTGTGGGGGGAGTAGTACACCCACTGCACTTTAGTTTCACAGGAGGATTCTTTGCGTGTGAACGTTTATGATGTTAAAATACTCAAGAAAACCTTCAGTGGAAAAAAAGGCCTTTTATGCCGCCTGCACTCGTATGTGTGCTTATGAATTCCCACACTCTAAATGCCTCCATTAAAGCTGACAAAAGCTCCCCGTGAGTGATTGCATGTTTGTTTTAACAAGTTCAAGTGTCTCATAATGATTTATCCCATCACTTGCGTGTCATTGAGCAATGAAGTCGGATTTCTAGTGTGTATACATTAGCCTAGATGCGAGTTTTTCGACCAACAAGATGAAAAATGAATACCTTGTATTTACATTTGTTTACAAGTGTGTGGAGTACATCAGTAGGAGTACACCTTATTGACCAGGCAGCATAATGTGTGTGGTAAGGGTGATAACATGGTGTATTTTGTGGCCTCTGTGTATTTTTGTATTATCTTTGGAGGGGCATTACCAGAGGGGCTTGGGGCGACTGTGTGCACTAGATAAGGGTGATTCATCTGTATTTCAATGTGTGCGCGCATGTGTATAATAGCTTTTTTTTTAAGGAAATGAATCTATGTTGTGTATGTGCGGGTGAGAATTTGAATGTGTGCTAATAGATGCTCTTGGGCTCCAAGCACCACTGTGACATGTGTGGCGCCAATGTGCGCACGCCCGCATGTGTTTAAGGGGCGATCTTTGCAAATGTGCACATAGAGCCTGTAGGTGTATATATAAGGCGCTTGTTGGCATTACTTTTTCCCTGCTGGTGGTCTATAGAGTATCAGTAGGAGCAAGAGGCTCATCACAATAGATTGACTTCCCATTGTTGAAAAGACAGTAGAGTGTCTCTTCACCCCCAACCCCATTAATAAGCCCCTATGACTTCCCTGTACCTCTTCCAAGGTTTACAGACTATAAAATGTGCAGTGCTTTGTAAATAGTATGTCTAATGTTTTGGATACATGTACCTTAGCAATGCAGAAAGGGAGCTTTTTCTGTCGAATTCAAGTTTAATTATTTTGTGTGTATTTACATTTTTACATATTGGAAATGCTCATTAAAGTGCTTTCAGGTTCAGGTTCACCATGTGCCTTAGAAAGGGTTAAAAAAAAAATTAACTAGCTCTTTATTTTTTATTATAGTGTTCCATCAAAACTTGGTGAGAGTTTTTTTTATCTTTATTTTCAAGCCATCACAACCGTCGCTTGATTTTTTTTTGGCTATGTGCGTAAAAGGTAGCCAAAGAGATAGACTATTCTAGTATAATGGCCATACTAAGTTTCATTAAACTTTCACTTTTACACATATATTGGGCTCACGAGACTGAAGTCAAGCGTCCCGATGCAGTCCATTAACACTACATAGATGTTGTTGTTTTTATCTTTAGGACCATTGGGTCTATGTAAAACAAAAACGACACCCTCGCAAGCGCGTGTGTGTGTGTGTTGATTTGTGAGTGCCGTCAGCTAACAGGAATGCGTTGGGTAGCGCCAGGCCTAAGATGGATGCCAGGCGGTAAAATGGCGGCCAGGACCCTGGAGAGCGACAACATTATAGATAAAGAAATACAGAGGACAACAGTGGGCGAATGTAATGAGAACTGATGGAAAGAATAAATGTCAAAATATTTAAAATGTCAAATATCACCATGGGCTTCTCATCTTTCCTCTATAACCCGGAATGATGAGGTGATTATGTTTGTCTCTTATTGTTGTGGTGATGGGCAGCCGCACTGAATGGTGCCACAGTGGGCTGGCAAGAAAGCATTAATGCCACCCAAGCAATATCAAGGCACTGATTTGGGCTTTGAGGACTTTGAGATTCTGGGGCAGAGTACTGGCTACAAGGGGCCATATTCTGGTTTTCCCTTCTTGGCCCTCAAAGGCCTCAATGCCACAGCTCTGTGTGTTAATGGCCTTGAATGGTACAGACCATAAAGCTCCAGAAGGCTGCTTTAAGTAGCCCAAACAAACTGAGCTAAAGCAGGCAACCCGCTGCCCACCAACCCTGATACAAGTTGCAATGGATATCCTATCATCCTTTTACTGTATATCTTCAAGAGTAGAGGCCCAATACATTTGACGTGATAGTAACTATTGTTCATTTACTTAAATGACTTAAATGACTATCTAGTAAAAAAAACATAATTGGCTGTTATAAAACATCATTGTTTAGGCTTCACCTGTAAATATTTGTAGACTTCTTTTTTGTCTGCCTGTACATTGAGTTGATTTTAGACTTGTGTCCCCCTGAAAAAACTTTTTTTGTCATGTTTCAGAACAATCAGGACAATCAGACAACTCAAACCAGCAAGGAGACACAGATGTGAAGCCACCGCCAAATGGTAAGCATGCATTTATACGCTGATCTCACAATGTAGTGAGTTACACATGCTTGCATAAATGGTTTCAAATGACTGTAAGCATAAGCCTGTATAGATAGACACATATGCATGTATTACACCTACTGGACATAGAGGCCTCACGGAGTGCAAGTGTGTCCCAACGGAGTGGGGTAGGTTTATTATGGTAAAGAGAGCTGATGGTACTGTTGTGTGGGGATTGTGGTGGGCCACTCATAAATCACACTGACGTTATTAGAAGATGGGAACCACATGGCCGCTGCAGAGCTTAGCACTGACCTCATACGCTGTCGCCTCGGTGGTTAACCCTGACAGTGCTCGACTGAATGGAGAGTAAGGAGGGAAATGAGGAAGGGGCTTGTAGAGAGGAAATAAACAATGTCAAGAGCAGAGAAGTGATAGGCTGATGGATGGAGGGATGAAATGAAATGAGCTACATTACATAGGGGCCATAAGGTTTGGGACATCAGGGCAATCTAATGAGATATAATCTTCTCAGTATGAAGTAAAGTTGTAAAATGCAGCTTACCACAACTAACATGCCACCCAGTTGATTGCAAAAGTAGAACTGCTAACAGTAGATTATATATGTGTATTTGTATATATGCATGTATACATATATATACAATTTTGTTAAACTATAGTTATATATATTTTATTGTATATCTTTTTGTATATATAAAGATATGCAATAAAATATATATAACTATAGTTTAGCAAAATTGGTTCTTTGCAATTGTCAAAAGAGAATCAAATAACATGTCAAATTTAAAACCAAAAGATAGAAAACACAGATAGTAGCAGTGCGGCAAACATTTTGGACTTTCTCTCAGTTTGTTCATGTGTTGTAAACTACACTGTATATGTGTGTGTGTGTACGTCCATATACACATCTTCAACATATGCCACGCAGCCCTCTTCCTCACTCCGTGTGCTTTCTACACAGGCCACTTGAGTTTCCAGGACTGCTTTGTGACTTCAGGGGTGTGGAACGTAGCCGAGCTGGTCCGCGTGTCACAGAGTGAGTCACAACTATAAATTATCCTGTCAATCTCTCCATAAAGACACACTGCTTCTATCATTTTTTTTGCATACTGCACTACATCCACTGCTGAAACCGAGTTAGGTTCAGCGCCTCTTTTTACAACAACTGGTAAAAATTTGGAGGGGGCAGCTGGATGTGGGGGTAAATACACATTCATGACATAAATTACAATTTTTAGTTGACCTCACTAACTTATTTCATATGTTCAGCTAAAACCATATATAACTTGTTCCATTCCTTTACTCTTCAGGCCATCCACAATTTTGAACTATGTACTTCAAGGAAGGGCGGTATAATCATATCAGCGCCAGTTCTCAATTCTAGCACAATCCAACGTCAAAATGATGGCAAACAAAAGGTTTTCGGACCAGTGATTTGTGGTGAAGAAAACTGCTTGTCAGATTCAATTCTCTAAAAGCATGCTCGCATATGAACTTTGAAATTCTTACTCCGATTAAGAAAAATCATACGTGGAAGCTTTTGCATCTCATGTAATAATATCGAGACATTTAAAGAACAAGGAACAATAGGCCCTCCGACCATGCCATTATCTCCTTGACCTGGATAGGTAATGCCCATTATTTTTTAGCTTTATTTATATTTTGTTCTTATTGTCCTCTTTAAAAAGTATCTGGAATAAAATAAGGCATTTTTCAGTCGCCTTACCCATCCCTAAAAACCCATGCCCATTTAAAATATGTTCTTGTTTTATAATCTAAATTTTCACCAAGGTAACCTTTTAAAAAACACATACAAGTGAATTAGGACCTTTCATTTGGTCATCGTAAAAAAAAAAGTTGTCCACAACAAAAGGGAAAGGCTATAATCAGTACTGAATGTCTCTCATTCACTGTTTGGACTCTATACTTCCATTCTGCAGCCCCAGTAGCTACAGCAACTGGCCCCAGCTTCTCCTTGGCTGATCTTGACAGTCCTGGATACTACAACATCAACCAGGTTACCCTGGGACGGCGTTCAATCACCTCCACTCCTTCCACAAGGTATCCAGTGTGTAATATAACAGAAATATTTTGGAGACTTAATTTTGTGTGTAGGCAAACAATCAAAGCAGAGGGGAAATAAAAATTGAATGGGAACAACTGCACAAACTAGGCTTGGGCGATAAACTGATGTTAAAAATTATAAATAGAGTTTTATGGCAGTTGATTAAAAAAAATAATTCCACAGGCTATTGGAATATAACGGCACCCGCACGAAATCTGAGTGGGGTTTAGTTAAAAATTTGATTTCTGAATGTGGCCAATATTTCTAAAATGTATTGAAAATTTGATTTCACAATAAAATAAAATAAAATAAACTCTGGTGTCATGCTGAATTGCAGCCATGACTTTTTTTCTAGTCTGTTTTCAATATTTTTGTCTTTGACGTCATTAGATTATGTAGGTGTAACTAATACTATGATAGTATTCACACCCTCAGTATTTAAACAAAAAAACTTGAATATGATCATACTCCATGTATTAATCCTCATCAATTTCAAATTTGTTAACATCTGTATTCTACTGTATTCTTGTGCTTGTTCTGCTTTTTGATTGTGGTTTCTCCCCTTACCCCCCCAAATGTTTCTTCTCCATTACTAATCCTTCTCATTTCCTTTCATTTCACCAACCAATCCATCCGTCATTCTGTCTGATGTTTGGGTGTCTGTTTTTCCTTGTCCTCTCCCGCTCATCTTACGCTGCAGGACTGAAATGGAGCTTTATGCAAGTCTCCCACGGAGGTACACTCATCACAGCATATCTCCCTTGATACTAATGTAACACAGAACCCTTCATCACACACGCACAAACGCCAAGCGAGCTGTCTCACACACAATTTGAAGCGCTTGTACGCTTTCTGCCCCTTGTATTTTATTGCTCACAGATGTGTGAGTCTATAAGAATGTGCAAACACATACAGAAAGTATCCCAGCATCCCAAAACATTGTGTGTTTGGTTTCTAGTGGTCCGATGAAAAGTGGTACAGCATGTTGAATAAAAACGGTGTCTTATATTACTTGTAGTCCTTCATGGCATGAAACCTAATACAAAATTAAACTTGAATATACGTCATTTATACTTAACCATTGCAAGACAAGCATCCCTAAAGCAGATTTAATAGTCAAATAACCTTTTCCTCCTCCTCCTACTCCCATTCTTTTTAGCTCTAACAAGCGCAAGTCCATTGATGACAGTGAGATGGAGAGCCCGGTGGATGATGTCTTCTACTCGGGCCGTTCGCCAGCAGCTGGCAGCAGCTCACAGTCCAGTGGTTGGCCTAATGATGTAGATGCAGGTAATCCAACTTCAAGATTAACTATATCTTAATTTTCTGCACTTTTCAAATGTCTGTCCTAAAGTCCACTTCAAGTCAGGCAATAGTCCAAATCTTCAAATTTGTGGTAACATTAAGAGACTTTACTATACTGTCTAGATCTAATACATCAATTCAAATTTTTTATATCAGTACTGTATTTTTTGGACTATAAGTCCCTCCATGAGTAGGGATCACATTACCCAGAAAATGCACAATTAAAGGGGAAAAACACGTATTCTAGAGGAGGGGTCTTATTTTATACAATCCAAAACAAAGAACAGACATGTCATCCAGGAAGAAAATGTTTTTTACAAAGTAATTATTAATTTTTGGGGGTAAATCCTCCTCAGTTGTTACTACAAATTACAGGCTCTTCTACGACGGGTTAACGGTGGTGACCCCTGAGGGGATTAGCCAAAAGTCCACCCACTCACAATGTTAAAATGATCAACACAGATCTAACACACCCTCTTGTGGTTCAATGTAAAAATAACGTGTTAAATAAAATAATAATGTGGGAAGAATCTAATCCATAAATCGCATGGAGTATAAATTGCACTTCCGGCCAAATTAGAAAAAAAAAGACTGATAGTCCAGAAAATATAGTACTCACACATAGATACTTGCATAAAAATTAGGAAATAAAAAATAATGCTCAGTCAATGCTGTCATTTTTTTTTATTTAGGTTTGTCTTGTATTGATAAATGTATTTCATTTATTTTATAAAGGGCTGTTGCGAAATAGAAAATATGCTTCAGCAATGTTAGTTTTAGGATCTGCTTTAAATTTTAAAAATGAACTGACTTGAAGTGGTCCAAAGACTGTCCATCTCTTCCACTGTCCATTATTCAACCAACCACCTCTCTTTCTACCCCCTCTATTTCTATCATTTCCTTCTCTGTCTACTTCTCTCCACCCCTTTTCCAATGATAACTCTCCCCTTCTCCCCTGTTTGGCCTTTCAGTGCAGCACCATTTGGCCAGTGTGCAGGAGAGGAAGATTAAGCATGAGAGCGATGGAGTGCAGTTTCCTTACCATGGTTAGACCAACATTAAGCATTATACTATATACATGTGCTCTATATACATGCTTTACTTTCGCTCGCACCAACATCACCTTGCATCATCTTTCTCTCGTTTCTTTTATGAAGTACAGTATGTTCTTTTTCTGTGATCCCTTTTCTTATCTTCATTACTTGTGTGTCGTGTTTTCTGGCTATGCTGCCACTGGGTGGGGTAATATTTCTACCAGATGTCTGCTGTTGTCCTTCATGGATTTACCAAAGCCTTTTGGTAGCCCAGTAGCTCCATACTATTCAGGGCCTGCACGCCTGACTGGCATCTTGGGGATAGGGAAAACCCCGGTGCGATAAATACGTTCACATTTACTGACTTAAAATAAAAACAAGCATGATTGTTTAGAATTGCTGTTCAGGACCATGGCCATCCCTCAGTTGCAATGACTCATTGGCTGCCACTGATGGCAATGATCCAATCAAATCAATAAAAAAAATACACCCTTTGTTAAAATATAGTGATTTGTTTAAAAAAAGTTTTCATTTATGTATCTAAAATATTTTAGCACCATTTAAAAGAATATGAAAATTAAATTGGATATGTTCATTGGATTGGAAGAAATGTCTCTAAGCTAACTATGGACATATCTTATAAAATCAATTAAAGACACATTAATAAGATGAATCTTGACAGAATTTGCCATTTTGGAAAATATGGAACCATTCTCCACAAAATCATCAAGTGTTATAGGGTTAGACGATATGACCTGAAAATAAAATCTTCAGATTTTTACATCAGAAATTGGATTTCCAACTTTTTTTAGGGAGACATTAACAGCAAAAAACAGAAGATAATTATTTTTTTTTAAATGTCACCATTTCTAGCATGGCTGCCATTGACAGTCCTAAATTTACAAACAAATTGTCACGTCTGTGTTCCATAAAACAAACAATAAGCATTTGTTGCCAAAAAAAATTAAGTACAGGACTGTGTATATTGTATCAGGTCCAAAACTCCTAAACTCTTGCATGAATGAATAGTTTTCCCAAGATAAAGTTGTCAACGAGATGTCACTCAGTGAATTGGGTGTTGTTAAAAAGTAATACGTGAGCAACTGTTGAATTATGGCATCTGGGACTCTCCTGCTCTGATTGTCTAAACAGAGCTGTTGAAGGACATCCCACTTGTCGCAGACCTGCCTCTGAACGATGGGACATGACCCAAACAAATATGACTAAAGGCACCCTGGTGTATAATCAATGCACAAAATGCCTTCTGTCGGCGAGACACACACTTTCACTGACGTTTTCAAAAAGGCACATGAACGCATGTGCAGGACCATGATTTTAACCACACACTTTTTTTTTTCTTGTGACATACATTCACACATACACACTGCCCAATCTGGAAAGGAGCTACGTTCCAATCCAGATGGTGCCTCCATGTGTCTGCAGTGAAGGGAGCTACTGGGTTACAGCAGACATCTGCTCTGGTGGTGGTGGTGATGGTGTTGAGATTGGTCGAGGGGCGGAGGATGGGGGGGATGAAGCCTCCGCCTGCTCTCGAGGTAACGCTCAACCTGAATGAAAATGCTCTGAAGCTTGGCAGGGTGATCTTGTGATTTAACAGGACTTTTACTGCTGGCCTGCTCTCTCTTTCTTGTTCTCTCTATCTTATTCTGCCTCCTGCACAGTGATGGGAAAAATTCTTATAGGCAACTGAACTATTTGAAGGGGATTTCTCAAGTATTTTTGGACATTTGTTGATTGTGGTGGAACGGATAGATGGATGGATGGATGTTGTCAGGGTCTCTTTGCGTTTAAGTGCAATGCCTTGTGTGCCAAATGTGTGTGAGTGTGTCATAAATATTCAATCAAGGAAGCTCTGTTTGGTAATGTTGGTGTTTTGGAAGTGCTTTTATGCAATGCATGTATGTATTTTTATTTTTGTGTTAGTAGAATTGTTAGGAATTCTTTTGTGAAATTTGAGGGTTTGTGTAGGGGCCAAACAAGCAAATTTTGTAAAAGATTAACATGCCATAGTGTACTCATAGAACTCCTTTTCGTTCATTGACGGTACTAGACTGAATAGATTAAATATCTGGGACCGTCTAAAGCACTAAACATGAGTTTAAAAAGTTTGGGAAGTCATTGGTTGTCGTTGACAGCGATGGACGTCCAATCCATTTGAACTGGGAAGCTTGGCAGCCAATGAACAAATCAATCCCAGTTTAAATGGATTGCTCGTTTACAAGTGACAACCTAATTCAAATTCACAGCTGTAAGATGAAAACAGCCACACGATTGGATGTCTATCATTATAAATAGCACTGAAAGATTTAATCAAATATAACAAGCCACTACAAAACATGACTTCAGCATTCTGCAGGAGTAAATACCATGTTGACCTTGAGAAAGTAATTTTCTATCGGTTTACTTCTCTGTTGCTTTTCTGGCTTTGCGGATTGTTGTATTCCAGGATGAGGTCAACACTGCGGTACTGTGCAGAGGTCAAATGCACCCTTTGGATCTGGTTCTCAAACCTTGAAATTGTAAATTGCACCTTTTGAAATTCTACATATCAAAATAAATTCCCTCAGTACCGGCCACATGAGGCCCAGATCATACAAAAAAGTCTCTTTTATCTATAGCTCTCACACGTTTGGCTATATTTCTGGTCCAATGGTGTGCTGTGCCTATAATTAGTATGCCCATTTTTACCAAAATGAGCTGTGTTTTGTCCAGGTCTTCCACTTCAACTGGCATTTATAGACAAAGGGTGCAGGAGAGCGAAGAAGATATATTTGTAGTTTTTCTTTTGGCCATTCCGTCACAACCGGTCTCCCAATTAACTCCTTCCGTCCATCCCCAGCCTTCGTCCAGCTTACAATGAATCTTGTTCAGTCCTCAACAGCCTGTGAACATGTTTTTATCAAAGAGTTTATTTTAACAAGGTCCATGATGTCATTCAGAAGTACCTGATATATTTAGTGTCTAGTGTTGCATCACTCGGTCCAACGTGCTACACAAATCTCATTCATTTAAGGTTGTCGCTCGCTGTTTGTGTTGAGCATGCTCCCGCTTTTTGCACCGGATGGAGCTAAGCGAGGAGGTTGTAGAGTTTGGGATGAGTCATGGCATTGGCTTCTGATGTGAGAGTTCTAATTTTCCGTTTCAGTCGGCTTTGCGCTGTGTCAAATGACACGACTGGTAGACACACTCCAATGGAGATCCTATTTGGATTGCCACCACACTTCCCAGCTCTTCTATCTCCTTATACTCTGCGCCAAGACGCCCTCCTCACCCTCCCCGCCACTGCCCATTTTTTACTCTGAAATCCTATTGCGTCAAACGTAGTCTCTCACCAACCCCTGCCCGTATCTCCCCCCCGCCCTAATTTGAGAGCTAGGATCCACTTCGTCAACTTTAAACAAATAGGAAGTAATGAATAGTCCGTGAAGTCAACCCACCTGTCAGTTAAGCCACTCTACGAAATCAATGATGATTTAAATGATCTAACATTGATTTCAGTCGATCATAATCATTTGATTCTTCTAATCAAATTGAAGGACACTTTTTTTTTTAAATAGAGTCAAAGCAAGCAACGCAGCCATGTTTCATTAAAACCTCGTCTCTGTTCTGCCATTTTGTTGATCCCCTTTTTTACCAGGACTGTCATCGCCTGGTTCTCTTAAGAAGCCTGGGAAATTCGATTTCAGCGCCCTGTCCTCCCAGACGAGGTCCCCCCGCATGGCGTTCACCCACCACCCACTGCCAATGCTGGCGGGAGTGAGACCAGGTGAGACCAACCCAGCTCCAGACCCTAATCGCTCCCTCCTCCCCCATCAACCTCCCCCTTATCCTACTACCCACTCCCACCACTTGAGCCCCACCCCAAAAGCAAAAGCACTGTTTGGGGCAAATAAGAGTGGCTGAGAATTTCAAAATCTGGCAGGTAGCTCCTCTGTACTCGCCTCTGCCTCCTCGTCTTTTGTCTTCTAACCTTGTAGGGTTTTTGGTCAAACTGGTTGCAGCTTCAGGCATTCTGGGCATGTGCTTTTCTGTTGGTAGATGGTGAGGGTGGCAGATGAGTTGTCTTTTTTTTGCTTTCTTGCACTAAGTGCTTTAGTTGCAAGGGCACCTGATGGATTTGCTTTTCTGTAAAAGGTTGGCTTGATACATTGCTTGAATGCAGCATACACTTGTACTGAAATCTTGTTTTTATTTGTTACAAGTGACTTTTCTTTCCGAAATGCTGATGTTAAAGACTCAAGTCTAGTATTAGGTAAATTAAAAGCGTACCGAAAATGTTTGATCGAAATTTACATGAAAATGAGGTTTCTGTTGCGGTCTGAAACACATTTTTCACCGGAATCAAATAACTGGAACCAAAAGTTCCCTTATTTATGCTGTCAGCCCTCAAATACAAAGTAATAACTTCATAAAGAAACCCTCTCATTGAATATATTCAAGAACCAGTTGCTATATTTTATAAATCAATTACTCTCATAACTACTCCCCTTACTCAGATATTCAGATTATCATTTTTTTTAATCACCCGCACTACAAAAAATAATGCACATTAATTATTGCCTAGGCCTACATACCCCATCACTAGAATTCATTCACAGCTAACTGAACATCAATGTTTATATCTACAAGCTAGTTGTTAATGAGTTTTAACAAGGCTGATGTAGTCACCCTTTCATGTTCTTTTTAATTGCTTTTTCATCTCAATTTTCTCTTGCCAGTTTTATGATTTTTTTTTTTGCATTTAATCACAGAAGTGCTGATTGATCCAGTGATCACATCTGTTTTATTCAGACTTGCAAGAGTAGAAGATTAGCACTTGGAGTGAAATGCTTTGTGAACCAGCTGGTCCTCCACCATGCTGAAGCAAGAATCTCGTGATAACAGCAGATATCAAACAAAGCTAAACCAGTCCAGACAATAAATCACAGCTCTCCTAATTTTATCGCCACTGCGCAGATAAAAGGGGGGTGCGTCTCCTATTTGGAAAGGCTACATGTATGAATCCAGCCAAATAAGAAGCTCTCTGCAGATCATTTTCCCTCAGCTTTTTTGTGCAGCAGTTTGGCTACATTAAAATCTTATCAAACCATCAATTCACTATGAGATGAGGCTTCTCATTAACTGTTGGTTGGCTGCAGCTCCAACAAACCCATCCCCGCTTCACCTACAAATTGTCACCCATAGACACCCACGTGTATGATTGTGTCTTTGTCCCCAAACAATCATTAGTAGTTTACACATGGGTGCCGTTCCCATGTCTATGTAACACTTATCTAACCACTTAAAAGCTGTAGTTTTTTTACAAAGACATGTAAAAAGGGATCTAAGGAAATGTTGAAGTAGCAATAAGAAGCACAATTATGATCAGCTTTGAAATATGATGCCTTTTACTGATGTTGGTCCCTTTATACCCATTCAGTTGCATGGAAGGAGCCCCCGATCCAAAGTCTACCCTCTCATCACCACCCCTAACACTATAAACCTTTTCCCATCCCACCCCCTATACTACTAGATAGTTTGGCCTTTACCCAGTATTTAATGAGATTAACAGGGGGACTATAGGAACAGGGAGGCAGCACCAATGGGGTGAAGGGAGTCTGGTCTGGGTGAGAGGTGTTGCTAGGCTTAGAGACTTAGTCCCCTTTCTAGGGAGGGGTGATGCAGAGGGGTTGGCACTCTCATGAAGTACACTCGTACGCACAATGTATAAGACATAAGTACCGAAGAGTGTTGGCAGCCTTTCATGGGCAGCTGGGGGGCTTGCATGGGATGGGTGTCAGACTGGCACAGTTAAAGGAAGAATGGGCCTCTAATATGAATCAAGAAGATTTAGTAATGGATATAGGTCTGACAGAGGGGGCTTTGTGTATTGGTGCAACTTGCCCTCACTCACATTTCCCACCAATACTCTGATATCTCTCTCTCTTTAGGATGGTGATTCTTAAATAATGGGATGCAACTCCCTGGGCCTTTGTGGCCCTTAGGGACATGTTTTGTTGTTGTTGTTGTTTTTGTTAAATGTGATTTCACATTGACCACAGTAGGCGGCAGTAGTGCAATTTGGGGTTTTTATACTAAGCAAACAATATGATGAGAGTAGGGATGGGTGATGTGGCCTAAAAAGATCGTAACTGATTGATTCAGCACTAGAAAGCGAATCCATTTTGAATCAGATGGGGCGAAATAATATTTGTTTGCTCAGAGGGTGTTTTCTTCTTTGTGGAGAAAGACAGAAATTAATTGAATAGCGCTGCTTTATAGAACCATAATGGGTATTGACGTCCGTACCATAGATGTATCCACATATGCTATAAAAAAACAGAGAAAGTATAACAGTAAAACCCATATTTAGAAGACTGTGTGGAAAAATTACTTCGACCAAAAAATAAAAAGTGAGTCTTTAGAGGTTGGGTTCTCAATGCCAAGTTGCACTGATGCCAATGACACCCTCAAAACAGCTCATAGGCGTGCAGGCATTAAAACTGCTAATTTAAGACAGTACTCAATGATCTCTTTGTGCTATTTCCTTTTTTACAGCCTATGCAGGTCTGATTTTGAATGTGTGCACATTCAAGTTCAATAGAGGATTGAACCATGTATGACTTTGAATGTTGCTGACTATAAAGATTTTTTTGCATCTCATTGGAAAGTAGTGTGTGTGTGTGCATGTGTGTGAGAGGGAGAATTTGAGAGAGAATGTGCAAGAGAGAGAGTGAATGTTCTCAGAAAAGCTTTATAAATTCACTGGAGTGATCATAAAAGTTTACAAGCATTGACCACAGCTATTAACCTAAAACAGCTTTTCATGAGAAAACAACATTTGCATTTTTAGATTTACACTCAAATTGTGATGATTCCTATTGTGAAGTGACCATCTTGTAGGCATTATTCACATCATTCATTCCTCAAATCTTTACAAATGAGCACCGTTGTAACTTGTTTGTTGTTTGACTTATCTTTTACTGTTATTCTCGCACTTGTTTAATACAAAAACCTTGGTTTGCAGGGAGTCCTCGTGCTTCTGCCTCAGCCCTGCACTTCCCATCTCCCTCCATCATACAGCAGTCAAGCCCTTACTTCACCCATCCGACCATCCGCTACCACCACCACCCCGGACAGGATCCTTTGAAGGAGTTTGTGCAGTTTGTCTGCGCTGATGGCCCAGGGCAGGCCGGCGGACAGGTAACGTTCACCGCCTCTTACATTATTTTCCCCTTTTGTTTATCTGTTCTTTATAAAGAATAAGTTAAATAGTCCCACCAGGAATCTGTCATTAGCATTTAATGTCTTTCTTGGAAATCAGTTGCAGGTCAATGTGCAGAATATTATTCTTTGTCGCTAGATATCGCTGTTAATTAGAAGCCGTCATGCACTTAAAAGAGTTTTATTGCCATACTGAATGTGCTCACTTTTTCCCAGCAGTCAGCAGTTATGTTTATGTAAAAAAGTGGATTGTTTATACTTGGTTAAATGCAATGTTCTGCACTTTATACATTTTTTGTTTACCCAGATACATGCAGTAGACTTTTGTTTACAATATCTAAGCCAAGTCACTGATTTCCTTTAGAATAACTTTTGCCATAAACTTAGAATCACTTTTGCCATAAATCATCTCAAAAGAGTGACAAAGATAATATTGATGGTTATTATTCATTTGTTGTAGTATTGCAAATAACTTTGAGAGATTTTTTACACCATTATCGCATTAATTTTCTTTATTCTAGTCATTTTAATTTTTGTTTTTGTGTTTTGTTTGCTCTTTTACTCAACATTTTTTCCCACTGATTCCTGGGGTCACGAGTTAACTCCCTTGGGCCCCTTTTGCTGAATGAGTTCTCAACTCTTTTTAAATTCACATAAGAGGAATTTAAAGAAACAGATGATTGGACATCTATCGTTCCGTATTCATAAGGAAATGGCTCAAATTGTTATCATATTTATTTTGCTGTTTGCTAATTCCAACAAAGGCATATTCTATGTCTTCAATTAATTTTGCTCCACCCACTCACTCCGAATTTGCACTCATCAGCACACTGGTAGTCACCCACAATACATATCAGTCTTGTGTTATATTTCTGTTTCCATCACTTGCTGTGGTTATCCTTTTAGTTGGACATTGGTTCTTTGGTACTGGTATCATTGGTAATGCTGTTCTTGTATAGAAGAGTATTCTCTCCATGGTTTTGATTTCTTGCCATCTTCTGGGTGAACGCTGTCAATAATTTGCTCACATACCTCCTACACACCTCCTCCACCCACCATGGACCACCCCTGTGGAACCTCACACGTCAAACTCCAGTTCCCACTCCAATCAAACCCGTGTGGTGACTATTATTTTTCACACCTCCATAAAAGATGCCGTCTACATACGTCATCCTTTTGGTTGTTGTTATCCACCACCTTCCTCTCCCTCCCACCATCGCCCCCTTGTCCTCCCACCTCCGTCATGGATATTTTTTGGGGACCTGGCCTTCCCGAGCTGTGTCCTTGCTTTTTTTTCCATCCCGTGTTTGCGGATATTCGCATGTCACCCTCCTGACCCTGTTTGTGTTGTCTGCAGCCAAACGGGAGCGGCCAGAGCAAAATGCCAGGCTCCTTCTTGCTGCCTCCACCTCCCCCAGTGGCCCGCCCAGTGCCCCTCCCTATGCCCGACTCTAAACCCAACAGCACGCCCCCTGACGGCGGACTCTCATCGCCCGCATCTCCGTGTAAGTGACCCCACAAAGACCACTTTGAAAACCAAATCAAGGACAAAAGAATCTAAAAAGAATTTGAAACAAACGCCCTCTTAAGGGAAGAATCATTCCCCCCTGCCCATTGTTCTTCCCCCTACTTTCTTGTCTAAACAACGATTTGCATCTCTTCACCCTTGGAAGCGGGGCCCCCCACACAGATAGATTAATTTTGGAGATGTCAAAAATAGATCAGAGTCACTTCAAACGTTGATGAAGAACCTGAGAAATGTTCCAGTGACCTTTATGGCATGCATCTGGGTTGTGTACCCAGTCTAATCAGTTTGAGTAGCTCAATATGCTCAGCCTTGTGCCATGATGTGAATTTTTCCCTGCATCACTTATTGGTCACATGTCGGAAAGTGTAGATCTAGAGAGGTTTTTATAATCTATCCCATTGGCTGGTTAATGGAGTCTTTTCATTAGTTGTTTTAGGCAGGACCTGAATGGAGACCTGTGTCAAGGTGTATGTGTGTGAAGAGAAGTCAGTTGGCAAGTGAAACTACATTCACAATCGACCTGTGATTGGAGGGGCACTGGATGGAGCATTTTTTTTTCCAATTTTGTAGTTTTTCGAATGTGGTACCTGTCTTTCCCACCACAATCAGTGTCTGAGACTTCTCTATGTCTTTTGTATGTTATCCCAATTTACACTAAATGGATGTGTACTCTGTCAGTGCCATTGAAGTATACTCTTAACGTCAGACCTCTCCTTCTGTCCCTCTCTTTCTTGCATTCGGGTACTTTTTCAGTTTAGTCTTTGATCTGAATTCTTCACATGGAGATGTGAATTCTCAACATCTGAATTCCCAAGGGTACCTGAAAAGCTCTATATTCACACTCTGATGCCATTGGTCTATAAGTATCCCTGAGTGGTCCTCAGTCGGAGTGTTTGGAGCGCTGAAGTACTTTTAGTGCTGGATTTATCAACAGGGCTTTATACAATAATGTTCACAAGTTATGTACAATCTTGGGCTCTTTAACTTTACAGGCCATTCATATAAATTTGTGCAAATTGCTTTAACAAAATAATAATATTGTTAGATTATTTGGTTAAGTTTAACTAGATAATAAATCAGATAAATATATACTTTTTTAAAAATCTTGATTTGTTCTACGTTCCAAAGTACTTTCTATTGTTACATTTGTGATATTTTAGCTACTTCCTATCATAACAAATACATGGTTGGCAATATGCATTTGAATAGCTGTACTCACAATCATTTCCTGAAGATTTTTACTTAAAAATGTAATATTTAATCAGACACCATGCAGCCATAGGGGAATGGTTCAGTTACTTCTGTAAAAGGGAAGCAAAAACATCCTTCCCAACTGTCCCATGAATCATGGTTTAAATACATTCCCAGAGTCACAGGTCAAAATTGAGTCTGACTGTTAAAAGAGTAAAAAAAAAGAAGTATGCTGCATAGAAGTTCAAATTTAAAGTAAGAACTATATTCTCATTTCCACCTAAATCTTTTGTTTTCACATTTTTCAACATCTGTCTTCATGCCCTCTTATGTACTTTTCTTGTCTTGTTTTCCAATAGCATACTCCACGCCAGGCCCCACAGCTCCCAACAGGTTTGTCGGCATCGGATCACGGGACAACAACTTTCTGAACATCCCGCAGCAGACACAGGTGGGACTTACATTACACTGTCTACTCGCCTAAATCTGGTTGCTAATGTCCTGTCACTCACACACATTACACAACTAAGTCAAGGCTATACGTTCAGATCTATCACATGTTTAACAAAAATGGATTCTCCAGACATTCCCTTGTAACCAATTACATTCCCTCAGATTTTAATCACTTGTTATTCAGCCATATGCACACCCACCACCCAAATTTCAAATTTATTTAGTTATTTTGTATTGTCTGTCGCCTTTTTTTACTTTGCAACAAGTCACAAACTTCCCCCATTACATCAATACTTTCCTCATTAGTATATAACCACACCCGCCTGGAGCCAGCTCAACTCCGTTCTCCAACACATGGAAACCATCTGAATCCCCTGTGCTGATCCCTCCCTTATTTCCTTGCCCTCCATGCTTTCACTCATCTTTACTTTCACCAACCCTGCTTTTTTCTGACCAGTCATTCCTACACTTTTATTGTCTTGTTTCTTCTTTTAGCATTCCATTCTGATTTATTTTCTCTCCCATAAAGACTGTTTTTAATTCTCTATACACATTGAATGTTTTTGTTTTTGTTTTAACTTAAGCCGGCTGGGAAAAACATACATGGTGTATGACAACTCTAACATGATATACTGCAAAAGTGAATCTTAGATATTTGTTTGAGTGCTTATCATAAAATTAAAGTAAATTTGGTACATGTACTTTAAAAAATATCTAATCAATGCTGATTGCTGGGTTCCAGATACCCTCTAGTGGCCAAATGAATATTTGACAGAAAAAGGGTAGAATTAGGTGTTTTGATGGTTTTCCATGAATTAAATACATGAAGAAAATATATTTAAAAAGCATTATTACATTTTTTTCACATTAATAATTCTTGTAACAATTATTGGCACGCAGGGCTGGTTACAGATTCATTATTTTAGCCATCCTGGGTTCAATATAAAGTCTTTCCTGGAAAGTCAAAGTTTTAGGTGCATAGCGGGCAGGTCTCAGCAGGCCAAATTCAGCCGTAACAGTAAACGTGGTCTTAAGGAAACTATGTGCAGGGAGTCAGTCTCCACAACTAAAATTAGAAATTGAGTTTAGTAGCTCAAAGCAATGCTTTGCATTCTTCTTTTAGTGACTCAAGATTAAGCAGGGAGATGTTGCTATGGATGAAGTCTGCCAGAAAATTGCCAATTCAAAAAAAGATATAATAAAATGAGGTAATAACATCGATTTATAGTCCAAGCCTTGGGAAAATATAGTTAACACATGCGTGTTTTGGTTTGTCTCAAGCTAACTCTGGAGAGATTTAAGACCCTTCTCAGCAGTTGAGATTATTTGTGTTCATTTTGGGTGAGCTGTGAAACTTTTTACACATGTTAATAATTCCCAGTGGATGACTCTTATAATTTTTTTTGTCTAATGCCACCCTGAAGCCTTATTTCATGTTTCAGTCTAAATAGCTTCATAACTAATGGAATATTGTTGTCTTGACTGAAGGCATTTAACCACCATCTCTAAAAAACCCTTACTACTACTACTATTACTACTACTACTATCACCACCACCATCACTACTGCATTTTATAATTTGTGCGCCTTATTTATAAAACAAAATTTAAAATAGGCCCTTGAAGGTGCGCTTTATAGTGCGGAAAATATGGTAGATCTACGCCACAATAAACATATAACATCAGTTAATGTTTATTTCACAGTTATTAGGTTATAGTTATCGTATCCATGGCTTGAATGTTTGTTCACATTTTTCAAATAATTACTGTTTGTTTCTCTCTTCCAGTCTTGGTTCCTCTGACAAGATCTGTGTGACAACCAGCAACTCGAATTCTTTCTTTACAATCAGAAGTACACAATTGTCCTACAATCACCACAGCGACTGGCCATTCGTTGCACCCACAAACATAAAACCCTACAAAGCACCCAGGAAAATTCAGCAGCATTTAGAGGAACGCTGAGGTTGTTGTATTCAGACAGAGGAAGGAGCCATACAACACAAAAATGGCTAGAGGGAAAGATAATAAGATGAACAAGAAGATGAGAGGACAGTGGATAGTAAAGGCTGCAAGAAGCCAGGCATGTGTCCAGGAAAGAAGGGAAGCAGCACAGGCTTGCAGTGATGCAGGAGGATCCTAAGGATCAGAACGGCTTCAACTTCTTTACAAGAATGCAGTGGCCTCAAAAATCAATCAACATTCAAGCAAAACCCACCGTCAAATACTCCATTATGTTTCTCACCAATGCCCAATTTGGTCAAATTGACCGTGTCTTTCTCAGAATGATCAGTGACTCTAGAAAAGTCCCCCTTGTATTCCCCCCGTTAACTAAAGAGACACTATGCCAAAATATAGCTTGAAGGCTTTTCGGCTTCTAGCTGAATCAATTAACCCATTGACCGCCATTGACGCCGATAGATGTCGAATCCATTGGAACTTGGAGGGCTTACGTCTGTTTATTCGCTGCCAGGCTTCCCACGTAAATGGATTGGCCGTGAATGAGCGAAATCCAGACTAATTCAAATTCACAGCAGAATGAAAAGAGCTGTTGAAAGAGTTAACATGAATCACATCGATGTGCACTATTACCTACAAGGCAACCTGAGTCGCCTCTTCTAAAAAGAAAAAAAACATGGCAACACATTATCACTGTTTGTCACATCTGCCCACACAACCAATTAGAAAAACAGAAGAAAAAAACAAATGTGCCACACAGTGTTTGTAAACACTTAAAACAAATCATGTAGTATTTCTAGGCGGTGTGATGTGTAGTTACAAAGCAAGCCCAGTAAACTTCTCACTACCTAATCAATTAGTAATCCAAAACAACACTCAAAATGCAGTGTGTTCCATTCATTATACAGTAAATAGCAGTTATTGCTTCCCCTTATTTCGCCCTCTTGTAATGTAGGTCATTGCTTTTGGTATCTCATGCATGTTCTTTTTTTTTTGGGGTGGGGGGATTTGTACTATTTTTTTTAAATTTGTTTTTGTATTTGAATGACAGCACCTTATAATGAAACAGTAGGATGTTGAAGCACGGTGGTTGAAACCTATAGCCCATGGTCATGTTTTGAAAACAGAAGAAAACAATTTAAACATTTTTGGCAGACTTTTGCTTACTTACCAAAAGTTCTAAAGAACACTGATACTCTATCAGTATGGTCAATAAGAAGCTATAGCCCAATTAGTGCAGCAGAATTTGGGAGAAAAGAGAAGGGTTATAGCCTGGCCTTGAAGTGACTATCACCTGTCCAGTTCTAAGATCGCCATTTTTTTTACTGGTAGGAAAAGCAAAAAATAACATACAACAGATTGTTGTTTTTGGTTTGATAGTGTCAGACATTGCATCATATCACCATCTGAATAAGCCAGGCTAGTAAAATTAAATTTACAATGCAAATATTGTTTCTAAATTTATGACCCTCTATCTTATTTCTGTTCCAGACTAACAGGGTTCATACTAAAACGATTTTTTTAATTCGGGCTGGGCGGTATGGCCCAAAAAAATAAAATCTCCACTTTTTTAACCAAAAATCTGATGTATAATTTTTCATACAAAAATCAAGTGTAAAACTTTTGTCTTAAAATATCTTTCACCCCATTGTGTGCTCAAAGCCCCAAATACAAATTTTAAACTTAAAAAAAAGACATTCTAATATAATCTGCTAGACTTAATCTTTTTGGCAAAGAAAATTTGAATTCATCATTTTTTTTTCCACAATTCGCAATAAATAAATAAAACTTTATCGCCCAGGCCTAGTCCTTAATTTGGATCTTTAAAATCTGTATGAACCCTGCAACTGTAATGGTAGAAATTCTAGGAATACTAACAACATGACTGTGACAATCAAAAAGAAGGCCTATTTTTCGTGGAAACGTCTTTGCTAAGTTCAACTAAAAGTGGCGCCAAAGCCTCTGCTTCTTCTATTTTAAACCATGTTTGGCTGGTGGCTGGCGGTGGTGACACTCAATGACACGATTAGAGTAACAGGAAAAGAAGGGACAGGTTGCTAACGAGGGGAAAGTTACTCTTTTTCTGTCTCCCTAAAACGTTTACCCTGTTGTTTACACTCCCAGGCCGGACCCCCTGCTCCAAGAGCAGATGGAACCACACTGCGGAGCAAAATGAATATGTGACATATCGTTCTGTTTTCAGTCGCCATGTGCACACTTTTTTTAAGCTGATAAAAAAAATAAATAGGATGCACAGGATTGGTCTTTAGTTTAAAGATGGTGGCTCTGCTCATGTCAAGCCCCGATGTATTGTGAATTGAAGAGCCCTTATTGATCAAAAAAATGCACTAAAGCAATCACGCCAGCCAAACTTTTCTAGAATCAATTAAAAATCAGTGTTCACACGCGTCTTAAATGCTAACACACACACACACACACACTTCTGCCCAAGTGAACTCCAAGAGGGAAGTCTTAAATGTCGACAATCTGACGAGGCCTTTATGCTTGTTATCCTTTTATATGAACGTCATGATCGTCCCAATGGTTCATTTTAGTGTCTGACGGACATCCAAGAGAGGTTCCATTAAAAACACTCACCCGACCTCACAAAATAACTGGACTGCCTGGCCATGTTCTTCACTGCAGGAAAGTTAGATAGTTGGCCAAACATCTCATAGAGAGCAAGTTCTGCTGACTTCACGGTGGCTTCTGTAATTTCTTTTGTAATCTAAAGGAAGTGCCTCTGTATTCCCATTATGCAATTTGTCAAACATGAATTCAGGTTCTTTTTTCATATATAAGCTATAGTGAATGGTGGACGGAAAAAAAATATGTCAGGAAAGTGGGAGAGAACAGTTCACTAGATGATCGTAAGCATCTTTATATATAATACACATATATTTATAGATATATAATTTTGGAGGGTTTCTTTTGCAATATAAGCTCAGTGGCAGTCTAGTTATTTTTTGAAGCATGGCAGTCATAGGTTGCATCTCAGAAATGGCTTAATGGAGCTACGTAGCAAGCTCAATTGCACAAAAATGGCAGAATAGACAAGAAAAATCAATGTCAAACAATAGAAGAAAAAAACAATCAGATCATGTAGATGAGTCGAAAATATCAGCTTATGTTTATTTGTTTTCTTGTTTTGATGGGAAGCATTGTTGTTAAAAAAACTCAATGATGTGTGTTGATTGAGCCATGTGCAATGCCTTGGTAGAGGATTTGTGTTTGTTTGCGATTGTTTGAGGGTGTTGCAAGAAAAGAGGGAGAAATCTCTTTGTTTTTTTCTTTTTTTCCAGTTGTTGTTATTTGTGTTTTTAAGTCCATGTGCTCTGGGACTCTAAATATCAGAGTGGAGAAAAAAAATCAAACTATGTAAGTAAAGGGGGGCAATTGTTTTTATAAGTTTCTGTTTCTGGTTTTTATTGTTAAAGAACATTTTCCTTTTTAATCATTTATTTTTTAACGTGGGAGGGTTGAAGGAACGATTTTTGCAGCTCAGAAAATATTGCAATGAAACCGGTGCTTTTCTCATAGTAGATTATTAAAGCCATACTGTAAAGACAAATCCAAACAGAAAATTATTGTTTTATTAGACTAGATTTGTTGTATTACAAAAATATACATTAGTATACCCAAAACTTTGAACAGTATTAGCATGATTTAGAATGATATGGCCTAAAAATAAAACCTTTTTCATTTTTATATATAGTACTATACTTTCTTTTAGACTGGAATCTGAACTCCAAATTGTTCCCTTTTTTCCTGTGTTACACCTTTTTACAAATGTAGTAGTTTTTTTTCTTAATCTGATAAACTGCAGTTTTTATTCTTTTCAGTATGGCTCTAATACTTGTGCTCTTTAGACTGAAGTACCATCACTCAACTACAGGCCTACATAAATACTACACAAGATTACAAAATTATCCTCTTTTTTTTAAGGAAAACATGCATTATTCTGTGTCCTTTTGTATGTACTGAGGGAGAGAGAGGAGTGTTATTGTTTGGGGTTGGTGGAAAGGTTTTTGTAACAAAAGGCACCCCCTATATAGCCCTCATGACATTTTGACATCATTTGGACTGTATCATCTCATATCCAGTATATTAATATAGGACTAAGACAAGAACATCTCCATTTGGGAGATACATAAAGACTATGAATGATGTTTTCTTGTCTGGCAAGAGTTACGTTTTCTGGTGTAAAAATTTTGTCAGAAATTTCCATTTTTTGGAGTGGCATTGTCAACCATTTCAAATCAGACCCGCCCCCTTCTCTCGCCATCACCTACTTGTAAATGACTATACAGTAAATATTCGTTTGGTGAAGTAGTATTTTAGACTAAGAGCATCTTAAAGGTTGTCCCTAAAAAAAAGTGCCTTTTGTCCACAGATTCCATCTGGTATACTCCTGAGATCCCATTTAAAAAGGAAAAAAAATGTCCCCTCCTTCATTCTTCTATATCCACTTGTTTCTCTTCCCCTTTTTAAAGCAGTATACATTGTACTAAAGGCAATTGGTGTGATTTAGTTCCTGTTTTTATTGTTGAATAATGAAAAAAAAGCAGAAAAAAACTATATATAAAAAAAAAAGCTTCTCTTTCCTCTGTATCTTGTCTTCTGTCTATCTTGGACACTGGAGTAGTCTGTAGCTGCCCCTCATCCTTTTTTCCCTTTTTCTCCGAATGGTGGGGTTTAAAAAAAAAAAAAAAAAAAAAGAAAGAAAAAAAATACACCAGATTTATTTTTTATTTGATTTTTTTTTGTCTGAGCAGAATGCAGTTAGCTCACATGTTATTCTTGTCTGTATGCTTCACATTGTATTACCATACCCATCTTCTTCAGCTTTTCCATTCAACCGCTAATGTAAGTGAACAAGTTACACCAGTGGGCTCTTGGGCTGTTTTGGGGATGGAAAGGAGCTGTTGTGGTTTAGAGAAGGAGCGGCAAAAACTAGGGAGATGTGCTGTAGAACTGCTAGTAAAGGCAGATTAGTTTGTAACCCTTGTTTATGTCTATTTATTTTTTTTATAATCACATTTGGACTTGATGATTGATTCTTTTTTTTTGTTTAATGGCAACTTCATACACAAGGCAGTGCTAAAATGCCATACTCAGTTTTGCACCTTTCAAGTGGTTGAATAAGACCGACTTAAAAACTAAAAAAAAAATACAAAAAAAACGTTTTTTTATTTGTGTAAAAAGCACCTTATAAGTAGGCCCGTTTTATGGTGTTGAGACTAAAAGGCTCATTTAAAGCACAATCAAAAGAGGCGAGAGAGAAAATGAAAAAGAAAAAAAACGTCCCACACTGCCTCACCATATGGAGTCTCTAAATTTGCAGTGTGTCGTAGACAGAGACCAAAGTGGTGTGTACAGACTTCGGCATGCGTAAGAAAAAGCACCTTGACAATTTAGCAGCAGTGACAGTATTATCAAGCACCACGGTTTGAAAAGCCATACCAGAGAGGGACAAGTTGCACGGGGTCAGGGAGGTTAAGCAAGGCCCCCTTGGCTGTTAATATCCACCACCTTAACTGCTTCTCCTCCTCCATCCATCAAACCAGTACCCCATCCTCAGACACACTTCCAAGAGCCCCTGGTGAAATGCATGTGTTAAAGTTTCTTTTCCATAATAATAATAATAATAATGAAAAAAACAGTTTGAAAAGGGCAACACTTGATTGAATAAAAGGATGTTCTTAACTGTACATTGCGTTTGTCTTTGATTCTTACATGCCATTAATGGCCTGCTGGGTTAAAAAGGCGGATTTGGGGATTCTAGGAAAGTCATTTTTGTGCTGCCCACTTGTGGGAAGAAAAGTCCAATAAAGTGACTTCATTTTAGAAAGAAGATACTATATTATGTCGTTTTTGAAGAGAAAAAGGCTCACTATACTATGTCGTTTTTTTTTTAAAGAAAAAAGCCTTACTATACTATGTCGTTTTTTTTAAAGAAAAAAGCCTTACTATACTATGTCATTTTTTTAAAGAAAAAAGCCTTACTATACTATGTCGTTTTTTTAAGAAAAAAGCCTTACTATACTATGTCGTTTTTTTAAGAAAAAAGCCTTACTATACTATGTCGTTTTTGAAGAGAAAAAGCCTTACTATACTATGTCGTTTTTTTAAGAAAAAGCCTTACTATACTATGTCATTTTTTAAGAAAAAAGCCTTACTATACTATGTCGTTTTTGAAGAGAAAAGCCATACTATACTATGTTGTTTTTTTAAGAAAAAAAGCCTTACTATACTATGTCGTTTTTGAAGAGAAAAAGCCTTACTATACTATGTCGTTTTTTTAAGAAAAAAGCCTTACTATACTATGTCGTTTTTGAAGAGAAAAAGCCTTACTATACTATGTCGTTTTTTTTAAGAAAAAAGCCTTACTATACTATGTCGTTTTTTAAGAAAAAAGCCTTACTATACTATGTCCTTTTTGAAGAGAAAAAGCCTTACTATACTATGTCGTTTTTTTACAAAAAAAGCCTTACTATACCATGTCGTTTTTTAAGTAAAAAGCCTTACTATACTATGTCGTTTTTTTTTAAGAAAAAAGCCTTACTAGTCTATGTCGTTTTTTTTATAGATAAAAAGCCTTACTATACAATGTCATTTTTAAAGAAAAAAGCCTTACTATACTATGTCGTTTTTTTATAGATAAAAAGCCTTACTATACTATGTCATTTTTTAAGAAAAAAGCCTTACTATACTATGTCGTTTTTTTAAGAAAAAAAGCCTTACTATACTATGTCGTTTTTGAAGAGAAAAAGCCTTACTATACTGTCATTTTTTTAAAGAAAAAAAGCCTTACTATACTATGTCGTTTTTTTATAGATAAAAAGCCTTACTATTCTATGTCATTTTTTTAAAGAAAAAAAGCCTTACTATACTATGTCGTTTTTTAAAGATAAAAAGCCTAACTATACTAAGTCATTTTTTCCTACTTGAAGGTCCAATAAAGTACTAAGTATGATCTGCGAGTGAAAAGTGACAAAACAACTAATACTACTTTCAACCTTGTAGAGTGGTGGCCCAGTGGATAAGTCATCAGTCTCCCACATCTGTGGTCCTGGGTTCAATTCCCAGTTCAAGCAAAGATTTTCCCAATATTATTCAGGTAAATGGAAAGGATAAAACTACAAGTACTACTTCTTTCTCTCAGTGGGTGGTGGCCCAGTGGATAAGTCATCAGTTTTCCATTTCTTTGGTCTTGGGTTCAAATCCAAGTGCAAGCAAAGATTTTCCCAATATTATTCAGGTAAATGAATGAGATAAAAGTACAAGTACTACTATCTACTCCCACAGGGCGGTGGCCTAATGGTTAAGTCATCAGTCTGCCACCTATGAGGTCCTGGGTTCAAATCCCAGTGCAGGCAAAGATTTTCCCAATATTATTCTGTTAAAAAAATAGGTAAAAATGCCTAAGTGTATAAGTATATAAATGTTCAGTGGTGGATGAAGCATTTTGAGTAAAAAAATGACTAAGTGTTTCACCTGATTTCCTAGGATAAAACGTTTCAACACCCATGTATAAGTGGGGCACGAGTTGGTGTTGTGGGTTGCACACTCGCCTTTGCACCGAGAGAACGTGAGTTCGCTTCCCGGTGTCGGCGGTTCACTGACCAAGCAAGCGGTCGAGGGTCGGCCGAAGGCCGACCCGAGAACGCCTTTCGCACAGACAGGTCCATCAAGTGTCTTCCGAACTGCCGAAGGCAGTTCGGAATATAACCTTTTGCTGAAAAGTATGACTAAGTGTTTAATAAAAATTAAAAAGTTTTTCTCTTTTTTTTTCTTCTTGTTCCATTTTCCAGACTACTTGGTGTCATGATCAGCCAAACGACGGCAGCGGGAATCGAACCAAGGTCTCCCAGACGGGAGTCCTGTGATCTAACCTCTGCGCCAACCAAGTGACTACACTTTTCTTTGTAATCATTTGAGTGTCTTTCCAAGAAGTTCACAGAAACAACTAAGTGAAAAAGTGTCTCAACCGGGAATCGAACCCGGGTCTCCCAGACAGGAGTCCTGTGATCTAACCTCTGCGCCAACCAAGTGACTACACTTTTCTTTGTAATCATTTAAGTTTCTTGAGAAGAAGTCCAAAGAAACAACTAAGTGAAAAAGTGTCACAACCGGGAATCGAACCCAGGTCTCCCGGACGGTATTCCGGTGAACTCGGGAGTACAGTGAACTAACCTCTGCGCCACCAAGGGATTACCTTCTACAATTCGGAATAAATTGTTTTACTGGAAAAAAATGACTAAGTGTTTAGTTAAAATAAAAAGGGTTTTCTTTTTTTTCATTTACTCACTTACATGGAGTAGTGATCAGTCCCTAACCCTAAATTTCATTCGACAAAATATCCATCCAAAACAGACATTTTTCTTTCAAATAGAGACGACGGTCGTCAAGGCAACAAATAATGGCTGAAATGTGATTGGTTAAATGCTTAAATATGAAAACATATTTGGAAGCAGCGCAACCAGGGGTAAAGCAATGAAAGGAAGCTGACAGACAATTTGGAATTATTTAATAAGTATTCATGGACAAAATATAATTAACATCAGTCTGTGATTCAGATATTTTTTTAGGCCAGCAGAGAAAGCCTTGCAGAGCCTGACGGTCCACTACTGGTATTTATCACTTCTCAGTCTAAGCTACTTCATTCCAATGCCCCTCTTGACCTATGCCAATTTTAACATTTAAATCTTTGTGAAGCGTTTAAGACTTTAGATCTGATGTCACGTTTAAATCGAGTGATTCAAACAGATGCAAATGCCTAAAAGACTGTTGATATTTATTGTAGCACAGCATAGTCCAAGATCATGTTGATGCTGCAAAGACAGTCAAGCACAAACTGCCCTCACACAAACAAAATCACAAAGTGAAGATTTGCTTTTCTTTAAGTGTTAAAATCTGTTTAACCTTAACTTTTTCTGTGCCATTGACGATGATAAACGTCCAACTATGTGGCTTTTAAAAACAAAATTAAAACTTAGTTTGTCACAAGGACACATCCAATCCTTTTGAACTAAGAGGGCGGGTAGAGAATGAACAAGAATGCCTCTTAGTTTAAATGGATGGGATCGTCTATCACTGTCAATGGCAACTGTCAAGTTAAGTAACAAATGAAACTGGTAGATATTCCTCATAGCACAACCTTGCCATGAGGCACATTGTTTTATAGATATCTCAGGGACAGGGTGACAACAGTCTAATTAATAGTTGAGTATTTCATTTAAAGTTTGCGTTTCCTTGTATGTCATTGGGTACGGGCATATACAAATTCCTGACAATCTAATAGAAGACAATGTCTTGAATGAAATGGTTTGTCAATTGCATGTTTCCAACCATCTATTAGACATATAAATGCACTGTATTTTATGGAGTATAAGTCACACTTTTTTCTTAGTTTAGTAATAATTCTGGGTCTTCGACATATACAAGACTTTAATGTATATCGAAGAGTTTAGTGGCCTTTGGGAAATTTGTTTAAAAAGTTGTGTTGGTCAGGATATTATTTACTTGAATAACCATTTTTTAGGTATAATATTTCAGGTTAACAGATACCTATTTAAGCCTGTTGTTCCCAAATGTATTATCATCTACATTGTTCATCTTGCTCTCAGATTAAATTCTCATTTAAAAAAAATATCCTGTGAATTTCCTGGTTAAGTGACTTATAGACCAAAAAATACAGTACAAATTATTTGTAGTGTAAATCCAAAAGAGTATTTGTTTGTTGTTCAAGATTTTGGCATGTAGTAAACCAAAAAGGCAAAGATCCTTGCTATGGTATGTTTTTTTTTGTATTATGGCGCCGTTTGAGTTCATTTGAAATAGAAGCTGGTCTGCGAGGTTCAGAATCGGCTGTTGCCTTTCTAGATGAACAAATTGAGAACCTACCAAGGAAGACCAATATTGTCAGTTGTTTCTGTGTCCTTAAAAACACAACAAGCCCAGATTGTGTTTAAATGTTGGACACAAACGTGTTGCTAATATCGTTTTATAAAAGGGACGAATGTGCTCAGCTACAGCATTAACAAACTTAGGCAATGCAAACCGATTACTTCAGCGTATTTGTACCGCATCTGTACAGGCACGCAGATGCGTATACACACACACACGCACACACACCCAACAAGCACACCCACACACTTAGCGCAGCAACTTCAGCGCCCCTCTACCCCCCTTTAATGTTCACAAAGCGCATCTAAAATAAAATTGTGGATGTCCTCTAAACAAAGCCCACACATTCCATTGGAATTCACGTGGATTTGTCCACTCTCTTAAACACAACCTTCCATGAGCTAATTTATCATGTTTGACCTTCCTGCACATCCATTTTGTGTCATCATAATCGTTCCCCGTCCAATGCTACCCCACCCCACTCCCTTCTGGCTCTCCTTTCCCCCTGCTGTTGAGTGGAGCTGAGGTTGGTGGCTATACAGTAAATTAGGGGGATGCAGTCTTTGAAGAGGGGAGGGTGGGAGGAGAGGAACAGGAAGACGGTTGTAGGGGGCTCTTCAGTCATCTTCCAGGCCCTGGTTGAGAAGAAAGTTGGCAGCCAGGTTCTCGTTCTTCTCGCAGGCAAAGTATGCCTGAATGACGAGCGCCTCAGGAAAGCCCAAGGCCTTTAGCTGCCGGGTGTCAAGAAAGATGCCTTTAGGCAGACTCAAAGCTTGTGCAAAAAATTGCAGAATTTTTTCGAGGGTTTTTTAAAATAAGAAATCGAGGATGATTAAAATAAGTACTTGTGCTTTAGGGTGGTTTTTTTTTTTGCCCAAAAGGAAATGTAGCTACAAGTTGTTAATAGATAAGTCCATGAAAGAGAGTATGTTTCATTATCTAGTCATTACTTTGTATTTATTTGGCGCCAGATGAGACAAATAGGGGAAAATAAAAATATATACTTTAGAAGAGATACTACAGACGGATTAAGATTTTTTTTGTCTTTTGTTCTTATTCTCTCCTTATGGTGGAAGAAAAAAAAATGATTGTAAATTAGGTTTTAAGTGTATTTTTTTGTTAAGTCCAGTCCTTGGAAAATGTTACACATGCATTCATATACGACACTGCTGACAAACACTTACCCTTTCAATGGCTTCCTTCTCCTGAGGTGTAACTTGAATATAGTTGACTGGCGCGCCTTCTTCGCCAGCTGCCCCTATCTCGCCTACCTCTGGCACGTCCCCACCTTCACCCACCGGCTCATTCAGCATTTGGATGAAGAGCTCCTGGTGCTGAGTGATTTGCTGGAGCAAAAAGAAAATGTGTCAAATACCAAGGTCATCTGCACAAATATGCAATAAGAAACAAGTTTAAAATCAACTATGAATGCACAGCTCCATCTGCTGCCTTAGTTAATTAAATTAATCAGAGATTTTAAAAAAATGAAATAAAATCGGGCCCCAGGATCAATGCATATACATCCAAATATATATAAATCAAATTTATTTTGGTACAACCACAAAAGTCAAGTTGACACTAAACCTATTACATTTTTTGAAATGTTTAATGAAGGCAGAGGCAAGAACATATATTCCGAATCTTTGGGCACAATCTAAATTTAGTAAGAGCTCTGTAACTACCTGTTCAGCAATTTGTGATGTAAAAAGTCATGTAAATTACCTGCAAGAGTTGAGGGTTCTCCCTGCCAAGTTGTTGCAGGAGCGCTGGAAGCATTGCAGGGTTCTGCTGAATTGCCTGCCTCATGTCAAGAAATTGAGGCTGAGTCCGCAGGAATGCAAGGGGGTTGTCTCCTGATGACATCATTTATAAAAAAAAAAAAGTAATTATTCTTACAAGGAGGATAAACTTTGAATGCACACTCATCCCTAGTCAAAATTTGGAATTTTAACACCATCAATGGCAGCCAGTGAGTCAAATGCATGCCCTATCAAAGGTTCATTGTTCTGGGGCTTTTATTGTCATTTATTTTTATTGTGTCCTTAAAAAAAATAGTAGGAGAAAAAAGAAGAAATTGTATTTCAAATGTGACAGTATTTATATGCTTCACCTTCTGCTAGAGATGGCGCTTCTGTGGGTCCAGAAGCTGGCGTGTGCGCCGGGGGATTCGTGTCCTGGATTGGGCTGCTCGGGAGACCCTGGAAATACACATACGAAAGTGATGAAAGGGGTAAAAACTAGCAAGACATCCCCCTCTTCAATTACATCAAAACCAAATTTGCAGCTCAAATTGTTTTAGTTAGTTTCATTAGTACATTTTTTGGTAAGTTAGCAAGGGAGTCTTACAGTGAGAAGGTACTCCACAGCTCTGTGAGGATTGTTGAAGCTGGCTCTTAGTGCAGCCACCACTCTCTCCCTCTCATAGCCCATAGACATGATCTCTTTCAGCATTGCTTCATACTCTGCTCCAGTCACTAAAAAAATAGTGCATAAAAACTGCTTGTTATTGCTTTCAATATTTGAAAACAGTAAACTATACTTTGAATTAAACATGTTTCCAATGAGCTAAATGTCCCCAAATCACAAACTGGTTTTATGAGAAAATAGCAGAGTGACCACAGCAAGTATATATTCTGTTAGTGGCCTCAACTGGAATTCCTCTTCCTTGCTAGGACCTTAGAATAGAGGCAGCTATTGTTGCTGTTTAAATATAGGAATGATACCATATGTATTGCTCTGCAACCAGTAGTGTCCCTGACAAATGTGTGTAGCATCAGGCATACTATATTTAACGGATAGTTCTAGGAACTAATTTTAAAAATGGATTATGGTACAAAGCATATTTGAAATCTAACGCACAGGCCATTCACTTAGCGCCCTTTTTGGGAGGAAATCGGTCAAGTGTACAATGTTACACTGTTTGAAATCTATGTAAGTGACAAATGCATGAGTGACAACATACCAAGTGCAGAAGAAGCATCCCTACCCTGGCTCCCTCCGCTGGAACTACAAAATACAGAAGAAAATAAATTAATAAATAGTATACAACACTTCTTTGGTTTCACTTCTTTCTAAGCAAGCATATGCATCTCTTGAACTTCAATAACAGAATTCCCAGTCTTGAAGAGGACTCATAAAAAATGTAGTGGATATTCTTTTAACCCACATTGGAAATGCCAAATAGAATCTCAGTAATGTACTGTAACAAAATGTTACTTAATGCAATGATCCAAACAAATCTGTGTATCAAAATACAGACAGAATAACAGAAAAATAAGTTTTAGAGAAAGTTTCTGCAAAAAGATCTAACATTATAGATGAACATAGCTACATGGATATAGATATGAGCAGCTGTCTGGAGTGATGTATCCGATAACTGTCGGACACCAACGATTCTTTTCAATTCAACAGGAAGTGGGAAACGAGTCTCTGCCCTCGGGTGCAAAATCTAACAACCCGATCTTTCCTTTCTACTACACCACATTTAGACAGCAATCCCATCTTATAATCAACAAAGAAGGGATATTCATGGGAGGAGTTTGCAAGGCCCAATTTCACATTAGTGCACCTACACAAAACAGTGACAGAATATTGTTGAGGAAAATGGTGGCTATTTTAATGGCGGTCTTTACCTGGCTGGTTGTGGGTTTTCTGCTGCTGTAACACTTGGCTCTTCCTTGACCTCATCAGCCGGCGTGAGGACAGCGGCAGGGGTGGAGGTTGGGGCTGGAGTTTGGATCGGAGCGGAGACTGAAGTCGGGGCAGATGTTGATGTGGAACCAGAATCCTGGGCAGGTGCTTTTTGTGCTTCTGAAGCTGGAGGTGCGGCTGCAGTGGCGGCGGCAGCTGGGGTCTTAGCCTTGGTTAATGTGAAAAGTAAGGTTACAAATGAGACAAGGAACATACAGTGAAGCGGTAGTTCGATTGCTATTCAGTGCTTTTGAGAACTATATATATATAAAATTCTATATTAATAATCAGAAATTGATTTTAGCAAGTTCCTCTACTATTATACAGAGGGACACTGGAGTAGTATTAAATCATGGATTAAATCTACCAGAATAGATAGGTAGGTCATATCCTAGGATATGAATAACAATGTTAAATGGTCTCACCTTGGACACCATGACTACAACAAAATTTTTCTCATCAATTTTATAGTCCTTAATTTGTGTGTCATCTTGTAGAATCTTTCCGGCATATATTAGCTTCTGTCCAGACACAGGAAAGTTGTCTTTTCCTCGCTCTGCTTCTATCTTTTCTTTTAAGGCCTTCACCTAATAAAAAAAAAACAGACAATGAAACTCAGTAAATGGTCAAAAACATGCAAGACCTTTTTTAATATCTCAGATGTAAAGCATAACTCTTTGTGAAATTCAGGCTAAGTCACATTCGGTCAAACATTCTTAACACATTGTACTGATTAGGTAAGACATGTCCTAGTTACAAAATAAGAATAGAACTCTTTTATTATTATTATTACTATCATTATTATTTTTAATAACTTGTATCATGCAATTTGCTTCTAGTTTGATTCCTACAAAAGCATTCTAAAATGAACATCAGTCCAAAATATTGTGGCAATGTTAGTGGACACGAAATGGCATGATGTGTCCATTTGTCCACATAAAAGTTGCTGATTGATTGCTGTTTCAGGACATTAAGCCAGGGGACATTTTGAAATCAGATATCAAAACCTATGCATACACCCACACACAACACATGACCACTGAGTCATGGTGAATACACAAAATGGTATGTAATAGAATATCCTTAAAGTCCAGGGTACAGGCAAACATATGCCTCCAACCTTTATTCGGTGATGAATTTCTGAGCAAAATGAAAACGTGGATAAAATCTTCCTTTCACACCCACCATCACACCTAACATGCATTTATTTCAGTGTATGAGATCCACCCCCAACCATGATCTTGTAAAGTGAGAGGAAACCGAGATACTCCCAGGTCAGATTGATTGGACGTCTAATACCGTCAATGGCAGTCAAATAGTTAAAAGAACGCGTGTGTTGGTAAAATCCCTCCCCGTGTTGTTGGAATTGGCCTGTCAGACTCCATAGTGGGGCTGTGACCATGCTAACAAATTTAGCCTGCTTCATTATAATGTCGCAATAGCCGATCAGACAACGGCAATCAGTGAAGAGATCAATACCCTAATTTAGCGCAAAGTACACAAGCCAACGGTCATAGAAAACAGCACATTTTGGCAACACGTGCACAAATCGCCATGCTTAACGTTGGGCAGACTTATTGACTACGCTAACCAAGTGGCTAAAGCTAACAAGTGAGGCTTCACGTTGTTCCAAACCCGCACGCCATGTGCGCTAACAAATCCAAAATACGCACGATTATGGGAATACCCATTAATGACAACTTTCGACACGTGGCCATAAATTCAAACAGAAGTACCAAGGTTCACATCAAGTGCTTCCATAGTGATTAGTGCACTAAAGATAGCAGGTTAGCTACAGGGCTACTCACCGTTTGTTCGGGGTCTATCTCAATTTGAATGGTCTGCTGTTGCAGAGTTTTTAGGGTGATTTGCATGGTGGCGGTGGCTAACGTCGTTCCCGGTGTTCTCCGATGGTTAGGTATCAGTTAGACGAGAGATTAATTGGGTTTTGCAGTTGGCGTCTCTGGTAGGATAACGACTAGCCGCAAAATGTGTGTATCCATGAGCACTCAGCAAAACGCCATCTTTGGTGGCAAGTTGGTGGTGCGGACAGAAGAGGAACCCCACTCCATCCTGCGAGATCTCGTTCCATGCCGCGTGATTTCGACAGCAGTGCAGCAATATTTGCGTCCCTTGTGTTGCGTTCAGGATTCGAACATCATTTTTCACCGAATTGGCAAAAGTAAAAAATAAAAACCTTAGATTTCTTTCATTTACGCCCCCTTCTAAAGAGACAATTATAACAAAAGACAAGAGAGAATGCAAAACAAATGTAACACCCTCATTCTATTTCTAGTGAAGTCATATTTTGTCACATTGCTGTTCATTTCTGCTTGTCTTTTTTCTTCTACCATTGAAAAACTATTCATCTATTCTGGGGGAAAAACAATTGGTTTCTTCTAATTTTTGTAACTTTTAGATTGTCCCACAAGAGGGCGCCAGAGTGTAGTTTTAATTTCCAACCCATTATTAACTGTCAAGAAACATTCAAGAAAAAAACAAATAAACATGAAAACAACCCTTCCTTTTATTTTTCTTTGTGGTCATTTACAATGTTTGCTCTACTCAAAATAAAATTACTTTTCCTGCAATGAACTGTGGCTGTTTCATGTCTATGCGCAGAAACTTTAATTGTAAAAATCCAAGTAGACGTGCCTGCAAATGAGCAGATTTGAAATGGGAGATGATGTAACGAATGTTCTCTTCAGCCTATTATTAAAACACATGTCCTATTCATGCTTACAACACACCTACTCATAGGAGAGCTGATTGACTCACAATGCAGCTCAATTTGGGGGTGTTGAGAATCTTTGAATACCAAATGCAACTGTTCCATTATCCAACAGCACGATAGGATACAAAGTTTAAAAGTGCATTGTCAAACACTCTGGCTGTATTTGTGGTGTTGTGAGTTATTTACAGGTACATGCCACCTGTTGTATTCTGGATAAAATAAAGTAGCTACAAATTACAACCATGAGTATCTACGGTTAATTCATTTGAGCTTGTAAACAATCTTCATTCAAAGTAGAATATGGCTCAGTAATCAATAACTTTACTTAAATAAAATATGTATTGGGCTGATCTAGGTCACCGGTCAAAACTTTAAAAAATAAAGCCTATCACATAAATATTTCAACTTGTGCCATGATCCGTTAAATACCAGCTTTTGTGTGGTCTCCAAAATATATTGATGTTCCATTGCATTTACTAACCAAATCTAGTTATGTTTTCAGTTGCTTTTATTTATTCATCTTCTATTATTCTATTTTACTTATCCTATCTTGATTTGTAAGCAAGGGTTAATGCAAATCGTGTGTTCTAATGTTTTATTAGAGAAAAATGTACATTATGCTTAAAAAGATTGAGGAAAAACAATCACTGAAGGGGAAGAAGACAAAGCAATTCTGCTTGTGCCCTGAATGTGTGTTCATCTGAGTTAATTCTGAACGACAGAACTATTAAAGATTAACACAGAAACATCATGTTTTATTGAAACATGCTGCATTTGGGCATATGGCTCCAAAGAGACCTACTTAAAATGGTTGATTTGTGCATGGGTGTCTTCTTCCTGGTTGCTTTTTTCCACACAAAGAGACTGTCTTGTCACAAAACCATAGACAGTAGGCACTGCTTTAACGTCAGTACAGCCACATGTAGCCAAATCTAAATAAAATAAGTCATACAAGCGCACTACTATGCTAAATAAATGCCCCCACTTCATTGTTATTGACAAACGCATTATTTTCAGCCACTCATTATTGAATAACGTCCACCTAATCAACTTAAATCATAAATTTTACTCTCTCATATTACATCATATTACATCTATTTGAATGGATTTGAAATATTTCTAAATGGGTATCTTTTGGGATTAGTTTGCATGTTTCAACACAGTAACTCTGAGCTAAAGTGAGTGATGCTGTTTCTGAGGGAAAAATATATTTTTATTCTGTGTAGGTGTGACTCTTGGAAGCTCCTGCAATATCTGACGGTAACCCCCACCCAGGTTTTCATCATTTGCTTTTTAAACAAATTAAAAGTTTTTGCATCGCTACTCTGATTTTTATAATTAACAAAAGATGTATTGCATCTGTTGGTCGCTATGGAAACGAAGAACCCATGACTCCTGCCGTTACAGCTCAGAGGCCATGCTGAGTAAACACGGACTCCCCTGAGAGGACGACAGAAGGTAATGACACCACAGAGGAAAAGAAAATACAGAAACAACGGAAGACAAACACACACGCACACACAGAACTCTCATGGGTCTGGGGTGCTTTAGTGGTTAACAACCCCAGCGTTGACATTGCTAACTCCCTCTGCTCTTCTCACTTCTATCTATATCTGTCCTCTGTAACCCCACTCTCTTCATCAGATCTACAGTATTCTCCCATATTCCGTCAGAACTGGGCCATACACCATATACCATCCATGCACATATAGGCACATGAGAGATAGATAGATAGAGAGAGAGAGAGAGTGAGAGAGCGAGAGAGGCCATGATAATTAGCTATATACAAACAGGTCTGGGCTTGATCTGACTGTGTCTTAAACCATTCGGTCTGAACCTCTAAACCAGTTTTGGTCGTAAGGTTGACTGAATATTCAAATGGAATTGTGAGAAACTCATAAGAATCCATAGCAGAAGGATGAAAAATACCAACACATCAACATTTGTCATACAATTGTGACCTACATGACCCAAAATATGATGTACACATCTATATATGTGGAGGCCAGGTTTTTACGAGCTGATATTAACATTTTTTAAATGACCAAAAAAAGCCATTGCATAATAAAGGGTTAAGGTGAGTCAGGTAACTAATGAGAATCAGGATTTCTTATTATGTCCTCATTTACGGAAATGAAATTTGCCCCGCAAGTGACCTGAATCTCCTGACACCACGAGTCCAATGAGGTGGATAAGGAAGCAGAATAGGAAAGACAGATGACTTGAAGTAGTCATTTTTTTAAATCAAATGATAAATTAGCTCAGTGTATTCCCTTTTTGAGAAATGAGATGAACCCATACAAAACTTCTAAAGCAGTAGAGACAATCCATGGCTTAGTGCTTTGGTCTCATTGAAGCACATCTTTTAAGCATCTCCCCATATACAGTAATGGATTGCATGAGCAGGCTTTGACATTGTGGTACTCATATGGTCAAATTTAGGCCAGAAAAAACTGCAGTACCTATCTATTTTAGGAAAAGCACTTTTAACATTTTTTAATAGAGATGCACAGTTACCAGAATGGCAACCCATTGAAAACCATTTCAGACAAAAAGAGAACATATAAAGTTTACAGGTCGGAAGTAAAAATGTTGAACAAGAGGGTGCAAAAAAAAAAAGCGTGGGATTGATTCCCACTCGGTGGTGGTGAACCAGGCTTGCTCATACGGATGACTGAATCATGTTTTCCTTTGGTCTTATGATGCAAGCAAAGTCAAATAGAAGGCAATTTTAAACGTATTTTCTTGATTTCTAGAGGTCATGCATAGATAACAGTCTCCTAATTTGTCATTTTCCCACTTAAGAAATTGCCTCTAGTGAGAAAAAGCATTTCATGAAATATCTTTTATCCCATTGGTAACATTAGATATCCAATTAGTCTAAATTGGTTAAGACTGTCCGTTAACATTCATCTCTCAGTGACTTTGACGGCGCAAGACCATCAATGGCAGCCAATGAGTTTAGAAGGAACAGGTTTGGAAATGTTTCAAAAGTAATATGCATATGACTGGAAAATGTACAAGATAGTGACAAAGAGCAAAGCAACCTCACCTCGTTTTTCCTGAAATTGTCTTTTCTTGTTAGAATTTCTTTTTCTCAATTCAGAAATGCATTGATGAGGCAAGGAAGGCCTATTTAGTCAGAGGTGAAGATGATTAAAGAGCTGTGTCTTTTCCTGGGTGGATTTGTGTGTGCATGGCTTTATGCATGTGTTGGTGATTGAAAGAGAACAAGAGATTAGGACTAACAGGAATATGCATTAGTGATTGCTTCCTGGGTGTGCAAATCAAAGTGCGCAACGATGTCTACTGGCACTATGTTAATCTTAATCCAAGCAGAAAGTCAGGTTAAGGACATTAACAGCCGTTTTGTGAGCTGAATGTGTTTCGTATCTAAGTGCAGAAACGCTCAAGAGTGATTTAAGTGATTTTGAACGTGCACATGCATGAACAGATGCACTGGTATGTGGGTTTGTGAGTGGAAGAGTGTAATCTGAGAGTAAATTGGGAGTTAAAGGCCCATTAACCAGGGTATTAGATCAGAGACTGAAAGCAGACAGTGAGGAGACGGGTGGTGTTTTTTGCATGAGGTTAGAGGATTTCAGGGGAAAGGGACAATGGGGGTGTGCATTTAGCAGCATGAGGGTGAAGAGGGATTGGGGGCATTAATAGAAGTAGAGCTGCAAAGAAAAAAACGGATTGAAAGGAACTGACCCACAAAAAATATGGTGAGCTAAGAGGTATTTGTATAGGGTAAATCAGATAACCTCTAACTAAGAAACAATAACAATAATAGGAGTCACTGTATGTACTTTGAAATTGCTATAAATTGCAGAATCGTCAAATGGCTTGCTTTTCAATAAAGAGACTAAAAAAATATGTAATATGATTGGGCTGCTGTATTTGTTTGTGAAAACAAATCACACAAAAACAACAAAGCTCTTTCAAAATCTTCTACTTTATTTAAATAGATAAGTGGTCTTGCAAAAAAATGTAATACAAAATTATTTTGAATGTATTGCTTGTCATCATTATAATTGGGCTTAGTCTGATGCATAAACAGGAACTCCAAAGCACTCTAACAAAGAAATATGCAGCTTGTCACGCATTATAATAGAATTGGGATACACACACACATACATTTTGAATATATGAAAATAAACCAAAAAGTTACATAAGTCATACAGGAGAAATTTCCAATAAGGGGCAGCTAAATACTAGGTATCTCAAGCAAAAACATTTGTTTTTCCATTAGTGGCATCGAAGTTTGTTCAATTCAAAAAGTGGAAAATAAAACAAATGTTAGATTTCAAGATTGAGAGCACCTGGGAAAGCTACACATGTGAAGCTCAGAATTTACAGTGGATACCACTTTGAGTCCCTCTGCATGCAGTAGAAGTTGAGGGGCAAGGTGGTCACTTCAAAGTTACGTCAAATAGCAAAAGTTAGGCTACATAGCAACTAAACTAACAAAAAATTGCAATTTCAAAACTAAATTTTGTCACTACTTAGTGAATCCACTGTTGGAGGTACAAGGATTTTCTCTCGCATTTGTTTTCTTATTCATATTCACACAGCATAGTTTTTTTTAGAGATTTTTCAGTGTCATTGACAAGGCTAGATGTCCAATCATGTGGCTGGTTTTATCCTTTTGCTGCGAATTTAAATGAGATTGTTGTCGAGCACCATCAATGGCGCCCAATAAATACGTCAGGTAAATGCTGGCAAAGCTTTAAAATCACAAAAGCCAAGCATGACAATAAATGCAAGAAACAGTCAAATAGGTTTGTCTTCATCTCTACCAAATAAATTGGAATATTTTGTGGTTCATTGTGCAGTCACATAAGAGCCATTATAACAATAAAAATATTTTTTGACCTGCTTTTGAATCTTCATTCGCTTCAAGACCTCTCACTTAGAATGAATTGGACATCTATCATTGACAATGGCAGCCAATGAGTTCATTAGCACATCATAGACTACTTTCAATTAAATATTTGCAATTAATTCCTTGTACAAAAGTCACCCAATTACAGAATAGCCTTTGGGGAACTGAGTCATAAAAAAGTGATTATAGTGAAAGTCATTACAACAGTACAGAAATGACATCAAGCTCCCATGTCGTTCTTGTCCTTCCCTTTATTCTCACTAACAGTGTGTGTTGTATATTTTTTGTCCTTCTATTCAGTATAGCTTTACAATGTAAAAACATTTAATGTATAAACACACAAAACTAAAGAGTTGAGTAAGGAACGAGGTCAGTGGTATTTAAACCTCAAGCCAAATTTTGACATTCTTATAAAGAAATGTGTCAAAGGCATCAAATGTGGCATTTCAGTTTTTTCTTTTCAAGTTAATCAATATTAGGGAGATAGAAACCAAATGAATGAAAAAAAAGTGTTGATGAATAAATAAATAAATACAATAAATAAAGTAAAACTACAACTATGTAGTAGAACACGTTAAAGGGGTCTGACTGTACATGGCTGTGAAAAAAAGGGTTTGCATATTGACTGAATGTTGGTAAAGAACAAAGTGAGTATTTAACCCAAAGAGAATTTTTCTGAGCAACAATAAAAACACCCTGACTAAAGAACATCATGCGATATAATGTTGAATAGGAAAACCATGCTTTAAAAGTTGTATGTAGTCCAAACTACAGTGGTATAATATCTGTCAAAGCTGTAAACGTGTCTACATTTGTGGTCATCGTAAACATTTGTTGAATCAAACTATGAGAAATGACTTCTTTTTGTTGTCACAATTCCAGGCAGTGAATTTAGTGTCGTGATGTGATATTCAATTGATTCTTGGGTGCTTATATACTTTACTGCCTAGAAACAAGACTTTATACATGCTATTTATAATTATAGAGTATATGCACACAACTAAAGAATGTAGACTCTTTTCACTTTTTTGATCTACTGTTCCTTCTAAAAGCTTATTATAAAGAGAGTCTACTGGCAACAAGGAGCAAAGTTGCAAACTAACCTGCACACATATTTCAAGTTGCAATAGAAATCGTTGGTCACATTTAAAGCACAACAATCGTTTAAATTTACATCAAAACTACCATACTTTTATGTGTTATATATTCATATTCTGCCTAAAGAATTTGTGGCTTCCATCTTAACTATTATGCCAATTAATCTTAAAATAATCATGTGATACAGTCAATCAATGTTCCTGTTAATATTGCTCTCATTGTTGTCTCAAATGGTAATTTATAGAGGTACCCTAAAGTTGCTCAAAAATAAAGACTTAAGATTTAGAATTGAGTTTTGCTCTACAATTTTCATTACGTTTTTGAATTATATATTATCTTCAATAACTCAACCTTTTATAGGTCACCTTTTAAACTTATTGGCTGCCATTGAATGATTTCCCATTTTAATTTTTCCTTTTTTTTTCTTTTTTAAGGACAATGAAAGCACAGAATAAGATCAACCCTCTATAATAGACCGCATTGGCTGTGTATGACCTGACAACTGAATTTACTTAAAGTGTTAAGGAGCTTCATAAAAATATGAATCATTTGAGTGAGCCAGAACTAATATTACCACTGATGCTAATAATGAGCATTTTGACAATTTAAGGCATTATGTTAATCACCAAATTAAGAGATTGTGTTTCCTTTTGAATATAAAAAGTTAGTGTTGAATGGTAACAAGTGAGCGCCATCTATGTATTTAAAAGTAAATCTCTCATTAAAAATTAAAGCCATCTAATCTTCAGTGTGCCTGAGAGCGTGAAAACTTGGTAGTGTTTTACAGTAGCTCATGAGTAAATGTAACCACATCTAATGTCGATACTAATTGCAAAACTAAGAATGAAACATTGTGCCAGGCGGCTGCATAAGTATGTTGTCAGATATAGACATCTAGTAGGAGTATTGATAATTGTCAATTTACGTGGCAATAAAAATCCTGCAGCGAAAAGTGAAGAAGTCAAGCAAAAATTGAGTTCAAGAGTGACCTTGTCGGGATGTGCGTGCTCGGGACTGTTATACATTCATGGTGAAAAGTTGTGAGGCAGAATCCTGGGAATGGTGGCCATCCATAAGTGTGTTTTGTGGGTCAAGTTGAAAGGGAGCGAAAGGCTAGGAGCATTCTCCTACAGAAGGATGCACTTTCCTTTCTCCACCCATGGGTTGTTCTTCATCAATTCAGGGTTCAGAAAGGGATCCTCGGGGACGCCGTCTTCTATCCACTTGACCAAACTTTAAAGAGAGACAGACACATGTTTTAAATTCTCCAGTAACTTTATGACCACAATAAATCTTCTAGGGTCTTTCCATCTTTTCCATTTATGGTAACACAGCATGTCTACTACTACACAACTGGAGCTGATGTCATTTTCCTGGCAACCAGCTTTTGTTTTTTTCCAAATGCTGTAGGACACCTTTTTAGAACTGTTTCTCATTTCCATCTTTTTTAAGTTTGTGTTTGATTTATTTAATAAAAGGACAGTACATATTAATGAAAATTAATATGTAAATATGTAAGAATATAGCCATTGGCTGCCATTTATGTTAATAACTGGAAGGGCACCCCTCCCCTTTCAAATGGTTTGGAGGTTAAACCCATTTAATTTAACAGCAGACGGATAACCACAGCCTTATAATTGAAGGTCTATTATCATCAATGGCACTGAACGACTTATCTGTGATGAGTAATAAAAATATTGCTCCGTGTTTAAGATGGAAATATGAATTAATTAGAAAGAGAAGTGCTGCTTGAATGTCATTTTGAATGCTTTTGCAATGTATACTATATTTATCCTCTTCTACATTGTGTTATCATGCAAATAACAGTTTTAAAATCTTATATTAGTATGCTGTGATACAACAATTTGTACTTCCGTGCTAATTGCACTTTCTTCTCATTATACCAATGTATTCTATTATTTAGGCACTGTGTTTGATTAGATCATCATTTCCTTTTCCTTCTAATTTTTTCCTATTAAAGCTTGATCAAATGAACTCACTCTGTCACTGTTTTGGAGGATTTCTCTCTTTTGAAAGCCAACTGGTATTTAAGGCTCTCTACCTCCTTCTTCATCTGGGGCAGGTCCATTTCATCCATGACTGCAGATTTATTAAGAAATTGTTTATCTGTGAACACAAGAAGATGGATTTAGGCAAAGCCGACCACTTTACAATGCATTGAATGCACCAAAGTGCTTGGTGTTGTTTACCTAAAAGGAATGAAGAGGATGTCAAATTTATTGAGCACAAACAGGCTCAGCCAGAAGAGAATAGCCAACTTAAAACTATCAAGTGAGCTAAATTATATGACTCACAAAAGAAAGTGGCATAAAAAGAAGACACATTTTCATGGTCGCCAGACGACATTATTCCTTCAGCTTGATTTCCATCTGAGCATGCTCACATACTCTGACATGTCAATATATTTTATATGTAGTAATGTGTTTTGAAAGTATTGGATATGAAGTTTCACCAGAATAAAGCATTAACTCAAGTAAGGAAGGGTTTCTATTTGCAGCATTCTTCCTTCCTTCCATGTCTATGGCTTCATTATAGCTGCGTTCTGCCTCCTGCTGTCCTCCACACTCGCCTACTCACTGAAGACTCCTTGTCTATTTTTAGGCATTTCGACTTATGAAATCATTCAGCCACAAAAGCATTTTTTTATAATTCCAATTGTTTGTTGTTGTTGAGACTGGAACTTTCTACAGTTATGTTGAAGGATACTAACACATTTCAGTTCAACACTGGTGATCTTGCCAACATTTTTTTAGTAGTTATTGTTGTTTTTTGCTGTTAAAACATTCAACTAAAGAGGTGTTGCTGGAGTCATCTCAGCAGACTCCGGGGAAAGGCAGACTACACCCTAGACTGGTCGCCAGTCAGCCAAAGGGCATACAGAGAGACAGAAGACCTTTCACATGCACCACCAAGCAGGAATCGATCCCACATTTGCCCACACCAAAGCCATGGGTGTGAACCCCAATACCATAAGGTGGCTTGATAGTAATGCATTCAATACAATGAATTCTACATTGGTTTTCATGGATTATTGCTCATTGTTGCCAAGGTCTAGAATAAAACTACTAAGAGAAATAAGGTTTGCGCCAGCAGAAAAAGCAGGACATTTCCAACTGGCTATGGACACAGAGACTTAGTAAATGTCTAATGACTTGCAAAGATATTGAATGGGGGTAGCAAGGAAAATGTAGGTTGGGTCTTTTATTGAGGGTATATAGGTCACTAAGTGATTTAGGTTAAAAGCATCCAGAGATTAACCTCTACCCCCCTTTCCATTCTGCTGTCCTTCTAGCCACAACACACTATTATATGTTACACATTCACCTGCAAGTGCATAGCTATCTTGGCGTACTTAATGTGTCAAATTGAACCATATGTCCACTCTCCGCATACGTGGACATCACCTTTCGGGTATAGGCCACTTTCGTTCATTCATTCAATAATCTTCAGTAGCGTACACCCTCATAAAGGTTGCGGGGGTTGCTGGAGCCTATCCTATCTGACTACGGATTAAAGTGCATACTACATCCTAGACTGGTCGCCAATCCGCCGTAGGGCAGGGAGTCAGGTGAGTAAATGGCTACCATATAGGCCAAAATACATAAAATGTATTCCCTGCCATTGGCAACAATAGACATCCAATTAATCTAAACTAAAAGGACTGCTAATGTACAATCACCTTTCTGTGCTATGGACATTGGTAGATCTCCAATCCATGACTGTGAGGGGCGTATGAACCATTCTCCCTTCCTAGTCAAAATTCGACATCTAGTGGCGTCAATGGCAGCCTCTGATTTCAATGAGTGGCCTATTAAGATTTAATGGCACTAGAAAGTAAAGTGGCTTTAAAAGCACTGGACCAATGCTGAATAGGATGTGAACAGGTGAGAGTGGGTGAAAGAGTTAAAGACAAAAACAAGAAAACGGAGCAAAAGAGAGTGACGAAAGGGAAAGATGCAGACTGAAAAAGCTCGCCTTGCCTCTATAGCTACTGTGTTGTAAATTCAGACTAAAAATAGAAAGGAACAGCTAGAGCTCTGACCATCTGAGGGTAGAGATTGAAAATGCTACTTTCTCTTTAACAGACTTAAATGAATCTCACTGTGTACCAAATTCACAGTGTACAACTACATCTGGATTACACAACGTTTTACCTAAAACAATCATTAATCAAATAAATCCATTTCACCATGTAATGTAAGCAAATGACAAAACCATTGTGTTACCCTCTTTCATCCTCATTATCATTGGCTTCATGGGTCTTTTACAAACAGATTGCACATAGTTGAAAGCCTAAAATTCTCCAAAGTGCTTTGATAATTAATAATTCAAAAAGTGAGACCATCCAGATTCACTAATCTGTGTACATTGCAGGGTTTTTTGTCTTTCCCAAAGGTTTATAAATAGAATATTAATGGCACCATAAAATCCTTACTCTGTAAAAAAAGAAATCTTCCATAAAGTTTTAATTTAAGATTCTAAGTGACTTAAAGAAACATTATATAAATGTGTCTTTGCTGTGCTTCATGAATCTCCAAAACACAGTTCTGGGGTCGCCCGTCTGGTGCCCATAGTTAGCTGGGATAGGATCCAGCACCCCTTGTGATCCTTTTTATGATTAGCGGTTCAGAAAATGAATGAATGAATAAGAAAAACTAAATTCCAATTTGGCAGAAAATTCCCCATCTATACATTAACAATGCATTCATTTATTTCCCTATTGCACATAAAACACCCTCAAAAACATTTGTAAATGACTTGGAAATACCACAAATTCAATCCACAAATGCCTGAAAATTGACAGAAAGTTGAGAAAAATATAAACAAGAAATAACCAGTAAATGCCATAAACGAATAGGAAGTCACAATCTAGAAAAGCAAGTATTCTCACACTATTTCTATTTCTATTATATCCTTTTAAATGGTCTTTTTCCCTTCTAATTCTGTGATAAATAAATATCCCATCACCAGCAGTCACGGAAGCAGACAGACGGATACTACTTACCTCACTGATGCTCTACCGGAGGCTGTTGCTCCTCTCAACTCGGACCGATGCAGGTAAAAGAAAGGGAGGCCACGTAGGACAAAACAAAAAAAAGCTTGAATTTCCTCTATTGAATGCCCACTCTCGAAGAGAAAGGGGAGATCAATCCACAGTCGCCAGGGTAAACAGACAGACACAAGCCGTGTGAGGTACTCTGCAGTGGGAGTGTGGAAGAGTCACTGAGCTATAGGAGAATGAAGGAGAAGGACAGGAAGAGGACAACTTAACCAGCTGGTGCGTTGTGCGTCTGCGTGTGAGCATGTCACACTCACACAGAGAGATGAGATGGAGAGCAAGGCAGAGATAGAGAGACACTGTCTGGAGATAAAGTAGATGAGCAGTCTTTCGTCAGTGCGCGCGTGTGTGTGTGTTGAGTGACACGCTAGAATTCTGCCCAAATATGGACACTCATTGCTTAATGTTCAACTCCTGCTTTAGCCCTATACACATTTCTGCAATCCAGATCCACTACAAGGTAATCAAAAGACAATATAGGCCGGTTTTACAATCAATACAGTCAGAAGATTTTAATTATATACCAAAGGGGCGGTCCTGGATAATTTTGTGCCCTGGGCGGCCTCTTGAGCCCGACCACCATCCCATATCTAGTGATCTAATGATCATCTGATCTTTTTACCACACATAACTGTGGTCCAATATTAATTAGTTGTCTTTCCTTCCAGGCCTCACAGTTCTGGGGTCGAGGGTTCGATCCCAGGTCGGTCGTCACTGTGTGGAGTTTGCATGTAATCCATGGGGTTGCATGGGTTTTCTCCTGGTACCATCCTGCAACCATCTGAGAAAAAAATGCTGAAAAATATCATGCAATGTAGGTTTGAAGCATAACTGCATTGTGGCTTCTGTGCAAGAAGGAAAGTATCTAAAACTAGTAGTCACTCACACAGAAGGGACCACAGTGGTGATGGGCGCACCATCAGCGATGAGACTTGACTTACTCAGCACTGATCATTAATTCATGATGCACAGCTTAATGGATGATGAGATCAGAAACCTCAGCTACAAATTACTCAAGTTACAAACGAACAAAAAGCAAAGTCAAAGTTGATGTTGTTGTGCACTATACACATTGATCCTGTGAGTGAAAAATAGAACAATCAATTATAGGGCATGACAATTTAGTTCACTAGCCAGCTGTTAATAATTCACTGGTGAAATAAAAACAGCTCCATGATTTCTAAACTGTCACTGAATTGGACGTCTATAGCCGTCAGTATCAGCCATAAAAAGTTACCATTTTGTAAATGCACATGTCAGAAAACCAGTATTTGATCTATTTTACAAGCAGAAATTTGTTTCGCTCATATAATTAGCATGCTTGCTTTTTCAAAAATGAAGCATTAATCTATTAAGGTGGTATGGAAGTCTGTTTTTGAAATATTGCAGACAAAAAGATAATATGAGTGTGTTGGGCCTCATATCGTGTCTTTGAAAAGGCACTGTAAAAAGAGATGTAGTCTTGTCAGTGATGTCCCACACAAAGATAAAACGACTAATAGCTAGAGCTTCCTCTAATGGAACATTGTGTGTATTAAAATGTGTGTGCATGCACACATGTCAACAAAGCTGCTGCATTCAATACATCTCTTATTCATGGGTGCATTACAGCATTCTGCCCTCACTGGTCTGCTTTTTCTATTTATGGCTGTCTCGCTTCATCTGGACATGCAGAAATCTCTTCACACACTCACCTACTTTTTCTCCAAACTACCATGCTCCTCAAATGAGATGATAAAAGTCACCGCTGTCATCGCTCCCTTTTAAACAACACTGCAGTGAAAGCAAATGAAGACAAACATTTTATGTGCCAGGAGGTTGTTTTTTTTTAAAAAGATTTTGCTCTCCTTCCAAGATGCAATTTACAATTCAACCATTTTTCCATGTTATAGCTGACAGAATGGTAAACCTTAAAGGTACAATGCAGTTATTCATTGGTTGCAGAGCGGCCTGGTGGGCCATGTGGTTAGCACATTGGCTTCAGAGCTCTGGGGTCCTGGGTTTAAGTCCAGTTCTCCCCGGGTCCGCATGGGTTTCCTCTGGGTACTCTGATTTCTTCCCACATTCGAAAAACATGCATGGTAGGCTGATTGGACCCTAAATTGCCACTAGGTATGGATGTGAGTCTGCATGGTTGTCCGTCTCCTTGTGCTCTGTGATTGGCTGGCCAACAATTCAGGGTGTCCCCCCCGACTCTGGCCGAGAGCCAGCACCCCCTTTACCCTAGTGAGGATAAAGTGGTGCAGAAAATGAGATGAGATGAGATATTTGTTGCATTTAGTGTATGCTACCTTTTTGGAATATTATTCGATAATTTATTTATTTTTCACCATGGAAAGGACATTTAAGGTAACTACTACTTTGGAAATTGCACAGTAAGCTAAACAGTGCTCTCTTGTGGTATAATTTTGCACACAATGTATCCTGGATATATACAGTATGGAAGTAAGTATACTATGTTTACTACATTTTATATATACATTAAACATTTTTCACATTCTATAGTTCTATGTGGTTTATTTTTTAAGTTATACTAAAAAGGTCATGGCGTGACTGTGCTGTCTACTCAGTGAAAAATACAAAAGAGATCATATTTCCAGAGATCATATCCTGTAAAATTGGTAAGATATACAAAATAGACAGATGTATTAATTTTCTTCTTGTGTATTCAAATGCTTTAGGAGTCATATGATGAGGATGAGATGAGATAAGGTTGAGGATGAGGATGAGGATGAGGATGAGGATGGGGATGGGGATGCAGATGGAGATGATGATGATGATGTGATCCAGATTTTAATGCATTAAAAAAGCAAAATAGCAAGGTTTGTGTATTTTATTATTCCTCATTTGTATTCAGTCCACACTAGTGATTTCCCGTAAAACGTGTCAGTATTGCCGCCTCATCGGTTTTACTGACAGGTCCGAGTCCAATGGTGTTTTCGCAAATTGAACATGGGTAATGTAGTTCAAAAACCGAGAAAAATAGATTTTCTTCAGCCAAGACTGCAAGTTAAACTACATATCCCATATTGCTTTGCTAGTAGTGGCTGTACGCGTGTGACTGAGCCCAGCGAGGGGCCAGAGGTGGAAAAAGAAGGAATTTCGGGTTTCGTCTGCAAACTTGGAGCGACGCTCTTTGCGAAAACAATGGTATGTGCACGGAACTCCGTAAATATTTCAAAATCGGATTCCGAAACCTACGTAAATATGCCAATTACGCATCTACTGCACTAGTAGAGATTGGTTATGATTGTGATTGCTCGTAGAAAACATTAGCTAACTTGAGCTAGCCTTGGCGACATCATTTCTGCTGTTACAAATCGTTGCCTCCCAGGATGACATCTGATAAAATGTGTTTGTTAGAGGATGTCGCTTCATTTGGCATTGTATAACTTATGGTAAAATGACGCACAATTGGTAAGATCTTAGTGTTCAACTTTGCCCCGTTATGGGTGTCCGCCCCCCTTTTTTGGTTGAGAGTTCCCTTTTACGGCAATTTCCTGGTTGCGCAAACATCCCGTGACGCGTGTGTTAAGCGATTATTGCCATACCTTGTTTAGTTTTTGCTGACAGATTGTGCAGAATGCTTTGTGGTTTTAGCTGACATTTTGCATACCATCAGCTAAGCCTAGTCTAGCTGTTGTTCAGATCGCTGGATTTTGCCTTTCACTTGCTTCGTTTTCTTTTGTCTATGCCAGGGGTCCCCGAGAGCCCCCATCCAGTCTGTTTTCCATAAATCCCAGCTCTACCACATCTGAACCAAATGATCACCTTATCAGCAAGGTGTCCAGAAGCTCCATACCAATCCAGATTGTTTGATCCAAGTGTGTTGGTGGAGGGAGACATGGAAAACAGACTGGGCTCTCGAGGACAAGACTTGGCCACCCCTGGCCTATGCAATCCATTGACGGTAAAAGACGTCCAATCCCAGGTCAAATAGACTATTGACATACTCAATGACATTCCCTTCAGAAAGGAGCCACATAGATGGACTTCTATCATCATCATCATCATGGAAAGAGTTAAAAATACTACACATGTTGATCCTTAAAACATAGAAAACAATGAATACAAATTACCATGCAAAAACTAGAGAATAAAAGGATGAAAACAGCGACATAGATCTACATCTGTCATCTTCAGTGTGTCTGAAAGAGTTAAATATTACACAAATGACCATGGAGATACTACCAATTTCCTACTTAGTTGAAACAGAATTTATGATTTTGAATTTGAAACAAAAGTTAAGTGTAATTTCAATGTATTCAACTATAATTCAAAAGCTTATATAAAGCTCTACTTTTTCCAAATATAAATTGCAAAACAAAAGGTAAACAGTGAACTTTGCAAACATTTGCAGTTACATTTTACCCATTTTCCCAACACTAGCAACTATTCCGGTTGCTACCCAGTCCTTTCCACAATTGTGTGCTTCAAGTAATAAACAAAACACTGATGTATCATTACAACAGGTCATCCAGTAAAGCGGCAATTCCCTGAAGCTCCTTCACCCAGACGGCTGACCCAGCTCTCGGGGTGAAAAACTACAAATTCAGTGTGTAAGTACTTCCATAATAATACATTTACAAATGTAATAATGCAGTTTGGAGTCATGATATTTTTTGGTAGATGCATGCACTAAACCACATCATTGCAAAATAAGATAATGGCCAAATATATATGTATAGCAAAAATATCTTTTCAATATTAAGAACACTCAGGAAGTGTATCTTACAATTGTTGCAGAGCAGGATGGAGGCTTCATTCGGTCCAACCTTTGCAGCCGTGGCTGCTGGAGCTAAAGGTGAAGCTCATCTTTTTATTTGTCAACAAATACTTTATTTATGGTAATTATAATCACTGTCTTTCCAGCGGAAACATCCAGCACATACAAACAACATAGAAGAACTCCCTCATCTTCTAGCACCTTGACCTACTCCCCTCGGGATGATGACGATGGAATGGTGCTGATTCAGTCATTTCTTTTGTTATTTCTGTAATAATTCCAATAGTGACATAAATTTGAAGTCAACATCAATCTGAATCTTTAACATCTAACTATTTCCAATTCATTTTTGCCTTAGCCACCAATCGGCACTCCTCGAAGGTCAGATTCAGCCATCTCAGTGCGATCTCTCCATTCGGAGTCCAACATGTCCCTTCGCTCCACTTTCTCGCTACACGAAGAGGAGGACGACATGGTGGGTCCAACGCTCTGTGCTTTCATACAAATATAGGCGGCTCAAACAGTAGTTAAAGATTATAAATAACAGATTTTTTTGTGTATGTGTTTGTGTAGGAACCCCAGGTATTTGCAGAACAACCATCAGTAAAACTTTGTTGCCAGTTGTGCTGCAATGTTTTCAAGGACCCTGTTATCACCACTTGTGGAGTAAGTATTCATCTCTACTCTTTTAATCCTCTGTCTACCTGCACCATTTTTTGTTTTTGTATGTCAGGTTTTCTCAAGCTAAAAAATACTGGTTTTAATTAGAGACATCACTTTTCTAATTTGATATGGAAACCCAGGAAATGTAATTAGGAGTAGAACAAACTATATGTGCTTAAATAGTATTGTATTGTAGTACTATATAATTGGTTTTCTAAAAGGAAGATGTATTGTAAACTCCACTCTATATGGTCCATTTGATTTTTAGTAAAATAAAAATCATAATATTATCTTTTAGCCATATTCCTCACTCTTTATTTGGTCTGAAATACATGTAATATATTCAAGGTTATGCTATTGTGTATAATACTATGTATTTATGTAACCCTGTTTAGTTCATTTTTCATTTCTATAAGACAATACACTTACAAATTATGAATACTTCCTCAGCACACCTTCTGCAGACGATGTGCCTTGACCTCAGGTGAGCTTGAATGGAGTGTTAAGTAAAAGGATGGATTTTTTTAATACTTTCCATGTAGCTCCAAGCAAAACTATTTAATCTCTTTGCAAGGACCAGGATCTTTGCTTAAATTGTTCAAAATATGATACAATAGAATCTTTATCTGTCACAACCATGGACAAACCCTTCCTGCTTGCATAGAAACAATTATAAGCCATGTTTTTAATGGACATTAAATCATAGACACCCAGTAATGTGCCTCTTCATTCTTTTGCTGTGTATTTTAATGTCACTAGCAGATATTCACGTCATTTAAAATGGGAATGCTACTGGTAAATGAACATTTATTCGCCCTCCTACTTCTTATGGATTGGACGTCTTTTGCAATGACAGACTATGACTTCATGTAGAATTTCACATTATTCCAAAACCTTTATCTACAATGCATATTCTTGCAATTTACATTTCAGTTCATATCTTAATGTTTTGGATCCCTGACAGACAAGTGTCCTGTGGATGTGGCAAAGCTGACGGTTGTGGTCAACAACATTGCAGTCGCCGAGCAGATCGGCGAACTTTTCATACACTGTAAATACGGCTGCAGAGCCACCGTGACTGGTGCAGGTGCTGGTGGGGCCTCCAACGCCACTGTGGCGGGGAAGCCTGGAACACATGAGGTGGACCCAGTGGGCTGCCCATTCACTATCAAACTATCTTCACGCAAGTACGAAATACATGAAACTCAATTTGTTTGTGGTCGCAAGTCGACAACTCCCTGAGTCCAACATGCAGTTTTGAACAAACCCTATTTTCTGTTGTGCATCTCCCCATCACACATTATTTAACTCTGCAGAGAACACGAAGCCAGTTGTGACTACAGACCTGTTCGATGCCCTAACAACCCATCCTGCCCCCCTCTGCTCACCATGAACTTGGAGGCGCACCTCAAAGAATGCGAACACATCAAATGTCCTCACTCAAAATATGGGTGAGTTCTTCTCAAAGTATCTTGCTCTGACTGTAATTGAGGTCACTACTTTGCCTCTAACTTACTACGTTTTCTCAACAGCTGTACTTTTATCGGTAACCAGGATACATATGCAACCCACCTGGAAATGTGTAAATTTGAAGGACTGAAGGAGTTTCTGCAGCAGACAGATGACAGGTAAACATACACGGCACAGCAGCTATCAAGAAGTCATATTTTATACATAAACTGTGTTTCCAGTGGTTAAGCTGTCAATTTCATTGCATCTCACTGAAATACCTATTTTTGACCCCATCAGATTCCATGAAATGCAGCTTACCTTAGCTCAGAAGGACCAAGACATTGCTTTCCTTCGCTCAATGTTGGGAAAACTCTCTGAGAAATTAGATCAGTTAGAAAAAAACCTGGAGCTCAAATTTGGTATGAAGCGGAGTTTCCTCAAGTTGTTGGTCTTTTAGTTTTTGTTTTGTAATTGGCAAACCTTTGCTGTTTCAGACATGCTAGATGAGAATCAAAGTAAACTGGGTGAGGACCTTATGGAATTTCGCCGGGACGCCTCCATGCTCAATGTGAGTAGAATTGTAACCCCATATCATTTGCTTCCTGATTGGAATAGACAACCATTTTAAGGATTAATGCTGTATTTTAAATATTCATAGTGAATTTTTCACGTTAATTTAAACATCTTAGCCTTGTCATTCGTTCAATCTGCCCCAACAGTCCAAATGAATTTGACATCTAGAGTCATAATGGCAGATAGTTAGTTAATGAGTGGCTTTTCAAGTGTCAAGATTAAATCCCAATTAGTGCTGAAGATCGTATCTCATTTAAATCCATGTTTCTACAGGATGAGCTGTCCCACATAAATGCAAGACTCAACACGGGCATCCTGGGATGTAAGAATCTTTGTTTCGTAAGGTTTTTATTCACACATTAGTGAAATAGTTTCTTTATGTTGTTAATTTTTTGTCTACATACATTCTAATTTTATTGATGAAAATTATGTCAACCTGTTACTTTCTTTTCTTCCTGCTTTAATGTTTATCAATGAATCTTTTCTGTTTTGGTAGCATACGATCCTCAGCAAATTTTCAAGTGCAAAGGGACATTCGTTGGCCATCAGGGACCCGTTTGGTGTCTTTGTGTCTACTCTACTGGAGACCTGCTATTTTCTGGCTCCTCAGACAAGACCATCAAGGTAAGGTAACAGTCATGCACTCAGTAGGCCACTTTTCAATTGCTGTACAATATATATTATCAGCCCACAAGAAATTTTAAAACATACATATAAGCCCACATCAACCACATAACCCGAAACACATTGACAGTCTTTGTTTTTATGTATTTATTTAATTATTTGTAGAAAAGTTATCTAAATATCACAAATGGTTACAATTTGAACTCTGATTTATTTTGAAAGTTGACAAACATATGTATGGCCTTTTCATTAGTCACATGATTTTAATGACTCAAAATTTGAATATGGTCTTCACACACTCACTTTGGCTGGAACTCTTCTACCCTTTGGACTTGATATTAAAACTTACAATGATGCATTTGAATCTTAAGATCAAGTATTGAATCATTTATGAGATTTTAATACTGTGTTGAAGCAACACACATGAAAGTTTTGTTTTTGTTTTGCATTCCCTTAGGTATGGGATACGTGCACTACCTACAAATGTCAGAAAACCCTGGAAGGACATGATGGCATCGTGTTGGCGCTCTGTATCCAAGGGTAATATAATATGAAAAAACATGGGATTGCTCATGACCTTGGGCGGCGAAATGGCTTAAAAATAACATTTCAGATTTGTTTTTGTTTTTTGCCTACCTACAATTGACCGTACTTTTGTTTCCATAGGAACCGTCTCTACAGTGGCTCTGCAGACTGCACCATCATTGTAAGTAACATTAGTCTCAATTGTTTACGCTCATTTCAAAGATTGTTGTACACATCTGTTGTATTAAAAGTGTGACTGTGTTGTGCACATTTTGTAGGTATGGGACATCCAGACCCTTCAAAAAGTTAACACAATCCGTGCCCATGACAACCCCGTCTGTACGCTGGTGTCATCCCACAACATGTTATTCAGCGGCTCTCTTAAAGCCATTAAGGTGCAGTGATTTCTCAACCAGAACTTATATAATTTATAGTTATTTTAATTTCAGATTCATCCACATTACTGACTTATGTGTCCTGAAACTGAGATATTTTTGTTTGAATAAATACCAGTAGGGGAACAGTGCAGATAAGAGTATTGGATGAGGCTGAGGGCTGCAATGACTATAAATACATGGATGTGGCAAAATCAGTGTTTCCATGGTTACAGGAATGGAAGCAGAGGTGTGCGTCGTTTCAATGCTACATTCTTTTTTTCTTTTGTATTTGTGTATCACTGCCCATTGTCCCGTTTTGTTCGTTGCATTTTTCTCCATTTTACTTCCTCACATTCAGCTGTTTCTGTTTTCATGGGCAGTTTAGAAATTATTTTCAACTTTTTTCTTGGTCTATTGCCTTTATCAACTTTAATGCTTCAGTATAGTATATTTAAGCATTATGTGTCATATGTATCATGTAACTAGGGTAGTGGATAGAACTTGTATTCATAAAATGTACTTAATGTGCTTGTCTGTAGGTCTGGGATATTGTGGGGACTGAGTTGAAGCTGAAGAAGGAGTTGACTGGACTGAATCACTGGGTCAGAGCACTGGTGGCCTCCCAGAATCACCTATACAGTGGATCATATCAGACCATCAAGGTAAAAAAAAAGGATTAGGTTAAGTCAATAGCCCTTTCTGTAGCCCTTTGTGGATTATTTGCCATAGGGCTTCACAGACAATTAACAGACTAGCTGCATGAGAGCAGGAGTTGTAATGTTGACCTGTAAGCAGAACATAAAAAAATGGGACATTAATGCTAGTCCTTCTGACTTCTTCTTTCTCCACTTGGCAGATTTGGGACATCCGTTCCTTGGAATGCGTTCATGTCTTGCAGACAAGTGGGGGTAGTGTCTACTCTATCGCGGTCACCAATCATCACATAGTCTGTGGCACCTATGAGAATGTCATTCATGTAATTCAGTGAATTCTCTTTTTCTTTTTTTTTACTGCCAACATCCCTGGAAAGTGTGTTGTAATATTGAGATTTGCTGTTTCTCGTCTAGGTGTGGGACATTGAGTCTAAAGAGCAGGTGCGCACCCTGACAGGTCACGTAGGGACAGTGTATGCTCTTGCAGTCATCTCCACGCCTGACCAGACCAAAGTGTTCAGTGCCTCCTACGACCGTTCACTCAGGGTAAGTAAAGATGGTTATGTGTGTTATTGAAACATTGCTCAAACCCTGTTGATTGAATTAACTTTGTCTGTGTGTGTGTTCAGGTGTGGAGCATGGACAACATGATCTGTACTCAGACCCTGCTCAGACATCAGGGCAGCGTCACAACTCTGGCTGTGTCCCGAGGTCGCCTGTTCTCTGGGGCGGTGGACAGCACAGTGAAGGTAGCGCTTGAGTCTAGGACTATTGTGTCGCAACAAGAGCATTGTGAATGCTCATGTTTCAGTGCTATTGACAGTGCTAGACGTCCAGTCTATTTTGAATGGGGAGTGAATTGAAAACTCCTTGTTAAAATGGTTTGGACATTTAGCTATCTATTGAAGCCAATGAATGCACTATCAAGTCTTAACTTAACCTTTTGTGTCTTTTCTTACCAGGTGTGGACATGCTGAACACAGCCAATGATCCAGAGGTCTCCACGTTTGTCTTTGTCAGACAGACAATCCAAACGCCAACATTTCTTCTTCTTGTTTGTTCAACTTTAAATCTATGGTCCAATAAGTCTTTGCTCATAGAGCTTCAATATTTTGACCTTTCATGGTCATTAAACCCAAGTGATCAAACTTAAGGTCCTTAGCGATCTCATCACATTGTGCATTATGGCAAATTCATACGGTTGAATGACTGGATGCTTCGTGCCTGTACAAGCAGGATTTTAGCGATCACAGCAATTCCTGCAGCCTGTCCTCATACATCGCAGCTCACTTAAAGAACTCATCAGGGCTGGTTTCACAAACAGGATTTTTACAAAGAGTTCATGTAAATATACAGGTTACCTGTTTACAGTATTTTGTAAAATGAGATTACATTTAAGTGAGACTGGACAAAAACACCTACAAACATTTCTTCGCACAACTCAGGTTTGTAAAACCAGCCTTTGTAAGAGTAACATTTAATAAGATAGACGATATATCGCTCAGCCACTTGACTCTATTTCTTGCGCAAAATTAGAAATCAACATATATATATGTATATACATATATTAAGGCTGTCAGTTAAAGGCGTTAACAGCATTAACACAAAGCCCCTTTGACACTGTTATTTTTTTTAAGCCATGATAATTTACGACTTAACCTATGAATTAAAAACAACGCATGGCGTAATCCTCTGGCCACCAGATTTAGACCATAATGTAGTCATTTATTAAGCTGCAATGCACAGGTAAATTGTGAAAAAATATCAAAATTTTCAAGAACTATAATACTGTATACAGTTGCCACGTGTACTTTAAAACACCTACATTACGGCCCTCAAAAAAAGGGTCTTTGGTTATATCACAAAGTTCATATTTGCATATGGAACTGCTAATCTTACAGGATATTCTACAAGGAAAGTATATTTAATTAATCTTTCCGTGAAGTTGTTAAACTCTAGTTTTTACGAGGCTTATCTTTGAATTATATAAGGTTATCACATTGGTCAACTCTTGTCCTAGCAAGACTAAAACTGTCCAACCATTTTTGCAATTAGAAATATAATAATAAATATATTAATAAAAAATAATTGCAATTACAAGTTTGAATCGCTTGACAGCAGTAATATGTATTATATATACATATATATAAAATAGTGTTTTTATGAGTGCCATACAAGAAGTTTGAGGACAAGCCACTCTGATTGTTTAACTACATTGACTGTAACACATATTAACACTGAATCATAAGCTTTGTTTGTTTGTGTTTTGACAGCAAGCAGGGGTGATGGGGGAGTTCTTAAACTCCCAGGAGTGCCACTGGGCGAATGTGATGTGCAAGTGCCCATATTGGGTTAAGTATAAGCCTATAGTCATAGCAACATGTTGACTCGCATCACATTTTATAAGTACTGTAGGGTGTACCTACAGAAACATATACTGAAATTAAGAGAATTTCACAGATGTCCCAAAGTATTTTGTTGTCATGTTATTATTGCACATCTGGCCACTACTTAGAGATTTCTTGTATAATATATGTTTAATCATGTAAACTTCATAAAACTGTTGTACACTTTGACCCCCTGAGTGATTTCATGGAGCCATCATTTTGCATTAGGGGAGAACGGGCTTTGTTGACACAAGTTTTACACTATAGTAGTCATTCCTATATTACAGAAAAAACTTCATAGGTTTGTTTAGATTTAACATCTTTATTTTTACAGCACACATATCAACCAACCACTGTCACAACTAAAGCTCGTTCTCCCCATATTATTCTTATATTTGTTTGTGCAAAAGTGAGCCTGTGACACTTACAAAGGGACACACATGAAACAATAAAACGTCACGCTCACAGGATGGTATTGTTTGTAGAGAACGTTTATTTAGAGCAGATGGCCATACGATGCAGTCACTGCAAGCACACCAATCACTGTCCACTCACTGCAACATACACACACGCTAGTCTCACTTGCATTTCACGCAATCATAAGCAGAGCGACACAAAACGCGCACACATTCAGGCCTCCGTCTCTCACACTAGTCACTGCAGAGAAAAAGAGATACCAGTATCACTTCTCCTTCTTATAAACACAGGCAGGTAATGTATTTTGAACAGCTTGGCTTCCAAAGTGACCAGTTTTGTCTTTTTTTCCCTACAATTTTACTCCAACATGCCTTGGAAGCAACACCCCTCAACAGATGATGAGACCCGAACAGGAGCAAAACATGATTTTTGAAATCAACACCATCTGACGAAGAGCTGCAGCAGTCAGGTGGAAGAGTGTGAGTTTCCCTTACATACTAAATGAGGTGCACAATACCTTTATTTTACCCTGCATTTTGGAAAAATTAAGCACCACAACATGAAAAAAATTCAAGTTAGGGATGTCTAAAAGTGAAGGCAATAGCAGGAATCATCATGTCTACTGCTAAATTAATTCTTTAATGTACAATGTACATTTATGTAAGTCTAGGCTTAGGCAGTAAATCAATGTTGTGAGTTTATCTGAATTTTTCATTGCAGATGAAAAAAAATAGTTGTCTCTCCCAAAAAGAAACTTTTAACCAGATATTAAATAGATTACTGTTCCATGAGATTTCTTTATTTTTCTTTAATGTTTTACTTTTTATTTGGGGGCTGACAACAAAACTAGGGCAAGAGAAAATTATATTTAAGACAAAATTGTTTTTAATGTATTTTTTAAATTAATCCATCCATTTACACGAGCGGTTGAACAGCCTATACCAGCTGATGTGCAAAATGCAGAATATACTTGAAACCCATAGAGGCAGACAACATCCAGACACACACTCACCCGCCCGAGTGGGAATCGATCCCAAGATGTCCATACCCAAGTCATGCGATTGTACCACTACACAATTTTTTTCTTTTAAATGAATAGATCAATTTCACGCAGCCAACTATGGGCAGTAGGCAGGGGACACCTTGAAACGGTTACCAGCCAATCGCAGGGCACAATGAGACAAACGAGACCAATCACACTCACATTCATCCCTTAGGGACAATTTAGAGTGTTCAACCATCTTACCATGCATGTTTTGGGAATGTTTGTATCATTCATGATTGACAAAAGCTAGTGTGAAAAATTATTGAAGGAAAAGGTAAGAGTCGGACAGGTTAATTTAATGGGATGGAGGGAAGTTCATTCCCATCAAGTGTACCAAAAGTCAGCAAAATCACAAAGCAAGGCACATGTTTTAAAGGAAAACAACTGCCATCAATGGAATCCAAATGATAAGGGTTCAAGAGGTGTCGCTTGTATTATACACACATCGCTACAGTGGGACAATTGAACACATGTAGGCAAGAACAACATCCCAACAAGAAACCATACAACGACTTATCAGCTCACACCACTGAAGCATGGAGAAGCAACTCGATTCAACACTCAGATTAGATCTGTTAATTTTGAAAAATAGTCTTCAGGTTGACACATACATCATAAATACTTTTTGTTGCAAATATCCACATATATATATTTATATTATATAATCTCTATACGATTTAAATAGCACAATTATTCTCTTAATAAGGAGGGTGGCTGCTTTGGGTCCATTTCTTTTGGATGCAGTTTCAGGTTGGATTAAGCTATTTAAAAGGGTATTCCATCAGTTCTACACAGAAATGTTGTTGTTTTTCCTAGCACCGCATGCTCTTAAATAGTGTATTAATGAATAGTCATTTACATCAAGGCAACAGTCTTTAATGTTGCTTAAGAAGACCGTTCATCTTCACCGATCTCTGCTGTATTTCTTAACATTTCCAAATCCATCAGTGCATTCTTGTTGTAACAGATTGTGCAGTAACCATAGAAACTCCATTTGGAATGATGATGAAGCGGATTGTCATGGCAACACAGGGTAGGTGCCTGTATGTGTGGGGTGATGAGACAAAAACATCAAGTCCAATATAGCATTGTTGTTACCAGATGTCTGAAGTTAAATTAATTCAACATTAAGATTTAGTATGCACACCATATGAGGAATTTGAGAATGTATCCATTTTTTATCTTATTTTAATCATATTTGCATCAAGTAGATGAGATGATTTATTCTCTAAAATGATAGATCCGAATGAAAGAGGTATTTTTCCATGCATTCTATGCATTCTCTAGGTATGCTCTTTATATTGATTCCAATACTTTATTTTAGCATTGCACACAGCTAATTTGTTCTCAAGGATGAATCTCTATAAACAGTGATTCCTTCCACTCAGAAAAAAACAGCTACGACGTCTCAAGGTTTTGCTGTTACAGCAAAAATTGCATTCCACACAGTCAGTTTGCTTTAGTGTAATGGAAAAGGTGGGAAATGAAATCTATTTTTCTCTCTGCATCACTGCTTTAAAAGCCACACTCCAATTCATTTAAACTGGACTGTAAGTAGTCATGTTTAATTGCCATTGACGGCAACAGAGGTCCAATTCAAGTTTTGACTGAGAGGGGCGAATGAACATTTATCAATGATAATCAATTTGTTTAAGGAATGTCCTTGAAAGTGTTGAACTTTTTTAAAGCTTTCTCTCTGGTTGTCTCATTTAAAGTAAGTGGCGGGGGAGGGGTTTTGTAAATCAAATTTTTTGTGTTAAAAAATCATAGATTTCCCTTTTAGGCTAGATCAGGGATGGGCAAATTGTTCCTCAATGGCCGCTGTGTGTTTTTTTTTGTTCCAAACAATCCAGCACAGACAGTTTAACCAATGAGGTTTATACTGAAACAAGCTGCACCTGACTGCAATTCAGTAATTGCACTTCCAAGATACCAGTAAACATTTCCTCTTTACAGTTTGGAAAGAAATCCTGCACCCACTGCAACCCATTGTGGAATATTTTGCCCACCGCTGGACTACATCAACCAGCTCTAAATCCACCACATATGAACTTTCAGACCATGAAGAAAGAAGGTAGGAAAATATACTGTGTTTCATAATAACAGCAGGGATTGGTGATTATGTGAAACTGTTGCTGTGCTGCTTTTGACCTCTTTAAAATGAACATTTGGTATTTTTAAAGGCATCCTAATATAATCAAACACATGTAAAATCTCACATTTGTCATGAACAATCTGTAGCCCTCAATCCCTTTTGCTCAAATCCATATCTGTATATTGTGCAGGCTCCTATGTGCATGTATGTGTCTGTTTATGAGCTGCTTGCATGGGCTATTGTGCTTCTCCATGTTTGCATGTGTGTACACATGCATACCTTTTTATTTCTGTCTATTTACGACAATCTTATACAAACACACAGGGATGCACACTTTGGGAGCCAAATGTTCCGGTTTTGGTTGTAGATTATGTCAATTTGTCAAAACAACAGTAGTCAGAATTCCACGTTGACGTCAATCCAAGGAGCGAGTAATTCAGAATAATTTGTAAATGATTATATATTACTGTGCTAATGCAGGACTTTTTTTTACAGTAGATATAAACTCTCCATGCTTAGAATGTACACATACCATACAATGGTTCATCACACTGTTGCTTCTTCAATCACTATTTGTTTGTGGGTTTGGGAGGATGGCAACCATTTCAATTGCAGGCGTTCTCCTCTCTTTGTTGATGTTTTTCTTCCTCCTCATTCTCTTATTGTTATCTGCTGAGGAGGATAAGAGGTTTCCCAGAGCAGTGTAGGATGCACAGATGGCTCCTAAGACATGAGGAGCGCCAAGTCAATGAGCATAAAATGATTAGAAAGAAAGATGAGAAAATGGAGCGCAGAAGTGCCATCGTAGTCACTTGGGGTGCAGCGTTGCTATGGTTACTCCAACATGGCGTCTAACTGGTCAGCCAGGTCGTCAAACATGCTGCCGATGTCATCGAGGATGCTCACCGTGGTCTTCTGCTCTGTCATAGAACTGGAATGTACAGAAGCGCAGAAAGTTAGCCCAACTGCAGAGGAATTCAAAGTAATATAAAATTGTACTTTCTAAAAAGGGTAAAGCACTCAGAGTACTGCAGTTTTACTGATATTAGGTATGTTTGTTTACAGTGGACTCCCATTATTTGCAGGAATTACTGAAAACTTTTAAAAAACTTTTAAAAAACTTTTTAAAAACTTAAAAAATAATTGAAACACCCAAAGTTTTTACTAAAAACTACTTTGCCTTAAAAAAAGAATTGTAAATCAATTATTGAAAAGAGATAGTAATAGCTATTTCTTGAATCTGTAAGTTCGCCCAACCACAAATAGTATTTGTTCTTGAAGAATTGTGAGCTACTCACTCTTCTTGCCGCAGTATTTTGTCCTCCACGGCCTGCAGGGCAGCTGCAAGGGATGCGCTTGTCTCCTCCAGCTTCTGATGCACCAAAGAATCCACCCCAGAGTCTGTCGTCGCCGATACTGGCGTGTTCATTCCTACCGCCATCATCCCACTGTCAACAGATACACCTCCGATGGAGGAGCGTGGAGGCTTGACAGGCGGGCTAGGAGTGGCCGGTGTCAGAGGAGTCTGCGGTGTGGTGGGGGTCTGTGGCGTATGAGGACTTTGCGCAGAGGGGCTAGGTAATTTCACGTTTGGTGGACTGGGTGTGTTGGAATTTGGGAACGAGGGTGGCGAGCTGGTCTGCCTGGCTACTGCCGGGTGTAGCTTTGCCGGAGGCGTGACTGCGGTCGGGGAACACGGGCTGGTTGTGGAGTGGATCAGTTTGCTGGGCTTGGGTGCCGTGGGTGGAGGGGCAGGTTTTGGAGAGACTGGAGGAGGGATCTTTTTTCCTTCCACTAGAGAAGAATGAGAGTAAAAGAGCAGGAGGTTAGGATGGAAATCTGTTCAGTCCCCAGGGGTAAAAATTAAAGGCCAAAGTTAACTGTGTGATCTAGTTCATATTTACTCGTTGGCTGCCATTGACCATGATAGTCTGAATCAAGGGTGTCATACTCGGGTTGGTTTGTGGGCCGCTTTAATTTTTTTATAGATCTAAAACAATGCTTTTATTTTTAGCTTTTACAAAAGGATTTTTGAACTAAAAACAGAAAAGAATTGATAAAAAAATTACAATTATTGATTTTTAAGGGGGAAAATCAGGAAATTTAATACACCTATACTCTTCATTTTAATTTGATCCTAAAACAGAAAGTTGGTACTCATGATTTACTTTCCCAGGCCACACAAAATGATGAGGCTGGCCAGATTTGGCCCCCGGCCCACCACTTCGACACATGTGGTCTAAACGATCTGAACTGGGAGAGTTGACCTCTCATTCATTCGCTGCTAGGCATTCCAGTTCAAATGTATTGGACTTCTACTAGTGAGAAGGTAGTTTGTATATTTTACACAACTTTCATGTGGTGCACACACACTAATACCTGGACTGCTAGGTGTCCCCGGTCCTGGAAGAGGGACTCTTTTGTTGGCGGCTGTTTGTGGACTGTTCTGTGAACCTCCTTGTCTCCTGATCTGTGCCACAGATGGCTTTGGAGAAACTGGAGGCTTGATTTTTTTCACTGGAGCTTCTTCACTGCCCACTGGAATTCCTTGGTCCAAACTGTCCCTTCTTAGTGCAGCGCTTACTTGGGATTGAAGTTGAGCTTCTGGTTGGCATTGTGTTTGAGGTTGAGGTTGGGGTTGTGGCTGCTCTGTCACCCCGACATCAGACACGGTGCGGTGTTTCACTGTGGAAGTGCCATTTTGATAAGGTACTGACTGGGTGGTGTTTGGCAGTCCGCGACCAGGGATGTCTCCGTCTCCGTAGCCCTCGGGTTCCTTGTCGCGACTTTTGGGCCTCCGTTTGACGGTCGATGACTCCTGGAGAGTGAAGCCGGAACCATTCGGGTGCGTCTTGGAGCTGCGCGGCCGTCGCTTTAAGGTTGCAGTGGCTTCCACCCGGGAGATGTCTTCTTGGGTGTAACCTCCATCCCCCTGGGGTGACTCCCCGTCGCCCTGCAGACAGACACAGAAAACACACTAACGGAAAATTCATACATTCATGGCAAGAGTTCATTTTTGCACAATCAAAACATTGACATTGATAAACATACAATGACAACATTGGTAACGCCTGCTAAATGAACATTAAAACATAGAAAAGTGCTGATTTCAACAGTACAAAGCAGTGAACCCATGCTTTCCTTTAAAATGTATCATATGTTATTTTACTTAAAAGCTAACCTATTCACTCTGTTGTGCCAAAGCAACAGGATTTCAAATTTAGTGCCATCTTAAAAATGGTGTGAATGTTGAATTGAATTAATTAGTAAATGAAAAAGATGTTTTTAATCTGCTTGTCTGGTTCCAAGCAAGTCCTTGAAGAAAGCCTATTTATAATTGAACCCTAATATTTATTATTGTGTATGCATCTGTCAAAATGTGCGTATAATACACCACTATTTGCGTAAAATGTGTAATGTTAACTAAAGCTATTGACGAGAATAATGTGAATGAGTTTTATTTTTTGTATTTTATTCAACAACTTAACAATTGAATTCAGTGGTTTATGTAACTTAAATTCATTTATTCCTTCATTTTCTGAGGTGCTTATCCTCCCTCGCAAGGGTCAGATGTAATATATTCAGCTATAAATATATGTATGGCTAGATAGCGAGATAGACAGTTAGATAAATGAAACAAGCATATCGTATATGTATAAACACATTGATAGCTACCTGTCCATCTCTGCTTTGCCTGCGGATAGTCAGGCTTCCCTCTTCTGCAAAGGGCAGGTTTTCAGAAGAACTACCACTCCCACCGGGACTTGGATTTGGAGAGGGCGTCGTTACAGGGGCCGTGAAGGATTCAGGCTGAGAAACAACCGAGAGTGTCGGCTGTTCACGCTTTGCTGCTGCCACTAGATTAGTGACAGGCCCGCTAATGGTCCGTCTTCGATTCACGACTTCACCATCCAGACCAATGGTTTCGCGTGTTTTCCCCACCTAAAAATTGAATGAAGAAATAATGTTAGTTACAGAATGAATGGACTCTGTAGAATATACAATTCCAATATTTATACCTGCAAGAAGTTCTTCTGCAGGGCCATCCCTTTGGCTCCACCCCCAATAGAAGACATTTCCAGCATAGCAGCAATGCTCCTCACACTTCCCATACTGTTTGTCTCCACAGTTGCCGGGTCAATAGATACTCCCACGTCGCTCGCTCGCCGTTGTTGGTGGTAAGGCACATCCAACATTCCATCAGTGGTAGTTATGACTTGGAGGGGTGGATTCACGTCTGTCAGGTTAAAGTTCGAGGTTGATATCGCTGAGCTAGAGCGTTTGGGAGGTGGTGGGGGTGGTCCTTTTTTCTTCTGGCGCAAAGTAATGGACTGTGGCTGGTTGCGAGTAATAGCTTTATCCTGGTTGCGGACAGAGTGGCTTCGGCTGACACGGTGGGTGACCGTGGCATATTTACTATCTTCTGATCTAAGGTTTGAGCTTTGACCTGTGCTGATTTGTCCGTCCCCTCCCCGTCCTCTTCCAGACATAGTCCTTTCATCACACTCGCCATCTGAAGCAGTGTGACGGTTGAGACTGTTTGCTCGCTTTTTCTGGAGTGCAGGGGGATCAGCTTCTTCACCATCTGCAAGCCCAACCTCGGGTGGGAGACAGAGTAGTGGGACCTGTGTTTGTGTGCAATCTCCAGTTCCCTGTGGGTGGTTCTGATAGTGAATTTGATTCTGCTGTGGGGATTGGATAGGAGCTCCATGTTGGTTTGGAGACTGAGGGCCGTGAGAGCGTGGCGATAGAGGTCCTTCACCTTGGATGAGCTGGGGTGACACCCTGTGTTTGGACTGGGGAGATGATGTGCTCTGGATGGAGGAGGTGGAAGAAGATGATGAGTTCCTGGTCTTGGTTGGAGTGTGTGGGGGAGTGTAGGGGGGTGCAGGCTGGGAGTGGGAGTGACGGTGTTTGCCTTGAGATGACACACTGCTTCTGTGGGAGGAGTTGCTTCCCTGACTGCTCTGTTGCCTCATTGTCCTTGCCTCCTTTTTGGGTGGTCCTCCTCCTCCTCCACAGTTTATTTCATCAGTTTCCTTGTGGAGACGACGTACTGGCTGAGCTTTGACCTCCTGCGCTGTGTGCGTCATGGCATTCTGCAGCTCACTACTCAACTCGCTGTCCTGGAAGGTGCTCATTTTTGGAGACATCACATCTAGACAGAGAAAAAGGAGGATCTTTTTAAGGGAGCATATGTTCAAAATTGGGAAGACACTTTTAACCACAAACAGATTTCCGTTTATATCAAACGCTAATAATAACGTAAGATCTATTTATCACTTTCAGTGCTATTGACAATTAGAGATGCACAATTCATCCTTTCGCTGTGAATTTTAATTAGTTCATTACTAGTAGATGTCCAATCCTTTGGAACCAGGAGGGTGGCATTATCCCTCACAGGTTCAATGGATTGGATGTCTATTGCAGTCATTGACACCTATTGAGTTCATACACTAGTTGTTAACTCACCATCTGGGGGTGGGCTTTCCGTTGACATTACTTCCTGCTGCTGCGTAATTGGTGGGGGCTTTTTTCTGAGGGAGCCCCGTTCGTCGGTGTTGCGTTGGAGTTCAGCTAGACGTTTCACTGCCAACATTAGCTTCTTCTGATGGCCTATGAATTGACAATTTACCAAAGGCATAAAATGTAGTAGGCTGACATTTCTGTATATATTTATTTATTTATTTATATACATGTATATATAGATTGAATTAAAGCTATTTACAACTATTTACATATAGATACATGTCTTATGAATTACAACATAATGATAATGCTTCAAGGTGACCATATTGTGTATTAGAGTGGATTTAAAAGATTTCAAATCTTACCCAGTTTGATAATACCAATTTCCTGTAGGTCCTCCCAAGTGATGTCTGTGATGAAATCGATGTTTTCATAACCATTCTGTACTAATACCTGATGGTATTGACTTAGGCCAATAGCACACAACCACTCTCCTAGACTGGCCTACAGAAACAGAAGGAAAAAAATGCTGACTAGGTATTTAGAAAGGAAACCCCTGATTTAGAATACAGCAGTCACTCTGTGATATTTTTGCGTTACATTATTTCTATTTGGATAAAGTATTGCACGAGTGTGTATGTGTGTGTGTTTGAATGTGTATACACCCACAGGTTTTTGGTCAGGCAACCACTCTGTGCTGCTCAGTTTATTAATCTCTGTTGTCATCTTCTTTCTGTGACCTGGTTTAGTTATCCCAATGGCTGTCAGATCCTATAAACACAAAATGTTTAATTAAGACATACATATGTAAATAAAATAATATATTATAGATTATAGATCATGTTTTTGTGTCATGTAGGGCTAGGTTATATTTGTTTTCATATGGCCCAAAAAAGTCACTTTCCCATTCAAAGTTTTAACAAACAATATATTCAACAAAAATTAAGTGCACAACCTCTGTCTTCTGTATCTTTCCCCTTCCCCATATTTGTTTTGTCAATGCCCAAATACAGTCTTAGCTTCACAATGAAACAAAATCTTTCCCACAGAATACATATTCTATTAAATAACAGATTGCTAGATTTCCCTTTTGCCCAAAATAATAACCACGGCAGTGAACAAATGATTCAAAACATAAATGTATTGCCAAAACCTAAATTACAGAAAAATAGCTTGAAAAGCAAGAGAGAGGAAAGAAGAAAAAAAATGAGATAAATGGAAGGCGAAAGCTCAAGTCTGAAAAATGCATTGGAACAAAAATAATTGGTCTCATTATTTTCCTCACACTCAAACATTTAGGCAAAAAAGTATGTTCTGGCACTATAATCAATCAATTTGCTGGGCAAGTAGAACAAATTACAAGAATCGGTAAAGTGAACACCCTAACACCATATTTGGCTGGATTTCGGCATTGAGTAACATTTATAATCCAGACTCAATTAAGAACTGTCACTGCACTATAAAATGTCATAACACAGCCAGATGCTTATCAATAAGTAATGTTCTCAGACTTACTCCAGTCATAGCACAGAATTTTTTTTTATCTCCCACTCTGACTAATCACGATAGCTACCTCTATCATGTGCTCTGATTTTCTTTTTAAAAAATGCACACTTGCATCTCACATGGAGACACCACTGAAAGAGACACATCAATCTATGAATGATCAGAACATTCTCATGGCGCTCCGCCAACATAGTAACAGACAAATGGTCCTATCTGACATATTATATAAAATCCATGATTATTCACTATATTTTCTAAATAACAATAGTCTTCATAATGTGTCCCCCTCATCCTGTCTTTGTTTGACATGTGGGATGAACCAAAAAGTGTACCATTGTTAAAAATAATAATGATACAATCAAATACAATCCATTCACCAAATCACATTTGAACGGCTGCCCAGGTATTTCTGCCATCATATAGTTGTAACAGCAAGGAAACAAACACACTATAAACTAAAACGCCCACCTTGTCATAGTGAGGTTTTCTCCCAAAGAAAAATAAGGTCATGTATTTCCACCTGCGGCATCTACAAAAATGGAGCCTAGCCTCAAATGATCACAAACACAAACCTGTATATAATAAGCATAGGAAGACTTCAAACCATCACTGTAACTCTGCTCTTTAGTAAAGCATATCCAGTACAAGCTCTATTTTTCTACCTGTTTTTCCCATTTGATTACGTAATGTTCTGTATATACAGTAACAGATTCTAAAACTGCTAACAGCACTGCCATCCATTTCATCACACCATGTCAGTTGAAGCATATATATGCTGTACATCTGGACAGACCCCTGATATAAAACAACTTCTAGATGGAGGTCAACATGACAAGGATTCCATCAGGACAGTCTTGGCAAGAGGCACATTTAAGTCCATATAATGTGAGTTTTTGGTACATGGGAGGGTTTTTACATGGATAATCGGAACTAGGAGCACAGCACATATCAAATATGTGCAAACTGCTCGATCATTGTGATCCTTGAAGGAGCCTGGGACTGCCATTAGAACCAGTTGCCTTACCTCGGAGGTCATTCGTCTAATTGTGGGCAAGTCATAACCAGCACCCAGGAAATTGGGAGCGTAGACCTGCAGCTGAAAGTCACTCAGCCATTGGAAAACTGCCTCTGAGCTCTACAGGAGAAAAGATAGGAGGGCACTGTCACTGGTTCCATGTCAGCAACTTTCTCTCTGGGGGGGCCTTGTTGTGGCACTGCAAAGGGCTGTCCATGTGCCATTGTGATATAACTAAATGTCTGTATACTGTCAATTACAGGCAGTGACTTAAATACTAAGAACTCTACCTATCTATCACTTTTTACCATGGTAAAATAATTCCTGTAGATATCGAGTCATCTCCTATCGGTTTTGTGGTAATTCTGTAGTATTAGTATTATTGAAATATACCAGATTGTTAGAGCCTGCCTCCAGGAGACAGATGGTCCTAAAAACTAGACATGATCACACATATACGCACGCACCCCAACACACATGATCCATCTATTTGTGACTGTTCCATTATATCCGGAGAACTCATTCACAGACCATCTTCAAATAATTACAAAACACTAAGTGACCTTCAATTTCATCTCACTCGTGGGCATCACTAAACGGCAGTTTGTTCTTACATGCCTCACATAGAGAGATAATCTGCCCACAGTGCATGCCAGCACACACATATACACACACTGAACTATGACCTGTGACCCTTTCAGTGATCAATACAAAATATGGGCATTGCTGCAAAGGAAAAAACAAAGCTTCAACTGAAAGGAGTGAACGACATATGAAAAATAGATAGAGATGACAAAATCACACAGATGCATACAGTAAATCACAGATTGACTTGTCATAGACCCACTCACCGTGTCATGGCCACATCCGAACACTCGCAGCACGGATGAGGCCAGTTGTGAGAGAAACCGCTGGGACATCTTGATAAATGTGGCTGTGTCTTAATAAGGTCAATTTGACAGAGGAGCTATGTTGTCCTCCGGTTGCTAATTGTGGTGTGTTTGATTATTTTTCGGTGCGTGTTTAGATGAGAGCGAGAGAGAGAGAGATTGTGTGAGAAATGAATCAGAATTTTGGAATTGCCCTACCTTCCCCTCGACCGGCGCCTCCCCTTTCCTATTCGCAGTGGCGTCGTAAGGTGGCGCTTCATGGAGAGGGCAGCCTGATAGGCTCGATGTCCGAGAGGAACTGGCAGAACCTAGTGGAAGAGATATCATTGGTTGGGTTCAAAATATCCCCATATCATTGGAAAGAAGCAACAAGTCACAAATGAGTTTGTCTGACTAATGAGATAATTCCCAATCAAATTCACTGTTTGACAAGTAACCAGTCAGATTTCAGCCTTGTCAACCAATAACACCATTACTCAGTCCTCCTACGTCCCCTGCCCTGGCCATCTGTCTGTAAAAGGAGCCAAGATGTGGGTATTTATGTTTGCATCTCTGTGTGGATAGAAGACACAGTGACTTCTTAAAAGATGAGAATATCATTCCTTTGTCTTCGGTAACTCTACACTTTCTTGTTTGTTCTTAGTTCAACACAACTCCTATTTTTGTTCCCACTAGTGACATAACACTAGCAAGCAAATGTATAACATCAAAATTCTGTATTTTGCATTTACCTGAAGGCTGGTCTACAGATTTGGACTGCTCTATCAAATGTTCCTTGGCTTTGGTTGATTGAGACAAGACTGTCGCTAGAAGCTGTAAAAATGTAAACAAAAAATAGAAACATGTCAGGCTTGACAAGACATTGACACCGATCGACTTGTGTGCACATAATCTAAATTCAACAATTACTCCTATTATAGTTTACACTGTATATTCTCTATATTTGTATATCAGGAACACAGAGCATATTCTAATCACTAAGTTAATCAGTTTTGCCAGAGCACTCTTGTACTTGCAATTGTACCAAAATGTTCCAAGTCCATATGTTCATGACGTTATTCCACATTCAAATTTGTAATTACCTCATTTGTGTCTCTCTGTATTGAGAACAAACCACTTTGCATCCCCTGCTGTTAATGAATGCATCGCGGTACAAGCCTAACAGGCCCTCATTAGGATTCATTTGGACTCACTCTTATTAGGGTTATTTTTGTTTTTGTGTCAGCAGGCTTAAATATTTAGAAACAACAACATGAAACTATTAGTTTAAAGATTCCACGGTTAGGGATGTTAATCCATCTGTTCAATAAAACAAATTTCACCATATCAAATAGGATATATCGATTAATAAAATAGCAACTTATTTCAGCCATGAAAAGTCCTAAAACAAACCCGATCAATTGCTTGTTTCAGGACCCCCCCCCCCCCCCCCCTCCAATCCTAGTGAGGATGTTACTTGAGTTTTTCTTAGTGTACTAAATGCAGTTTCATTTTTGCTTTTCATTGTGGACTCAAGAATGTTATGGTGCGTGTGAACGAGTGAATGAATACACACTTTTCTGTATAAAATGCGTCTCTTCCTAAGAAAAATTCAACCTTATGGAACAAATTACCTTTGTATGAAGAGGTACCACTGTATATACGCATATCTTTGCTGTAACTCTTCCTGGAACTGTCCTAACACAGTTCAAATATTCATAGAAATATCTCAAAACATATGTCCTACCTTAACCCCTTCAGCCTGCGCATGGAGGATGTGTGGTGTAGCACTTCCAGCACTCTGACCACTGCCTGACGACCTCACACTGGTCACGCTTCCAGAACTCCCTAAACTGCAGCGATCTCCACCTGTAACACACCCACATAAACAACAAAGACCCACACATAGACACACAGGGACGGAAATGCATCCATATGCATGCAAGTGGTCAGAAGAATTTGCGCGAAAATGTATTCATGCAACACGAAAATGGATGCGTTCGCGCACACGTACAGACGAGCACGCGTACATTTGAGTGGTTGAGCTGATTTCTGAGACAAAGTGATTATTGGTGGCTCTCCTTTGAAATGCACTAGGCAGCTTGATGTGGGATGGACTGGATGACAGTGGAGTAAATGACACACAGTTCTCTATGTATGTAAAAACAACGGGACACACATTAGACACCACTCCCTCATTTTTGTTCGAGTCTACTCATTCTGTAGACCTCCACACATACAAACACAAAGCAAGGCTGCAGTCTCAAATCAGAGGTAACCGGATTTGGCTAAACTCCAGATGGCAAGAATGTTGGACATGACTTCTCTCAGGTCAAAGAGTATCTGATGACCTTTCAATAGTTGAATCCTTTTTTTTGACTACGACTGAACCGATTATTGTGTTATTCATTATTTCCTGACAAGCCGCTGTTTTTGAATGGACGCCAGATACTGTTTGAGGCCTGGTTCAGTGTTTCGAAGGATTTGAGGGTTCAGCGCAATGCGGCTCAGTTACCTGCCACAGGCTTGCGCAGTACCCAGATCTCTTCGTTGGAGCCTCCGTGAGGCCCACAGGACGTGGTGGGGGAGCTGTGAGGACTTGCCTCTGAGCCACGACAACCTTTAACAAAGGATACCACCGTTAGCTCACTAACTTGGCCGGAATTAGCCCGAGGAAAATTGCTCCAATAGGTTTTAACTGTCCGATGACTGTAAAAGTATTGAACTAAATTTAGAAAAATTATCGAGGCGAAGGCCCAGAAGGCCATGCTCACTATGTATTTTGAAGTATATCAGCTTAGTTGTTGGATCATTATCCATCCATCTTATTGCATCAATTTTGGGGTAAAACCTTAACTTATCACCTTTTGGGAGTTTCAGTGAATGTGCTGTCTATTTTATGTTAATGTGTGGATTGGCTGCCCAAAAGGCAAATAGTATACTAATTATTTCTAGTCTATTACAGGCTCAGTTCAATTATTTTTTTTAAATTAAAAACTAAAAAAGTTGTTTTTTCATTTGCTAAGAAGCAAGTTCAATTTATTTTGTCAAATTAGTGTTGTTGCAAAGTTGATAATAGAATGCATTGCTCCAAAACAATCAGCAGCATGCAATATGTTGTTTCAATTAAAGTAGAAAAATAGAACAATTTTGAAGTTATGAAACAGACGCATATACTATTCAGCAATATAGACTTCAACAAAAATACACAACTGTAAATTTGGGCCAATTAGAAAAATGATTATTTCATTCGCATGATGATCATAAATAAAAGGTATAAAAGTGAAAAGCACAAACTCTTGTTCAAGAAGAATATTTAACGCCGACTGTTATTGAACTACTACAAATATATATTATTTAGTTCATGTTTTACAACAGAAATAGAACTAATATTCTTTTCCTTGCGAACTAAATCAAAACCAAACAAAACAAGGTCCTTCCTATCTCTGAATCCATTGACTATGAACCCAATTCCATCGAAATATATTGAAAAAGTGACTCTCACACACATTCTTTCACACACTTTCACACACAGAAAAATATACAGAATATAGATATATGAAAACATGTATAAAACCGTTGTACATAAAAAATTCATAACATGATTTTTCTTGTGTATATACACATGCCATAATGTATACATACACATACATATATAATGCAGCCACCGATTTGTGATTATATATGTAGACTATTCAAAATGAAGCTGCTATAAGTGCATTTGGAGAGTGTCATAAACCATTATAACCATCTAAAGAGCTTATAAATGGTTTAAATGTGTGACCAACAGTGCTCTAGAGAAACACAAGTTGCACAAGTTCTTTTTGCTCAAGCAAATGACACAGCTCCTGCTTAAAAGGATATTGCAGCCCCCGACCCCCATCTCGCAAGTAAACAACAACAACAACTAACAAAGGACCTCAATGATTTAAACTGATTTAAGCATTGAAATTGAAAATTCAAGCAGTTTTTTTGCAGGGTAGGAAAGTTAGAACTAGACTGTATGCTGTGCATACAGGAGAAATCAAAACGATGCTCTCCCAATGCATAAAAGCCCTTTAAACAGTGAACACCTTACTCACAAAACCGTTTATCTGCCATTTGTGGACCCTATTTTCATTCTTACATAAAGCTTGACATTTTCACAAAATTCTCACTTCCAAATATGTTTGTGTACAGGCAACGCCAGTTTGCTTGCTTAATTATATATAATTTTTTTTCTTAAAAGGTCAAAATCAAGTCGGTCAACCTGTGTGGAGTTTGCATGTTCTCCCTGGGCCTGTGTGGGTTTTCTCCGGGTACTTCGGTTTCCTCCCACATTCCAAAGACATGCATTGTAGGTTGATTGGACATTAAATTTCTCCTCGGTATGAATGTCGGCGTGAATGGTTGTTTGTCTCCTTGTGCCCTGTGATTAGCTGGCCTCCAATTCAGGGTGTCCCCTGCCTCTGTCCCAAAGTCAGCTGGGATAGGTCCCAGCACCCCCCTTGACCCTAGTGAGGATTAAGCGGTTCAGAAAATGAGATGAGATGAGACTATACAATAAACCAGTAGTTCAAAAAGTGTTTGAGCATGTGTGTATGGGCTTGTAGTGTCCTAGTGGTTGGGGAAAATCAAATTACCAATATTTAAAATAACCATCAATAAATAAATGAATTAAATAAACCATGCATGCACGCAAATAAGAAAACAAATACAAAAAGTAGCTTTTGTAAAACATGAAAATTGTGTGTTGGTACTGATTGTTGGTTACCATGGATAACCATGGGCGTCCAATCTATTGGACAATGACTTAAGATAGCTCTGATTCATTCATTTTTGAATAACACTAAAACATGATGCATTTTTATTCTGAGAATTTGGGTGAAATTGTATTGTCCATTTATGTACACCATTTCCTGCAATGGTGATACGAATGAATTTTTATTTTGCTTCATAAAGACCAGGGAAATAATGTATGTATTAGTCTTGTTAAGAAATGATGTAGGCCTTAGTAATGGAAAATGAAAACAGCATTAACAGAAATACCAAAGCAAGTCAGTATGAATAACATATAAACTTACATAAATAATGAACCATAAGAGAAAACTTTAAAGGATGCTTTCTGAGAGATTATAGCCAATTACAGTCTTTCAGAGCCAGTTATCATTAGAGTTGGAGCCAATAAAAGATAAATGAAAAGGCAAGTAGAAAACATCCCTTGAAGTTTTAATAAGAAGAATTATAGTAATAATAATAGTGAAAAGGGGGTGTGTACCTGGGGCAGTGGGGGTGTCTCCCTGTGGGGTTGTCACGGGCGACCTGTTATAGCCAAAGGAAGTAAAAAGTGGAAGCAGTGGCTGATGGGAATGTGGTGGAGGAGGAGGCGGTGGAGGCAGGATATGGATCTGATGGAACGTGGTGTCGTTGCCGTTGACTACCACGTTGGCAGGGGCAACCGTCGCCGGGGCAACCAGCGGTATCTTTTGAAACTGTTGAGTGCAAATGACTGTGCTGGCCAAACCTAGATACACGCACCGTGACGACACACACACACACACACACACGCGCACACACACACACATACACACGCACACACACAACCAGCCAACAGTGAACCACAGCCACAAAACAAAAGACAAAAAAAAGAGACATAAGAAACATAAGAAAAAGGGGGAAAAGAACAAATTATAACCAAGGAAGGCTAAAGTTAACTAAAATGATGAGGAAGGATGTTATGAAGCCACATGATGCTTGAGAAGTGGGGGGAACAAAGAAAATTGTGAAATGGATAGAAAATGGTTTGTCCAATAGAATCTGGATTTTAAATTGGGTTTTTTTTTGGCCACATCTATGAGTCATTTGGCCTAACTGAGCCAAACTGACAATGTGGCCGGTTAGGCTTTTCTGACCCACCACACTATGTTCTTTTGTGTGAAATTAGCTGAGAATATGCCGGACTTTCACATTATCACCCAGTCTTGTACAAAGCATGCCTTAACTTTCCATCTAGTAGTTATGACTCAACTGCAACGAGGAAGCTGCACCACTTGGTTTCTGATGATAAGACTTAAAAAAGGTGAAAATGCAAACTCCTTCCCTATTGTTACACGTTCACATGTATGGAGGCCTGAAAACACGAGAACTCCTTTCAAAGTGTTACTTTTCACAGTACTCCACCCAGTCATCGCCATCATAACAGTTGACAAGGCAAAAGCCAGTTTTGAGTGACATCTAACTCTGGGTAACAGTAGGTGGCAATGATGCTCCAAAATACTTTTGCTAGCGAAAGGGATGAAGATAGTAATGACATCTGTACTCTTGCCAAGTCAATGAAAACAACATGTACTCAGTAGTATCCTTCTACGTGGCTTAACTGCATTTCAACGTATAACAAGAGTAAAATCAATTATTTAATGCGCCCATTACAGACTACTACTACTACTACTACCACACCACTGCTACTACTTCTACTACTACTACTACCACACCACTGCTACTACTTCTACTACTACTACTACCACACCACTGCTACTACTTCTACTACTACTACTACCACACCACTGCGACTACTTCTACTACTACTACTACTACCACCACTGCTACTACTACTACTACCACCACTGCTACTACTTCTACTACTACTACTACTACCACTGCTGCTGCTACTACTACCACTACCACTACTACCAATGCTACTACTACTACTATCACTACCACTACTACCAATGCTACTACTACCACTGCTACTACTACCACTGCTACTACTACTGCTACTACTACTGCTACTACTACTGCTACTACTACTGCTACTACTACTGCTACTACTACTGCTACTACTACTGCTACTACTACTGCTACTACTACTACTACCACAAGTAATGCAAGCTATTTCCAACTAAAACAAAAAATATATATCTTCAGGGTGAAAGCATTTGTCAAAATGTTATTTTCTAATATGTGAATGTCAAACTTTATTAAATGAAGATAAAAGACCATCGAAGTGCACTCTGTTTACAGATTGCCATTTATTCACATGGAAGTTTTCATCTGGAGGGGCAAATATTAAAACCATTCATTTGTGATTTGCTATTACCAACACTAACCCAACAAGGTAAACTGATTGATTGGCAGTCACTCAAACTAAATGAGAGAAAATGTCTTACCATTGTTATTGTTTAACTTGGACTAATTTCCAAAATCATTTTGCAATAACCAATTGGGTTTGACTCCCCAGGGTAAAAACTAAAACACTGCGCATTCTACTAGATGATTCCTAACACCTGATTAGGAATGTGTGGAGACAGAAGGAAAAATAAATAGAAAATGGTTGAAAATATGAGCAAATACGCAAGACTTCATTTAAAACATGTTGTTTTCATCACAATTACTGCACAAGATTCTGTCATGTGAAGTGATCAGTACAAAAGAAAGTACCAAAAGGTGTGGATGATGATGATGAGGGGCAACACTAAGACATCACAGATAAAGTATGAGACATCCAAAATCCAGAACACCGCCACACATCCATATGGACTGAGACAAGTTAAGACTAAACTGGACAAACAGAACTACCATTTTGACAGATAAACATCAATACTACACATTTAAAAAAACTGACACCAGCTTGTGTCTGTGCAGTGAAATGATGGGATGGATCTAAGCAAGAATGTGCAACTGTATGTCTCACCTGGTCAACCTACCTCTTATATAATTAAGTGAAATGTATACATGAAACTTTAGCAGATTCATCTTTGGGTGTAAGCTATAAAGCTGCTTTAAATGATCTTGTCTTAATATCCAATTTTTTTAAGTGTTTCTTTATATGTGCATTTCAAGAGATGTGATAAGGCATGAAAGAACCCGCATTTGAACTCTTGAACTCTGCAAACATAATCAGAATAATAACTTCGCAAACACCTGGTGGTAAAAACATGGCAGAAAACAATAATAAATCCTGAAAATCAAATCAATAATAAATACGACTTACCATAACTAGCCAAGGTTGACTGCAGGTAAGCCAAAGCATTTCTGTGCGTAGTTTTCAACACACCCCATGTAGCATATTTAAATCCTTTTTAATGATTAGTGCTTTCACTCTATTTATACAAGTAATACTTGAATTTTTCTAACACCTTTTGAAGGCATTAATTGAACTAATTGCTTACCAGTGATGGTGCTATATGTTTAATCCACAAAAATAAGGGCATTCACAACTCATACACATATATCATTGTTAATTGTAGTTTGTAACGATAGTTTACAATAATTTATATTTAGAATAATGCTAAAACTGTAGAGTCGACATCTTTTTGAATCAACCTGTGTTGGCAATTTTTCATTTTCTTTTTTTAATTGGAGTGAGAGAAGTGTCAGTAATCAACAGTGAATGGAATGAGCAAGCTCTTTTGCAGTACTTTTTGTTTCTCATCTGTGATATATTTTCTCCCTCTGGTAAGTACAACCAGCTGTTTTGGCATCATGATGAATGTGTGTGTGTGAGGGAGATGTCAAATCTTCATTTGTTTGCATTTACTTGATTATGATTGAAGTTAAACCTCGTCCTTGGTTTCACTCCTCCTGTTATCTTTGGTCATAACAAAACTTCAACACACACACGCACACACAACCCCACAAGCTCACACCTGTTCTTTTGCTGATGACCTCCACCATTGTAGAAGGGAAGTAGCCCACTCTATCATTTCCTGTTCGGTTGTCATGGATACAGCCCTTCCAGCGTCCATCAGGGTGCTGCTCTAGTACCTGTCAGATCATTTTTTACAGACAATTTACATATTCTTTGCGTCTTTCATTTTTTTTGTATAAATATGTTAGTTATTTCCAATGTAGCAGGTTTGGAATTCTACTTAAATTCTTAATGCCAGCCTTCTAAGTTCAAATGCATTTAATGTGTAATATTAACAACTCTTCAATTGTACAGAAAGGAGTGAGGAAGTGACAAAAAAAGGAAAGCATGTATGTTTGTGTGTGGGCACTGTACCGTAATGACATCTCCTGCTTTGATGTTAAGGCTGGTTAAATCATAATTGTTGCAATAGTCTTTCAAGGCCCGAACTTGAAGAGCAGCTGATGCATCTGTTGAACAGAAAAAAAACATATTTTATATTCTTTACTAATACCTCCATCTATATTGACATTTATACTCCATTCATCTTACCCCGGAGTAGCTGTTTGATCTCTCTGCTTGCTTGGGTCGCAGTAAACTGATACACGATGTCCAGCGCTGTCTGGCTGTAGGTGTTACGCACTGTAGCGTTTATACCGCTCTAGGCACAGAATGGAAAATAAAGCAATGAAAACAATTGCCACTTAGTGGTATTTGGAAGGCAATTGTAATTTTACTGCATCACTTGGAGTTAATTACATTTCTACAAGAGATAAACACAAGCGGCTATTCAAAACCGTAACACGCCTTGACTCACTGGGCTCTGATCTTAACTCTGATGACTAAACAACATAGATAAAGACCAGATAGCAAAATCACACTTAAGTCAGATGAGTAAAGAAACTCAGTAAAAAGACAAATGATTAGCATTCTCCTTAGGATTGAGGTCTGTTTTGATTTACTTTTAACACAACAGCCCAACTAGGTCGGAATTGAGGTTGTGAATCGGGTTCTTACGATAGTCATTCCGGCAAAAGGGAAAATCATAGTTATTCTATGGAATCTATCATGGAAAATGATGTTGTGAGCCACTGCTTGATCAAAAGTAGCTGAAAAGTCTAACATTTCAAACAGGATCCTAATGAAGATGAGCGCTCTAGGCTCTAAGTTGTAAGAGTTCAATTAAGTTCCTCTTACTTCCAGTAGGAGTCTCACTGCATCTGTCTTGCCGCAAAGGGCAGCCTCATGCAGGGCAGTACCCGCTTTAGTCTGTCGGTTGATGTCTATTCCCGACTGGATCAACAATCTGCCCACGGAGAAAAGATTGAGCCAACAGGAGTGGGAAGAGCAAGGAAAAACATGCGGATATGACGATTAGAGAGTGACAAGCATCACAAATGTAGACCGATGAACAATATCGAGCAACCTTTGAGTGAATAGCACAGAATAAAAGACCAAAACCAAAAAAGAATAAGTTATAATCTGCAAGCATTTCCAGTGTTATGATGCTTGTTTAAACAGAAAATATAAAAGGATCAACTTTACTACCTGCTGTAGTATTTGTGAAGTATCTGTGGTCATTTGGCATGACCTCTATTCTTCCTCTTGTAGCAGAATAGCAGTACATTGATTTTTAATCATTATGAGCTTTTCGTACTACATACTGAATTATGCAGTACTGTAATGTGTCCATCCCTTTTTAGCAATAAATTGATTATCATATTTTTAAGTTGCATCAGCCAACAAATACACAATAAGAATGGCAAATTGGAGTATATTCACATTTTTGGGAGGAGTATTTTTTGTTAAATAGGAAACAAAAAACAAACAAAAAATAGTATTGGGCTGTTGGTGGTCAGAGGGAGAAAGAAAAAAAAACAAAGGTGGCACTTATGTACTAGTCGTGCGTGTATTTGTGTGTGTACCTGATAATGTCAATGTGTCCATTCTTGGCAGCTAAGTGTAGAGGAGATGTCCCATTGGGATCAGTGGTATCTCCTTTCTTGGGTTCCAATAGAGCAGCACACATGTTACTTGACAGCAATAATTGGACAACCTGCACACCCAGGATACAATTGCATGCATGCCCACACAATGAAGTTAAACAACAGGTTTCCTGAATACATCTGGTTTTCTCCAGCTGCTATTCATTGACAGAGCTGCTTTAAAAAAATAGATCCATACCCCAACTCTGCCGAATTCACAGGCAAGGTCGAGTGGTGTTTTGCCTGCGTTATCCACAATGCATGGGTTGGACTGGTGCTGCAGCAGCATTTCAGACTGGAAACAATACATATTTATAATATAGTATGAATAGTGCACCAACGTAAAAAAAACTGCAGTCGATGGAGTTTGATATTTATATTAATTTATTTTCTACAAACAATAATTTATATCTATGTATTATTTTACCATTCATTGCAGGTGCTAAACAGCATAACAATTGAACTGTACATTAAAAAACTTAAACCGTTCCTTCCAAAACAGCAAAATTTTCTCACAAGAATCCACATGTCAAATCTATTTGGACTGAGAGGGGCAAATTAACCTTCACCATTTTGAACATGCAACTCACCACATCATAATGTCCATGCTGTGCTGCATGGTGTAGAGGAATCTGTCCTTCATCTGATTGGACATTAACAGATGATCCAGATTTTAGGAGCATCTTCATGGGCTCGGCTTTCCCTTGCCAGGCTGCATAGTGCAGTGGTCGCATGCCTGTCCACACACAAAAATATGGTCACGCTAAAGTAATCATGCAGGGATTAAAAGTATATCAACATACATAACTGCCAAGTATTGGCACGGGGGGGGGAAAAGTAGATCCCAGGAGGTTGGCTCCTTGAAAAGTAACTTATGAGCAAAGAACATTTGAGCATGCCTGCCAAACAGTAACTGTGTACCGCTATGTGTTTTGATGGATAAAGTGTTTTCATCTTACCTTTCTGGTCTCTGATGTCAACAGCTGCTTGGGACTCCAGCAACAAAGTGATGAGCTCCAGATTCCCGTTGAGGGCAGCATGATGCAGTGGGGAAAATCTAGAGGACAGATGCATGCATATACAGCAACTTCAGCATTAGGTGAGTTATTTGCATCTTTTTGTGTCATGGATTCTAACGACAGTGTAAAAATTGCCCACTCATTTGATCATTTGTTGATACACAAATAGATAGAGGAACATCACCTATATACATATATATATACCTTGGGTTGGGCAATATGGGCTAAAATTAAATGTCCAATATTTTTTAAGGAGACATCCAACAAAACACATAATTTACCTCTCCTAATAGGGAACACGTTGACCTCATTGCCCGCCATTAACAATATTCACACTCAGTCCCTGTAGTTTAAGATGTATTGAACATTTATCCAAGCACTGAAAGCCTTCACAAATATGGATTGGATTTCAATTGCAGTCAGAGCCAATCAGTTAATCTTCCTACAGTTTTATTTTATTAATTCTGCATTCAAGTACAGGAGTAGAACAATTATATTATCCTGCATCTCCAAATTTTGAACAAAACCCAATTACAATTTACATTGCTTTGACTTTATAGCTAACCCTGTTATCTGAACCAAGGCATCATTTTCACCACAACAATGACATCTAAATAACATGAAAACCAAGAACATGCTAACTCCATGATAATATCAGGTTCCTCAATGCTGAGATCATATCAAATATTATTGACGTGCTGAGAATTGTTCTGTTGGCACTAATTGTGTTGTATGCATGAATACTATCCATTTGGCTGTGAAAATTCAGTGAATATCAAAGCAGTACATCGGCATCTAATGACCTTCCATGCACCCTCCATTCAACTGCTGAAAGTGTGACGGCCCACTGAACAGTGAGCAAAAAAAGCATGTGCCTTAACCCAACCTACCCTCAGTTTTGCCAACAGCGTTGAGGAGGAATAAATTACACAATGCTTTGGTAAATTACACAACATGATGTTTGTGCAATTGTCTCTTATCCTCTCAGTAGTCATATGAGAGGAAAGAGGAAGTCAGGTAATTAAACATGTCGTGCAATATTTACACCATTCTTTCATGATATGCATCTCCTTCTCCAATTACTTAATCATTTTAACCCTTATAGGGGTAGTGCCTGTTTTGAGTAATCAAAAAATTTGAAAAACTATACATATAAATAAAAATGTAACTAGAATATCAAAAAATGCCAAAACTACTTCAATCAAAATGCCCAAATCAATGCTATCTTTGCCTCATCCCAGCCACAAGCTGCTGAAATGCAACCTCTCCAATGGAAATATATGGACAGCTGTATAGAGGCAATAAACTCATGATAGTAGAGCATTAGCCCTCGTGGTCACGCAGACATTGCACATTAAATGGCAGTTTGAAGTTTAGTTGAGTGGGATTTAGGCTTATCCTCTAACCACAGAGACAAAACTACTCAAACAATAAAGCTTTTACATGACTGTCACCAGAGGAAATCTAGGGAGGAGGGGAAGAAAGAGTTGATATTAGAATGACAGTCCTGACAAGCAAGAGTGGCAACGAGAGCAATGATAAGAGATGTGTATGTTTGTGGATTGGGGGAGGCAAGTATTAACATATGGAGAGAAGAAAATGAGGGAACTCACCCATCTGTATCCTGGAAGTTGACATTCACTTTCTTTGCTGACCCAAGCAACTCTGGAAAACATGAGAAAATCAATTACTCTTTGTAGCTTTTAATGCATGTAAATTGACAATATTTGTGTTTTTTTTTTTTTTTTACCATAAGTGTACTTAAAGACAAGTTCAAAAAGTTATAATACTTAATTTTAAGGGATTATCTTTCAGAAGCTAAATGTCACATTCTCAGTGTAAAAAATATATATAATTGTTTTCATTATACATGCACCCTAAAGATCTTACACAGATATAATTCAATTTATTTCGTTTTGCTAACTGCCATTGATAGCGATAGACGTTGAATAAATTTGGACTGGGGGCCTGACAGCCAGTTTGTGGGCCATACTTCCATTTCAGAGTCATAAGTCACTGTTATTTCTTTGGGTATGATCTCCCAAGATGATAATATCAAAAAACCTGTGGGTCATTTCCCTGCTAGCACTGGTGATGATCTACAAACTGACCTATATTTTTATAATGCTCTTTGGCCTAATAAACTTAATACAACATTAAAATAACACTACACTTGAGTTGCATTGGCCCTGCTACTGATAAAGTCGCATTATGACTGTTAATTAATCTGCATTTGCCTTTAATCTTGCATCTTTCATTCATTTTACATGTGCACACACACGGCGAGCTGTGCAATCCATGTTGCCCACACAGAAGTCAAGCTAATAAACAACCGCAACATAAACTGCACTGCGGTTATTTTACTTTGGGGACTATTAATGGCAACATCTACGCAATAATGTATTAACAGAATAGAAATAATAAAATATACCTCAACATGAGGATAATGTAGAAGTTAATACAAAAAAATATAAACTACAAGGTAGAAAAACTTATTTTCTACAATTGCACAAAAGCTCAATTCAACATTTCTGCACAGTATAACTTTCCAATTTGTTCAAATGGTGTGAGGCACTAGTTTCCAATTGGTTCAAAAGTTACTCACTCATTCTAATACCTCTACACACTCTTTTCATAGCTGCCTGAAAACTACAACCCGTTATTTTATCCTTTCCCTCCAAGTTTCAACCCCTGTCCTCTCTCTCTCTCTCTCTCTCTGGCAAGGAGAATGGAAAATAGTGTGCTGCACTCTGGAAAGCCAAAAGTAGACCTGTTGTGTTTGCCATTATTCAGTCTGATTTCTCCCCTTCCGACTATTCCTTCATCATCACGCCACCTTTATTTTCCCTTTACCCCTCATAGTTTGCAAACTTGAAAGTTAATTTCTTTTAAATTCACAAAAGGCCATATGAATACACACCAAAGCACTATTCATTCATTAATCTGCTATCAATACAGTAATGGGGGGAGTAAAATCTGTTTCCCCACCTGTTTTTGTATGAGATAATATTTGCTTTTCCATGCACTGCACCCCGTCCAAGTCTGCCCTCATAAAAGGACTTGACTGCCCTACATGACTCATGTCATCAAACAAGGGAAGAGGCTGCGTACAAAACATCATATAAGGACAATGTCGGCAACAGTGAGTCCTTGGCCAATATCATCTGAGCATGATATACACAAACTCCAATAAGATACACAATGTTCTGTTCACACACAAGCACAGGCATCTCCATAATTTTAAATCATAATAGGTTTGAATTCTTTATGAAGATGTTTGAACATTATTTCATATATAAGCTTAAGATTCACTTTATTTGATACATCTGATGAGATCAACTTCATACTTTTTAGTGACAACTGATTGCAAACACCAATCATCAGCATAGTATAATGACATTTCGATATGAAGTTATAGTATTTCATTACATCCATGTTGAACAAAACTACACCTACATAGAAGAGTTTTTAAAAGGGGTGCCAGATTTAGATTGACCAGTATGCATGCGAAAACAGGGCTAAAAGAATAATGTTTAAATGGTTTGCCAGATGAAAAAAGTCAGTTGGTGTCCTGCTAAATATAGTAGTGAGACCAGCCCGATATGGTGTTGAGTAGGGATTTGGGGATCAGTTTCAATCCAAGTTCAAGCGAAACCAGGTCAAGCTACCAAGCAGGAGAGAAAAATATATTTACAGCACTTGTATATTTAGCATTATCTTATGACCTGTGTGTGTCTGGCTGATAAATCTTAATCAATTTGAAGCCTTTTGTGTGTGGATTAAAAAAAGAAGAAGAATTAATCAAGTTTATTTGTTGTTTTGTATTAAGATATTAAGAAACCAGTTAAACAGAACATTATTCTTTGATGAATAAGTTCTTTCTTTGTGAAGCCATTACCTTATATACTTGGAAACTAAGTCTGAAAATATCTTACATTTTGGGTGAAAACTAATATAATAAGGTCATATTGCCCAGCCCAACATTGCTATGTCGATTGAATAGGCATCAATCTAAATGCATGTTTCGAAATACAGGTTAGACCCTTGACTGGTCGCCAGTTTATCACAGTCCGCACTAAATATGCATAATTTACCTGCAGTAGAACTCTAGGAAAATACAGATTTCCTGATGTCGCAGCAAACTAGTTTCAACTCTACAATCTCACATAAGCATTAACACACACATGCGCAGACGCACACAACTGCAGAGCCCAGGGTTGCTTAGTCGGTGGTTACTAAGGCAACAAGCATCCTCTCCATCATCCTACACATACAAGTGTGTTTGCACTCAAACCGCAGACTCACAATCACACACCCACATAACCACGCACACACCCCAATACTGCTGTGAACATAGTGATGATAGCGTGAGCGTGTTGGCATTTTTATTTCCATATGATCAGCCTAAATGATTTATCTGCTTCCTCTAGGGAAACTTTATTTATCCGTAATGCTGTTATTTTCTTGGCCCCTGAAGCAGGAGCAACCAATCAGTAGTTATCGCTATATCCTTTTCCTTTTCACCCATTTGGTTTGGTGTTTGTAAATGCAGTAATTGTGTACATTAAACAAACCCACTCAGGCACTTCAACAACCTGTAATTTAAAGCCAATCACGGGGAGTACTAAAAGAAGCCATGTCAATTGTAATCACAGACAAAAAGATCATCATTCCTATTTCAAATATCAGTAAAATGATTAAAATATAGATTTTTCTTCCAGATGGTCTAGTAAGAAAGAGCTGGGTTAGGCTCGTTAGCACAAAAAATTCTCGTCCAAAATGCTGACATACTCTATTTCCACTTAACTCAAACATTCAAGCTTCAAGCCTTTATTTACATATAGATACTAAGGCTAAAAAAGATTGAACTTAAACCCCCGACATACAAAACATTGTTGAACAAAGTGTAGCATGTAAAGATATATGCAGTGATAAATGCAATAGATAAATCTTGTGGGGTACTACACAAATTGTCAACCCATAAATCTTTATCGATCAGAGTGTTCCGGTGGAAGTCAGAGTTGTAGTCAGCCAAATTCATGCTATAAATAAACATATTGTAACTATGTACTTTGCTTCATACTCTCTGGCATGAGTATATGCCTGACATCTGCTTCTAAACCTCCAACAAAAGTGGAGGAGGGAATGCAAGTGAGAAACATACTCCCACATGCAGGCAAACATCTTTGTCTCATTTCAACACCTGAAAAATCTCCCATTTTTGCTCTCATTTCCCTCCTCCTTTACATCCCTTCAAACTTGCTCACATCCTAGTCATTCTTACTGGTTCTGTCTGGAAAATACCATAGTGTTTTTGCCTGCTTCCGCATTTTTGATTCCTTAACATTGCACTCATGCCCAGACTCTTGAAAGTGCAAAGCAGAAGTAAGGCTGCTCATATGACAGTGACTACAATAATGCTTTCTTTAAAATGTAGTAAAATTGGGTATTTTAATCTGCCTAGATTTAAGAAATAAAACTAAATAAAATGTTCTAAATTTGCATTATATTGAAAATGTTTATTTCTCAATTTGATGGGAAAAGTACCATGTATACAAAAGAGCCAACTACTACAAAAAGTCAAGTTAGTAAGATTAAAAACAAAAAGTTTCACCACTTATGTTCTCTTGCTTAAGGATGTGTTCCAGCTTGCTGCTAAAATAGATTACAAAGTACATTGCTAAAGCGAAATCGACACTAATGGATAAGGATGACAATATCCATATGTTGTTAGTGCATTTACTGTAGATGCACATTTGTGCCAAATATATCATATTGTTAAACAACAATTTTGTTGTTATTACTGTTCATCTACATTGATCGCATGGAATGAGCTCTTCCTGACCCACCTTCCGCCTCTGCTCTCCCTTTTCCCCCCTGATACCATTGTCTCTTCACTCTAATTTAATCAGCCAACTTCCTGTTTACCTGCCTCTGAAGACACGTTTATGGGAGTATGTGAGCAGCTGAGCAAATGTGGTTATCCAATATCCAAACTCATTAGAGCGGCCATCCTGTTTTGCCAAGCTCAAATCTCAAGAAATAGTGTTTTGATTGAAAAAGACTCAAAACTGACAAAAAAAAATGAATTGCCTGTCCAAGTCTATCAAATTAACACATCAGTAAATCCTCCTAGTTTAAATGAATTGGACATCTATCAATGTCAATATCAGTGACAGGAAACTATTTTTTATTTGTATTACCTAATACCCTGGTACTATAGTTCCACGAGTTAGCACTCCATAGTTACCTAGCAACCTCTTTCTCACTAATACTTCATTCCATTGTCCATATTTTTTTACCTGCCCTTATTTATTTCCTATGGGCATGCTATAATTTCATAACAAGGACATCGAGCATTATTTCAGCAGTTTGAGAAATTAGATTTGTTCAACACAAATTGCTGACCTTCCAATAATGTAACTGTGTCTGAAGATAGGACAATTCTGGATGAGATACTGTAAGACACCCCACTGCATTTTTACTGTCTATGCGGCTTAGTATCATCCATAATGCCACTAGTGACATGACCTTAAAAAACAAGAACAACAGATCAAAATAAGACCTTTTGGTTAACCCTGAGAGAAGGGACCGATTCTGTTGCTAAACACCCATAAAACAACACTTGTGCACTTTTGTGAGCAACTGCAGTAGATGTGTAACACTAAAAAGTTGCACTAAATCTTCACCAGTGGTTTCCATATTTCACCTCACAAGTTAGCGCAGACCCATCTGCACCCATCAAAAGGCCCACATATGACTCCCAAGTCATAAATTCCCTACCCATGCTGTGGAGTCATAGTTTATGAGCAGTGCACAGTGCAATGCACTAGCTCTACATTGACCATTGAACTGTCTGTAGGGCCTTTGTCTCCCGAGTGACTCCAAACAGATTATGAGAAGCTCCAGAAGGCCTTTTGATGCCTGGGACTGTCAGTAATGTTTTTCTCCAGTGGCTCACTCAGTCCCTGGGCATGACTCATCGTGATTATCCCCAGCTCACAGAATCTCCAAGCACCTTTTTCTTCAGGGTCAATCCATTTCAAGCTGTATCTGCTTCTACATTTTTCGTTCCTTTTATCCTTCTCTCCTTTTTCAAGACACTCTCCAGTCACTTGCTACTCCTTTCCTCCATATTCCCGCTGCTCTACTTTGACTTTGTTTCCTATCCTCACTCTCATTTCATTGCTTTTTTTTCCATCATCCTCTTATTTCATCCCTACCGGCCAGTAAACTTCCATTTATTTTCTTCTCTTATAGTGGCTCTCTTCACCCTCTTTTGGCTTTTTTCTTCTTCACATTCACAAAAATAATGTTAGGGATCACACAGCATTTCTCAGCTGTACCTTACCAGCTGTGATAACACTAATTTCTTATGGCATTTTGGTCTAGAGGCTATTTAGCACTGCTTTTGTTTGGGTGAACAATTAACTGTGTTGACATGCTAATCAGAAGAAAATAATTGTCGCTTTTGATGATCACTTTGTCACATTTACATTTTTGTAAACTCAATGGATGTATTTGATGGTGATTGATATCCAATCCATCTGAACTGAGGGGTGTTTTTTTTTCTCCCTGCACATTCAGGTACACGTGACAATGACATCAACGGTCCCTGAAGTGTCAGAGAGTTGAATCCAGCAGAGGGACGCTCACATCTGACTCCAGATATAGCTCATAAACCAGGCTGCCTGCCCAGCACGTGAACATGTGAGTCTTATGAAAAATATTCTGACAAAATCCTTATGTAGTATCAGATCGTTTAATAGTTTAATTATCCAGTAAGTACTTTATGTTACAATGAGGTTTCCTTAACATCCTAGAACATAAGTGGGTGATTCATTGAGTATGTGTTACGAGCTGCAGAGACAGAAATATAGTTGGTCCCTGAAGCAGTTGACTCGAAACAAGAAAGTGTATTACAAGATTTATCAAACTCAAAAACACACGCAAACAAAAATAGGAAGTAAAAAAATCAGTCCATGTCAAAACGTCAACTATGATCTAAAAAAAAAAATGGGGTAGCTAAGACAGTGAGCAAAGTGCCACAAGGGGAGGATACGAGTACAAAGAAACAAGCTCCTCAATACATATACAAGGAAGAGGATCAAAACAAGTACAGCAACAACTAAATAAAAAAACAACCTACCGCCACACTCTTAGGCTCCATAATGCTAAATAGAACCAGGCCAGCGGCAGAATGTGACAGTATAAAAATAATCCTAATGCTATTTTTATGTGATTTACTCTGCCAACAAATGTACCAAAAGGGGTCAATAGGACACAAGAATTAGTGCAAAACATAGAGCAGTGTTGTGCAATAGTACTATATTACTTCTTATTTCTTGTTTGCAAAGAAAGTCATGTTAAGACAATGCAACGGTGCAATATAGAAAATAAATAACATACAAAATACATTCTTATGCACCTTAAACAGGTTTTTGTGCTAGGTTTATTTATATTTGACATAAGTTGCATTTCCAAATACATACATAAGTCTCACGCCATAGCTTCCACATTAATCAGTGAAGGGAAATGAGAGGTTAGATTTTAACATGCTTTGGAAATTGTTGTCAACATTTTCTCCTTGCTTTTACTGAGCGCACATTTATTCTATTCATTGGGCTAATTTCCGTACGCCTTATTCTCACAAGAGTCACCGGGTTGCTGGACCCTGTTCAAATGATTCAATGGATTTTTTTTTAGACACCCTACAAATGCAATAAAATCTTAATCAATTCATGCTCATTACTATGAAGAACGTTGAAACAAAAGTGGTATTTGTAAATCTATGTGACAGCAAAATGGTGGTCAAATTGAAAACTCTTACTTAAAGATGTTGTTAGGACCGTGCAATGATGGATTGGTTGAGGGAGTTTGGCTTTTAAAGTGCCTAATATAATTAACTACCTTTTTACATTCCTGAATTCTCACCATTGTTCATTCATGTATAACTCTCACATTATAGTTCTACGGAAACACATTCTCAATTCAATTTAAAGCTGTGTTAGGGAAGTGGTCTTTTACTGTGCTTAAGTTGATTTAAAATAACACACTAAAGTCCCTGAAGCTAAGTAAGCACCCAACTTTCTTTTGCTCACTCTGATTTGTCAACCTGCTAAAAGCCCCTTTGTATGTTGCCTATTCACACACCCTAAGCAGTGGAAAGCTTTGGGCTGTTACTCAGAAGAGGTGTGTGTGTGTGTGTGTGTGTGTGTGTGTGTGTGTGTGTGTGTGTGTGTGGGTATGTATGTGTGTGGTAGTTACATTGAGAACAACAGTCTGATTGTACTTTATCTGTAGCTACTGTCTAAACCATCTTTCTTGATCGAAATCCAGCCCTGCATTGAGCCTTTTTGATGGTTTAATTCTGTGTAACAGATTGAATTTCAGCAATTCACACCAGACATTTTGCTACTTTTAGAAAATATAGTTAAGGTAGACCTGTACCCAAATGTAAAATTTAAATATTAGGCATACAATAGCTTATATTTGTTCTGGTAAAAAAAATACTGCTATTTTATTACTGTAAAATGCAATTTTTTTTCCTTCAATTTGAACACTGTGGTTTATTTATGAAATTTTGATAGGCTAATGAACCATATGTATTTTGGTGTAAATAATGTGGTGGCCTGCACTTTAGAGTCTAGTATGGTTTATATATGAATGGCCAGTATGTAGGTGGCAGCACAACCAAAGATTATCCTGTAGGGTCAGTGTTTCCAAATTAACCGGATTCTTGGGACAGGAGGGAAATACATTGGATGCATTGATAAAATTTGGGCTTCCTTTAGAGAAAATGTGTCATCTTGAACAAGAGGTGGAATTTGGGCTGCTTTTATTGAACTGGGCGAGGTTTATGGTCTTGAACAGGAGACAGTCTTTACGATCTGCCAAACCTGGAATCCCACCAGACAAATTTCTGAGTTTTCAAGCATTTTGACAGAGATGTGGGTGGAGTGTTATCAATATTTCAACAAATCGTCATCTCTGTTTAAACAATATGAAGGTTTAGAGGTTTTTGCGCCCTTTTCCCTTCATTGTTGGGTAAACAGCTCGAACCTACTTCTAGAAATTTTCAAACTATAAAACACATCTGACTATGATAACCTGATCAAGGCCCCCAAATGTTACAGGTATATCTGGGATAGTTTGCATGGGCTCCAACACCCCCCGTGACCCTTGCGAGCATAAGTGGTGCAGAAAATGAATTAATAAATGAAAAGCTTCTGTATAACTCACAAGATGTTCTTTAAATCCAAGACCATAATTATTCATGACATAATAATATAATAATCATGAATCAAACCAGAGGGGGTGAATAATATCAACGTGGGGGGAGAGGAGAGGTTGGAAGCAATGTGCGAGGATGCAGAGAGTAGCAACAGGTCAGATAACATGAAATGGGGTCAAATATTGTAAGGATGGGGTGTTAAAGACAGAGAAAATGAAAATGACAAGAAAACTTGAAGGCTAGATACTAAGACAAGACAAAGATATTTTTTTAATTCTGAGTATTGTATGAGACTAAACCTAGTGCACTGGTACATCTGATGCTCTAATCTGCAGTGTCAGATTATCTGTAATCTTATACTGAAACACACACAAAAGCAGAGTTTGGGAACCTATGGCTCGCGAACCAGACATGTCGATTTTCATGGGTGCATATGGCTCTCATTTGGAACCCGCTCAGGCCGAGGGGGCAATTTAGAGTGTCCGACCAGTATGTTTTGGGATTTGGGAGGAAACCGGAGTACCTGGAGAAACCCCAAGCAAAACCACGGACAACATGCAAACCCCAAAAATCCTTTAAACAATTGAAAAGTTGTATTAGGCACTCATTTTAAATTATCAGTCCACCTGGGATCATCAGAAGTGTTGTGCATGCACAAAATTCTGCTCATGTGGTTTTACTAGCGAGCAATGAAGTGTTCTTGAGCATTGAGTTATTATACCCAAGCATTATAAAGAGGTCCACTTCAAACTTCATCAATGACACCCACTGTATATTTCCCATAATCAGTTCCACTCATTCTAGCCTTTCAAAGGTTCTGTCTGTTTTTCTCCAAAATCCTACAATCCCATTAGAAACCTTTACACAACACTTGCTACTCAATGCAACCGAGTAAATTAACACCATTTGATATTTTGAGAGCAAACCCGAAAATAGAATTCAGGGAAAAAAACGAGCAGGAGTGGCAGGAAAGGTAAGCAGGAAAAAATGTGGACGACTTGCCATCAACACATAATACAAGCACCTCAGTATGCACAAACAATCTGAACAAAATTACATGTTCTGCATGTGTTGCACAGCTGTACACAAGTTACCCATCAGCCAGAATATAAACAACGGTGCACATTGGTTCAGGAAAAGCCGTTCTTCATCTGCATTGGCTGACAGGCTTCAAACGACAATGTGGCTTAAATAACACACACCTACTGCAGTGATCAAAGGAAGGAGGCGGCTGTTGGCACCACATATGCAATATACTGTACACACTTGCAACGAGCTAAAGCTCTGTTATCTTGCTAAAATGTCAGCTTTAAGTACCAACCATGAAATCCTCAAAGAACATTTCGCCATTTGTGCACACACATACATACACACATACGGTTCGGACTGTAAGTTACATTTATGCAGTAAAGCAAAGTAGTCACAAAAAACAATCTTTCTTCTGGGGATAAACAAAAAAAAACAGATTTACATGATTGGTCGAGTTCATCTCAATAACAAAAACAGACAAGCCATAAGATTATATTAAAAAGAAAAGTAGTAATATTTGAAGCGAACTGTGAGTTTGTTGTCCGACTTAAAAACACAAAATCTAAATTAATTGAACCTTGAAAGTTTTGTATTCGTATGGTTGACTAGATGTTAATGATAAAAAACAATTAAATTACCAGCCTGCCAATGTGTTCTATTAATAATAGTTCATAATATGTCTGAACTAATGTGTCGTCAAGTTCATTTGAAGTACAGACTCTCATCCAAAGTCAGCTGAGATATGCTCTAGCACCCTGCAACCCTGACAAGGTTAAGCACTGTTCATAACGAATGAGAATTTTTTTGATGCAAGACGACTGAAACTTTATATGCTGGACGACTTAAGCAAAAATGAGTTATACCCCACATTTAAAAATTCAATTATGTAATCCCAAAAACATGCACAATAGACTGGTTGAACACTCTAAATTGTCCCAAGGTACAACAAGTGTGAGTGGTTATTCATCTCATTTTGCCAACCAGTTCAGGGCCTCCACTTACCTACTACCCACAGTTAGCTGGGATAGGCTCCAAGACCCTTGTGAGGATAAGTGGTATGGAAAATAAATGAATGGATGAAAAAAAACACTATAAAGGTGGCACAATGAAAACGTTACACCAGTGTAATGAGGAGTAAAGCTAGTGAGTCACATGTTCTAGCATGAGACCATTGCTGTCCAAGTAGACAGAGAGCTTTTAGTTCTGGGAGACAGAATGGTGATGCTCAAAAATGCCTAGAGCAAAACTCTCGCTGAATAATAATGTCTGTTTTTCATCATTTTCTATCCATTTTAGAAGGCTAAAGGCTTCCACAGCAATATTGCCAAGTTCTTCCAGCTGTTTTGAGGATTACATACAGATGGTGTAATCATCACAAGTTCACTGAAAATCTCAAAGCAGTAGTCAACACATACAGTATTTAGTAAGAGCACAGTTTTCCTGGAAAATGATCTGATCCACATATCTTTATCCAAATCAACATGCGAGGCATCCCCACACCCAACAGACAAGTTAGGAGGAATTGTTTATGATTTAGGGAAATGTGGGGGCATTACTGACTGGTTTAATTCCTGCACTAAATACTTCAAATACTTTGTTTATCATTGTTGGGCTGACTATATGAAAAGGACTCATGTGAAAAGAGATTTTAGCAGACAGCAACAATGTAAATTCAACTTTTTCAGTGCAATTGGCGATGATAGATGTTTAATCATCTGGCTCTTTTGCTATGAATTTAAACGAGTTAATCATAAATAGACATTCACTCGTTCATACTTCGCTGTATGGCCTTTTGAGTTTAAATAATTGCACAGCTGTCGCTATCAATGGCAGCCATTGAGTGAAGAATTTTTACTCTGAACTATGTGTGTCCAACTTCTGAGTATGATATTAAATCTGGATCTTGCTATTGAATAATTATGGGGAAACAGGTAAAAAAAAATTCTATGTAATAATGTTGCCGTGCATATGAGTGATCAAAAAGCTCTAAAAAAGCAGCTCTTAACAGTACACATCTTTGTAAGGGTAAATGTGTCTCGAGAGATACCAAGAAAAGAAAATGGCAGAGCAGGGTGTGAAAAAATAACCCACTTGAAGAAAAATATATATATTTCACAGTGTACTGGAAACATGGCATTTAAAATCAAGTATCAATTCACATACGGTACTTTATTTATGCATGCTGCACATTCACATTTGTTTGTATAAGATGTTTATTCAAGTCTATTTATTTCAATTCATACTAAACTATATGGTGCGCAACATCTGCTTCAGCAGTGTGTCCCAGACATACTATGCAATACAGTATGAGTCTACATTTACAAATGTGTATCCTAAAGACGAGTCATAGTGATCTTGACTTCCTCCTTCTTGCATGAGGATGTACTGCCCTGAGCTACACAATTTAGAAGCAGGATAACAAAGAGTCACAAACAGTAAGCCTAAATTAAAAAGTAACACCAATGTGAACCTGCATTTTGTCGGGTGATTCAGCTAAAGGTCAGATTTTCTGATTTCAATCTACTTTTGAAAAGCATATTCATATTTTAGCAAATCGTAAAACAAATAAAGGAATAGAACTCAGGAATGGAATAGAAGATGTTGCACCATCACCAGATATGATTTGCACAAATTGCATGAAACTATTCTTCAACTAGCTGACTTACTTATTTTATTAGAACGGTCAGTATCCAACAGATCAGATCAGAGAAAAACAATAAGTAATAATATACAATAGAAGCAGTTAAATAGGATGATATCACTATAGTTTTTCCTGCAACATAAGGTCTTTGTCCATCCATCCATTTTCTATTCAGTTTATCCTGACTGGACTCATATGCGAGATGGAGATGGTCCCAGCTGACATGCACACTGGTTTAGCTCCTTTCTTATTATTCGATAAATGGGAGATAACACTGAAAACAGTAGGTCTGAGTCATATATCAATATAAAAATTATATCACTATCTATTTTTAAATGTTGTATAGATTTAGACATTGTCCATACCAATATTTTGGACTTTGAATATGGTACTCCTCTTGTTCCCATTACACCCACACATAGGTCTAAATACAAATGATGTTCCGGTAAGGAAAACTATTACCAAACAAACAGGGTAGAAGCATTTAGTTTATAATGACAGCATATAGTTGAGAGTAAAGGAGACCAACACGCAACCATTTTTAACACCAATGTGACTTTAACACAGACCTGTTTGTCATCAAGCATTAAACATGTTGCTCGCAGGACAGCTGTGCTGGGGTGTTGAGTGGTTGTTTGTGGAAAAAAAGAGAGAAACACAAGTCTGGTTTGTGGTGGAAATAGGTGACTGAGTATCCATGTTCTGTGGTGAATATGTCTTAGTTCCATGTGTATGTGTGCACATGTGTGTACTTGATAGTCTGACTATGGCTGTGACAGACAGCCAGCCATTTGCTCCAACTTAGGCCACTTATCCGGTCTACACCAGCGTGCACACGCACACACCTGGCACCATTGGGAGAGCCATCATCAGCCTGCCCTTTGCGCCACATGAGGTTTTGGCCTTGACGTGAGGTCAGCGTTTGTCGATTGTCTGTTTTACTGGTAGTGCACGGCTCAATTGGTTGCCAATGATGGTGATAGGGGTTTAATAATATTGCTCTTCCTTCTTTCTTCCATCCTTCCGTTGTGAATTTTTAGTTTGGCACTAGTTGGCGTCCAAGCCATTTGAGGTGGAAGGCTTCGACTTGAAATCGGTTGTACGTCTATCTATCGGCGTCGATGGCAGCCTAATGGCGCTTTCTTCCCTTGAACGTGAGGCCTAGTGGCGTAAGACTGATCTGCACACGGGGGGAAGTGATTAGGATTTTTCCTTTGTTCGTTTCTTAAGTGCAAAGTGATAGAAAAGGAGTGAGGCTAATGCACATGAAACCTCTTGATAGCATGTCTTTTCATTTTCTCTCACCCATCTTTGTGTGTTGATATGCAAGTCTGGCAAAGGAGGGGAGCAGATGATTTTATCCACACCACTGCACATTCACAAAGGAGCACGCAGGCAGAGTGGAAGGATTCACATGCTGTCAGCCAGAGTCAGAGCAGTGTTAACTGTGCTCTGGCGGCTGCTGGTCGCCTTGGGGAGAGAAATACGATAGAATTGCAGCTTTGTGGGAAGCATGTAGTATGTATCCACGCTTTATCCTTTAACGTTAGTGCGAAAAACTCCAGATACTGTATTTATCCATTCTGAATCCAAATTTGAGTCAGCAGATTTTCAGTATCTGCAGATACCAATTTCAGATCAGATGCCTCGGCAATGTATTAAACCTTTATAGGGAGGAAAAATGACTGAATTTTTCTCATTACTTGAAATAAATACATAAAAATCTGGCAATAACATTTATGGACTTCACATTCTGTGTCATTTATAACACAATCAAACCATTTAGTATAGAAGTGTAGCTTAAATGACCCAAAATTGAGTCTCATTAATATTATTTTTGGTATTAATCATCATTATATTCAACATGTTCTTATGTGTTTTAATAGAAGATGGAGGATTCTGTCTCATTTATCTAGAAATATAGGTGATATGGATTTTTTTTAACTTCAATTCTGAAATCATCATTTTCAGTCTAGATGCTGAAATGCACATTCATAATTGACCCAACAGGATCCAAGTACCAAACTGTAAAACTTTAAAACAGACAAGGGAAATTTATACACACTATTTTTCTGTCGCAGTGTGATTGTCTTCCAACCAATAAAATTGTGGCAATAGTAAATCAATATATTTCCCTTTTAAACTATGTCAGGGCTGTCCAATATTTTTTTGGTATGATATTAAGCTGCAGCAACATATATTAAAAGCCAAGTAGCTATATGGTTTGAATATATCTTTAAATATTGAAATGTTGGGGGTAGGGTCGAGTGAACTCTTTGCCTTAAGATCCAAAACACCATCAGTCACTCCTTCTGCTGCTCATGATTGTATTACACAACACTTGGAGAAGAGAACCGTAAAGGAGGTTTATAAATTTGCGTTGATGAAAATGAAGAATGGCAAGAGCAACCACACAAAAGAAAAAAAATTAAACAATGATGAGCGATATACATGTGTTAACGTCTAAATAGGAGAGAAAGCACAGTGCCTGATGGGATGGATGACTGGCAAGGAAAATCTTAAATGGATGAAGGGAGAACAAGCTGATGTAACAGATGGCATAGCTAAACAGCATCCTTGCCCTCACTCTGTTCTTCCATTACCCAACTACTGTGCACATTGTTCAAGCTTCACTGTCACTTTTGCAAACACTTACTCATCTGTACAGTACCAAAAATAACATCCTAGTTTAATGGGTCACTAGCAAGTTCAAGGAGAACAAAAGCACAGAGGAGTTGATAAATTTGGAACTATGAGGGCAGGTAAAAGACTACTATACCTTCTCATGTGCATAATCAAATTATTATTAACCATACAAGCAACTTCATAATTAAATGGCATAATATTTTAGCTGTTTAGCAATGTTTACCAGTTAAACTAGCTTAGAAACACATAAGTCTAAGTGACATGCAAGTAAACTGCAGAGTTATAGCCTCTGTTCACAGTGACCTTAGTGACGTTAGGCAGACTGGACACTGAAGATAACATCAGAAGATGGTTTACCACCAGAAGCTGGGTTATCTTCTATGAAGTCTAAGAATGTGGTTCCCCACTCACACAGCTCTCTGAGAGCGTACTACATCTATTATGCAAAAGCCCAATTAGCCAGAATAATGAAAAACATCTTCTGTTTGTTAAGAATGAGTGGCTGAGTGTGAATATTCCTCTGGCTATATTTTGTTCAGGAATAATGTTGACACAATAAACTGAAATGTCAATGAAATTAAGACTTTTTGCATCACTTACAGGACATTTGGCATTAAAATCCTTAATTCTGACAGTGTGAGTACCTGAGGGGTTTTGATAGGCATCATCCTAGAAATGAGTAATAAATCCTACAAAATGCAGCTGAAATCACTGCTGTTGTTTCCATTGGTCATGACGTTTTTGAGCATTGTCCAAAGACATCTTGTAATTAGTATCTGAACATGTACTTTCTACTCCATTAAAGCAAAGTGGTACAGTTGATGAATTCCTTCTTTTTCAGTATCGTGCATCCTCCTAAGAGTTTCCGGAGCCTAAACCAGCTGACTGAAAGACAGACTATACCCTAGACTGGTCGCCCACAGAGAGACAAACGCACTCAAAATCATACCACCACCAAAAGTCAGGCAAGTGAACCACTGCACTATCAGGCATCTCGAGGAAATAAATGATCGTTTTCTGTTGCTGCCATTTCAACATCTTTGACATCAGGTCAAATGAAGGCTGTAATTGATCATAAATCTTGTTAATTTTAAATTGTTCTGGGTTTTAGATAGCGATTGTGCTGTTGTCTCAATGACACAGCTTCAATACTGAATATTCCTACTGAATTTAATCAAATCAAAAAAGTAAAACACGAAAGTGGACATGAAATTACAGATAGATGAACAACAACTAACATATACTGTATTTGTAGTAAACAAAGAATTATTATTCAAATAATTAAATGAAATAATTTTTTTTTCTGGCACAGATGATGATTTCTAACCGCACATTTTATGTGCCAAGCCAAACTAGTCGGGGATCACTGATCTCTGCACAACAGTCCGTGATTTTCAGTTCGACTCAGTTGCCTACACATTAGAGTGGGATGTAGGCTATTGCTGGTGCTTTAGTGCCAACAGAAATTGATCATCATGGAGCAGAGACATACTGTATAGCAAGTAGAATGTGCTTTTGCTTTGCATAATCATTGTTTGATATACAGAAAACCTATAGAGGGAAATTGGGGAACTTTGTCTCCTATCTTGTGTTTTTAAGGAGAAAATTATCACAAAAGAATTACATTTCTTAAAAATGGTTTAAGCCCTTCTAGTGCACTTATTGAACTATTTAGGTATCAATAACAGAGCTAGATGTCCAAGCCATTTAGAATTAATTTGACATCCATCGCCATCAATTTCGGGGAAACATGAGCACAGGTAGTCTTTCTTAATTGAATAAATATAGGACATCTATCATTCTCAACCAGGCAATGCTGTGAAATATTCACAAAATTGCAGATTCCATGTGTTACTGGGAGATTAACAAAAAAATCAAATCTATTTTTAATTAGTTTTTGTCTTATTTTCTCTCATCTCATTTTCTGAACCCCTTTATACTCAGTAGGGGGTGGGTATTGGAGCCTATCCCAGCCAACAGTGGGGAGTTGACGGGGGACACCCTGAACTGGTTAGCAGCCAATCGCAGGGTACACTGAGTCGAAGAACCATTCACGCTCACACTCGTACCTTAGGGACAATTTAACGTGTTCAAACAGCCTAGACTGCATGTTTTTGGAATTTTGGAGGAAATCGGAGTACACAGAGAAAATCAGCAGAGAGAACATGCAAACCCAACACAGGAAGGTTGAAAACCACCATTGATTGAACCTACGATCTCAGAAAATTGAGCCAGATGTGCACATGCAAAAACCTTAATTTTCTTAAATATATTTTTCTCTCCCCCAATTTGTGCTGTCACCCCTGAAGTACAGAGTAATAACTTAACAAAGAAACTCTCATTGAATAATCTGTTGAATAACCCATTGCCAGAATTCCATTTTCTAAATAAATGCAACCACATTTTTTCATCATCCAAGAAAAAAAACTCCAATTATACCAGGTATTATCCAAAATACCTGTCGCCCAAGACCACTAAAATGCTGTCATCCACAAAACCAGGGTCAAACCAATCAGACACCCCCACCCACCCCAGTTCTGCTGCATTACATTCACACTCAAGCTCTCCATGTTCACCACTGTGATGCATGCGCCCAGATCCCTTTGATGCAACATATCTAGGTAGTAAAAAAAACATCAGCATGACACAGTGCATCTTGTAACAATCTCAACACACTGTAGACTTCTATGTTTAGAATGCAATTCCTCACTTGCTTTCCCTGGCCGAGGCCTTTGCAGCAGCTTCTGCACTGTAAGCAGGTCCTCGGTCTTCACCGCCTGCAGCAACTCCTGGTCCTTCCCCATCTTCCACTCTGAGACGCACTAGTACTCCCGCAACATCCTCCGACAGAGGGGCGCTTCAGGCCGGCCTTCCCACGCGGAGAGTGCGCCACCGCTAGCCTCCCCTCCCTCCTTCCTCCCCCGCTCCTCCTCCTCCCCCCTTAGACGAGACCCCTGGAGCTTTTTGGTGTATGATGGTATGAAAGAGCAGAAGACGCGAGTTAGAGAGGGGAGGGGGATGCCCTGGGATGGCGGGATGCTAAATCGTACGTCCACCCCCCTCTTAGTAGGCGATGCACTGATAGATGCGGACGCGACTGGCAGCTGGCTGGGCCGCGAGGTGGTGGTCCACGAGAAAAGGAGGCGGAAGAAAGGCTCTCCGAAACAGGGTTATCCAAAAAGAAAAACGGCAGCGAGGGAATGGAATGCAGCGTATTCTGTATTAAAAGCGGTTTTCAAGTGCGTCCGTCCATGACAAGAGGCGCTCCTGGGCTCTGCGGGGTAAAAACACGGTCCGGGGCTGCAGCAGCAGCCATCGTTCGGCTGGCGATTTGCTTTGCGCTCCCGCTTTCGATTTGCTCACGAATTTCCCCCGCGTGGGGGCAGGAGTAGTCAGAGAGAAAGAGAGAGCGTGTGTGTGGAAGAGATGTGCGTGTGTGGAGGGGGAGATGGGCGGGGGTGGGGGCGCACAACCTACAGCTGGGCCAGCTCGTGGCGCTAACGTGCGTGTGTTGACACTCAGAGCGGAACAGAAGTGAAATATATATATTTTTTACCAAATATGTTATGTTGCGATCTCTCTTTACTCCAGGCAAGGATTTTCAACAACATTTTAAGGTCGAGTTTTTTTCACTGAAATGAATTGTTATGTAAACAGTCTTGATGACATCATGTCACGCCCAGTGGCGTTGCTATGGTCTGTTGAAGATCCAAGAAATCCCCAGTGCCCCCAACCTAAAATGCATTTTTCCACACACAAATGCACAGTAGTAAATACTGTAGGTCAAGGGTGTACAAACTATTACACAAAGAGCAGCAGTGGGTGCAGGTTTTTGTTCTAACTGATCCAGCAAAGACAGTTTAAGACAAGGATGCCCATTACGTAGATTGCCAAAGTACTATTGGTAGGTCGCACGACAATAACATTTTGATCCCTCGCCTCGGTTTAATTTCCTTAGCTAGGCTCTTATGAATTTGAATCGAGAGTGGATATTCACCGCCGTGCCCATACATGTTGATAGAGTCTAATGTAACATTACATAATTGCTGAGATTTGTCAGTGGACTGCAAAAAAGATGGAAGGTTAACTCTTTGAAAAGTAGCTCTTGGAGCAAAAAAAGTTTGAACACCCCTGCATCACATCATGTGTGATACCTTTCCACAAATGTGGTATGTTAGAAGTGCAATCCGTGGATTGGCTTCTCCCTAACAAAAACAACATTTGTTGCTATAAATTAATAAGTTCATACAAAAGAATCTTACATACTTAAGTTTTGCTTTTCCAATGACAGCATTACGAGCAGGTTGCTACAGCAGATGGGGTGGAGCCCCAAAACCGGCCAATGCTTATAATTTCCGTGGAGTACATTTTGGCAGCCTTCGGGAGCCCCTTTATTCCCGGGGCCCCAAGCAACTGCCTGGCTTGCCTGTAGGCTAGCCCCACCTCTTGTCTTGAATAATTGATGCTAGTGTAACAGATCCAAGTCTTCCGAATGCCTTTAAAAGTGTATGTTGGTGGAGCTTTTAGTTCTGCAGTCAGCATGCACAAACTTCCAAAGTCATGGCACATACAAAAATACCCAATGAATTTACTAATAGGCTCCAACTCACAGTCTGGGTTTGATTCCTTACCACTCGATGGGAATGGTTATCTGTCTCTCTGTGTGGCCTATGACTAACTGGCGACCAGTCTAGGGTGTAGTCTGCCTTTAACCCCAAGACAGCTGGGTTAGGCTACAGCAAGATGAATGAATGAATGAATGATTGAATGAAATGTGCCATTGAATTTTCTAGTTCGATATCGATCGCTGTTTAGCCTGGAGTTAAACAAACTTTTTTTTCTGTGTGGTGCAACCTCCCACGGTTTTCAACTGCAATGACTATTTATGTGTGTTTGTGTGTGTGCGTGAAACAATGGACATTACACAGTACATGGATGATGCTTTCGGCCTCCCCCGCATTCAGTATAAGTTATGCAAGGGGCACAATCTGCAATTTGCAATGGGAACATGCAGTGGCATTCAAATGTTTGCGCACTCTGGGCAAAAATATCCTTTGCAATCGTTTAAAAAAATAATGGCCAAGAAACTTATATTCATTATGTTAACACATTTATTTTTAATTCAGTGTGCATACTCAATGTAAAGAACATTGTGTATGTCTTAGTATCATTATGTGAGGTTAACATAATATACAGGATTTCAGAAAAGCAAATAAGAGGGGGTATAATGTGTCAGGTCCTTTACAACAGACCATGTTATTTAATACACTGAGATTCGATACAAAAGTAAATACTACATATGATTTTTAAAAGGCAGAAAGGACTGCGTGAGGAGTATTCATTGCGAAACACTGCCCTCCTGTGGGAGATGTAATGCAATTGCTACAGAGTCACCAAAACATGAACCATAGTTGTTTTTTTCTTTGTTTTTTTTTGTTTTTTTATATTCTGGGAGGGTCAGGCATATCCTGAATAATAGACAAGTTAATACGTTTTAATATGCCAAATTGTGTGAAAATCTGTTATGATTTTGTCACTCTAAGAGTATTTTAATGGATGAAATTTCTCTTGCATATTCAAGCCATCAGAGAAGTATACTGCTTTAAGATGGCCACCGGTTACTAAACGCCGCAGACTTCGACATTCGGCGTCTATTCATATATTCCATATGTATATGATATCTGTGTTCGATCCAAGCAGATGGAGTAAGAGGCCAGTTTGAAAAGGGCAGTAGGTTGGAACAATCAAATTTTGGACACAGAAGATCGTAATCGAAGCCGACGCAAACTGGTCAGGAGTTTCTTTGTGCTTTATTTCATGTTTACAAAAAAGGACTAATGTAGTGTGGATGATGCCTTAAAGATCTTTTAGTCTGACGGGTTTATTGTTAGTAGCGCGTGTTTGGTGTTAGCCAGCGTTGTCGCGTCACTGTACTTTTGATTTAAGATTTCATTAAAGTATTTAAAAGATCATTGACATACTTGTCTCAATAAGATCAACTGTGTTTCCGGAATAAATAAACGTAAAATTGTGGCGTAGTACGTGGTTGTTATGAAGCTAGCTTAGCGTCACTCAGGAGCTGCTGTCGTGCCCTCGAGGAATGAATTAAGAGGAGTGAGAATTGATTTGAGACAAGAACAACACATCACTTGGCCTTCAAGTCAACTTGTTAGCCCACAGGTCATTTGCATCAATAATATTTCCTGTTTACAGGAAAAAAAACGAGAGTCCAATTCTTAAATTGTTTTTATTTATGCAAAATAGGTTGGATCTACTCTCAGAAAATGAATTGTGATCTAGCCAGCAGACGTTCGTGGTCAAATGAGCGGACGCTCAAAATAGTGCGCACACTTAGACCAAGCATTACGGTAATTCCATTCAAAACAAGAGTGGTGCGTGTTTTGAGCGCTTTAAACCCCCAAAAACGCTCTCAACAGTAAAAAAAAAAAAAAAAAAAATGCTAATTTCAAAATGAAATAAAGTTTTAAAAAACACTTTCCCCCACATGTAAAATATTATGTGAATCCCCTGAATGTTTTTTTTTGTGATACTGTAACTGAAAATACATTTTTCATAATTTCAAGACAAGGTGTGTCAATCCTAACAGTAAACATACCCAAAATTATGCAATTTCAGTCATTAAAATTTGACAAAATTGAAATTAAAGTTGCTACATGGGTACTTTGTCATGGTTGCAGGTTCTTTTTTGTGGTCAATCCTTGTAGGTGACCCCTTTCACTACTCACATACTCAAATGTATGCAATTTTACTGATTTAAAAATCTAATCAATTCATAAAATTGATATCGCCAGGCCTTATCTGGATCTGCGCTCAGAGTGCATTGTTGATGCAATGAATCTTTCACAATAACATTCACTCTGCATTTCTTGGAAGGTGTGTTATTTACAGCTACATTCTAACTGGTTGTCAAGAGATATATTCCAAGTTTTGAGACACTTTACCATTCTTCAAATAATATGGTGGGTGTACATATTTTACCAACATTGTGATTAACACAGTATTTATCAGCACAGCAGCCGATAAGCCAGAGAGTTTGACTTGTCTCGTTTGTTTAACAGTATCTAAATATTTGCTCCACCCTCTTATTTAACATGCAGGAAGGGCTCAGCGGAGCGTGGGTGCCTAAGGATCCTCTGCCTGTGTGTGTGGAGAGTAAGGGCCGAAACCCCAGCGACATGAACCACACTAAGGGAGGCCTGGTTATCTTCACCGCCAACTCACACCCCTCCAGTCGTGAGTTGGGAAAGAGGATTGCAGAGTAAGTGCATGACCATTTTTTTTCACAGTCGCAACTAGAAAGGCAAATAGAGCAAGTTCATGCAAAATAATGTAATTTTCTTGGTTATAACTTGATTGGTAAAGACTTTTGCTGAAGATCTGTCTCAGAAGTATGAATAAAAGTGGTTTAGTTCTGGAAGTAATACATGCTGCTTCTTGTAAACAATGCTTAAATGTTTTTTTTAACTAAATTAGCAGTGCTGCTTATGTAGATAAGCACATGAAATGGTCTTTGCAGCACTTGGGTGCAACAATAACAAGTTGTAGATGGCTTTAGCTTCTTTATCAATGCTGCCACCACCCTCTGCAAAATCCTCCACTCTCAAGGTCCTTTTAGTATCTGAGTGTTTGTAGTGGGATACTTGTTTAACCTGGCTCTTGATGCATTGCCATCATGTGCACTTCTTACTTTGTTGACTGTTAACAAAAATGTACAGGCTGCAACTTCCCCAGTTAGCCTTTTCTAAGAGGAAAAAATTTGATTCATTTATAACCATGCCATAGCTAAATTTTGAGTTAAGATGAATTTGTTTTTGCTGTATATGTAATTTTACACCAAAATATTCTAACATTATAACAGCGGCTATTTAAACTTCTTGAGAAATAAATGTGCAGATTATTTTTGACAGCAGAGAAAAAAGTTACAAAAAAATGATTATTCTCTCTTAAAATGTAAGTAATACTATATAGGAATATACAATATAGATGATGCATGTTTTATGCTACAATATATGTTTTTCCCCCTATAATTCCATTTGAAAGACTTAACTGCAAATGCTTTTTCAGGCGTTTAGGGGTGGAACTTGGCAAGGTGCAGGTTTACCAGGAGGCTAACAGAGGTAAATTCTCATTCTTACTCACTTGCTCTGACCCGCCTCAGTCAGGAAAATTCTTCTTCCTCACATATACTGACAAACGCTCTCAGAAAATAGTCTGCTCTTTATGTTCAAGTCATGCAATAATATGAATTTATCACTGTGGTGAATCAAGAAGGGATGTCAAACTCGTGACCGGATGCTGCATCCTTTTGTGAGGACCGTGAAAATTAATCGCATGCATAGAGTTCATTTTTTGCTCAAATAGAATTTCTGGAAAATTGTCATTGTCCAGAACTCAGAAAGTGTATTTTTTTAAAAGATTGAATACACACTTAATTGTACGAAATTTTTCTTTATTATTTGTATGTATTTATTTATCCTCATTTAAAGTATTTTTATCGCAATTCATTTGCTAATCTTTTTTCCACTTTGTTGCAATCCTGATCCATTTTGACTGGGAGCGATCAATGCATTCCAGTCAATATTGATTAGGGGTCTCGAGCCATCAAAGACAGCCATGTTGTTAAATATTTATAAATTCTTGGCCAATATAATCAAACCACAAGCATAACGCATCCCACGACAAATGACACCTCTGCTCTAAACTTTGTCGATGGCGGAGTTTTTGAAAACAAACAGCTGCAGTTTCACACACTGTTTGTGTGGGACACCTCGCCTACTCATGTGATGCATTTGAGGCCATACTGTTATCTTTTTCCCATGTTCTCTTTTTGTTTCTGTAGAAACCCGGGTGCAAATCCAAGAATCAGTCCGAGGGAAGGATGTTTTTGTGATTCAGACCGTGTCCAAGTATGAATACACTCCTTGCTTCATTTCAGCAATGTGTCCCCCTGAGTTGCTTTTTATATATTTTTTTATTATCTTTGTACTTGTCTTTCCAGAGATGTGAACACCACCATAATGGAAATGCTGATCTTAGTATATGCGTGCAGGACATCTTGTGCAAAAAGCATCACTGGCGTCCTCCCCTATTTCCCTTACAGTAAACAATGTAAAATGCGAAAAAGGGGTTCTATCGTCTCCAAGCTTATTGCCTCCATGATGTGTAAAGCTGGTGAGTCCTATGTCTTTTTTTTAAACACTAAACTGGCAAAACTAACGACAGAATATATATTTTTTAAATGAGGTATGAAAATAGTGTAGCAACTTTGCCTTATGAAGTGCCAGGGACAAAATTATTGTATTTATTAGTTCTTTACAGCGCTGGGATTTTTATTTTTTAGATTAAATATATTAAATATGATTACTAGCTTTTAAAATGCGCTCTATCTTCTGTAATTTTAAGAAGCAGGGTAATTTCACATAGGCTAAACTAAACAATGGCAGAATGAAATAGAAAATATTGACCATCTAGCTCTTTTGTAAAGGATAAAACTGATCTGATGAGGTGGTGTCACTTCCCTATTTTCTGCGTCGTTAGCAGGTCTCCACTTTTAGCAACGATTGGATCACATTACTTGGTATCCCATTGTTTTTTTTCTCTTTTCCATTTTTGGTTTGTTGTTGAATTGGTCTTGAACTCAATTTCAAAGACCATTAAAAAGCCTTGAATTTAACTTGCCTTGAGCTGTAGGAACCCCTGTTCAAATGGATTGGACATCTACTAGTGACAAACTCACAGCAGAAGAATGAAAAGAGCCACATAATTGGACGTCTATCATCGTCAGTGGCACTGAATGAGTTAATCATCGTGCTGTGTAGGTCTCACACACCTGATTACCATGGACCTCCACCAGAAGGAGATTCAAGGCTTTTTCAACATCCCAGTGGACAACCTGAGAGCGTCACCCTTTTTGTTGCAGTACATCCAAGAAGAGGTAAAAGCATCATTAAAAATAAATCACATTTTACCATTCAGTTTAATGCTACAAGCCTCATGTGAATACCCAGATAGATTTACCTCAAACTCAATAAGTTGGAGTATTGTCAATGATGAGTGACTTTTGTCCTTTCTGTCCACACGTTTGATTTTTGCTTCCTTCTTCTTTGACCCTTTAGATTCCTGACTATAGGAATGCTGTGATTGTGGCCAAATCACCGGCTTCTGCTAAAAGGTTTGTTCCTCTAGCAAACAGAAAATGTCGTGGTTGGTGGTTATGATTATGTCCTCTATCATGGTCAGTGCTACAGAAACAGTTAGAGACTGAAGGACTTGAACATTTTCTTCCCCTACAGGGCCCAGTCGTTTGCAGAGCGCTTGCGTCTTGGTATCGCGGTGATCCACGGTGAAGCTCAAGATGCCGAATCTGACCAGGTGGATGGAAGACATTCGCCACCCGCTGTCAAAACCACCGGAGCCATTCATCCAAGCATGGATATACCACGTAATAACACTCACATTCACAGTTCACATGGACAAGCATCACTTGTTGTGAGTTATATGTACTGCTTTTCTTTCATGTAACATCAGTAATTCGTTAGAACATTTGTCTCCTAATGTTCTCAAACAAACAAAAAGTGATGTCCTACCGTTACTGAACAGTGCCAAAAGTTTTATTTCATTTGCAACTTGCAGTGTTGATTCCCAAGGAGAAACCCCCCATCACTGTTGTAGGAGATGTAGGAGGCCGCATTGCCATTATAGTGGTAAGACAAGAACATGTCTTTTGTATGATATCGCCATGCCAAAGCAGGTTGGCCTAGAAGCCTTGTTGACTTAATGCCAATTGCGCCCAGGATGACATCATCGACGACGTTGACAGTTTCGTGGCGGCGGCGGAGACGCTAAAGGAGCGAGGGGCCTACAAGATCTTCATCATGGCCACCCACGGCATCCTCTCCTGCGACGCCCCCAGGTTTATCGAGGAGTCGTCCATCGACGAGGTGCGTTCACATCTGTGTCCTTGCCACCAATGCGGCTCCTCCTTTTCATCTGCTCCCGTCCTTTCCAAAGGTGGTGGTGACCAATACGATCCCTCATGAACTGCAGAAGCTGCAGTGTCCTAAAATCAAGACGGTGGACATCAGCATGATCCTGTCAGAGGCCATTAGACGCATCCACAATGGAGAGTCCATGTCCTATCTTTTCCGTAATATAGGAGTGGATGACTGAACAAAACAAGTGCGATTTGCCTTTCCACACTTTTAAAGCGTGCGCTGTATACCTGCACGACCATACAGTGATGACCTCCATGTATCTTTTCATTTATGTAGAAGCAACCCTTTCCTTACTGTTTACACTAATCACAAAGTTAGAACCTGAAATGCACTGTAATGGGCTCCAAGAAGTTAATTTTTTAGAATTTTTAAATTGTGCACCAATTAGGAAAATGTTTTGGTCCTTTTTCCCACCTAATAAGTGGTAAAATTGCTGAAAATAAATTACCAATGGGCTAATAGCAATTTTTTAGACAATTTGACAGTATAAGGGCTTGGCTGATATGGTCTTAAAATAAAATAGTTTGTATAGTTCACATCTGGCGTCATCACATATGTGGACATAACTTTTTGATTCAAGTGGGCCATATTTGAACATACCAAATATTGATATTCAGGCCTAAATGATCCAAAATGTGATGTTTCATTTCTTTAATTTTATTATCATAATCATTTGCTTGAAAAGTGCAAATGTTTTATCCTAATATCTTTTGGTCTCCCCTTCCATGTGCATTTTAGGTTCACCCTGTGATTTGACCCGATGGTTCAATATTCTCAATTTTAGTGAATAGTCTGATACACTGATTCACAGTTTTAAGTACTGCTTGTGTCTAAACACATCCTCATTCAATGTCCTTATATTTCACAAGTAACTTTTATGTTCTCTAAACTTATTTCCCCCCTCCTTCTCATTAGTTTGCCTGCTGTGCCAATTGTTGGCATTTACTTATTTTACCCATGATGTTTGTCGTATTTTATAGATGGAGCAGAATAATACTTTTTTTGTCTGAAATTGTTTCATATGTTTCAGGGATTCTCGCAATAACCACCATTTTCTTTCCTAGTATTGTTTTTTTTAATTGCCACTCAAAAATGCTAGAGTTCACTGGTGTCAAAGTGGGAACTTAACATTTCTAGCTAAGGTTGTCAGTAAATGAGTGAGACATCTTCAGGATTATTGCCAGTGATGAATGTCCTCCAAGAAAGATTGTATATCTCACAATTGCCTGCGCCTTTGGGCGGACACTCAAACACATTCACCACACAGTAATAATATTTGGGGCTTTTATTACAGGTTGGCTGATTGTGAAGTATCCTGCTGCTGTTTGATTTTGAGGCATTTAGAATTATTTTTTTCTGCTTCTGGTTAGATGTCCTTGAAGCTAAATAAAACACAATTTGTGTTGTTTCCTTCGTTTAAACCCTTTATAGGGCAAGTGATTCATTTTGGTAATTGTGTATTTTATTTAGGAATACGTCATAAATAAATGAAAACAATAATTTAATAGTCTATTTAATTCTGCTATTGACTATGATAGACGTCCAATTCATTCAAAGTGGCAGAACAGGTTGAGAAGGTTTACTTTTTAGTACCTTTGGCGACGCCAGACGGATGTCCAACTCATTATGACTGGGAGTGTCAAAATGTCCATTTGTTCCTCCCAGTCAAAATGAATTTGACATCTAGTACTGCCAAATGAATGGCCTATAAAGGGTTAAACTAGGGTTCAATCTTTTACTTGCTGAAGTTAAACTGGAATTTGATTTATGTATTCTGATGTTAGGTTGTCCATTCAACACTGGGTGCCATTGTCTAATCAATGCTTTGTTCTGTTTGATTATTTCTAATACCACAAAACTGTCCAAAGTTCTGGGATGATGTGGATGTCAATTTGTCCTTTCCTCTTTTTAGTAAATATTTGTAAACCGTTGTTGATTGTCAACTATCTTACGCCATGAGACACCAAAAGCTCGTCCGGAAACACATTTCCATCCAAATAGTAATACGAAGCTAGGATGCTTTTCCAAGCACAAATTGACTGAAGCAGGTCTTTGTCACTTGTCACATGCGTTCCCAGAATGTTTTTTTAATTTATTTTCAACACTACTAACTGAATAAACAAGAAAATACGTAGACTTGTTTTTGAGTTGTTTCTATGGGTGTTAGTAGTATGTAAATAATTGCATTTCAATGTACGACAATAGAAAAACATCCGCCAAAAAAATTGAATGTATTTTTATATAGACCCCTTAAAAACACTTCTCTAAGAAAACTAGCTTATGTAGAGAAGGGTTGTGCTCTAGTATATATTTTATTTTATGACTATAAAACCTCTACTGCAGGTATTGCTTCCGGCATATAAAATAATCATCAATAATGACCTTATACAATTGAAATATTATTTAGGAATAAAGCCATATTTTACTCACCAAAAATCCCTTTTACCTGTACACAATATCCATCCTTCTTTCTTTCCTCCTTCTCTAGCCTGTGATGCAGAGTATTTCTTAGGCCAGCAGAGAAGGCCCTGACGGCACACCATTGGCAAGTATCATTTAAACGTCTAGAGGTAAAACACACTAAAGTGCATGTCATCACAATGTTCATAATGTGCAATATTGTATTTTAAAGGATTAAAGCCCAACCAAAAAGTATTTACAGCTTCCCCCACTGACTAATGCACGTTATGATGAAAACAATGTATTATTTTTAAGTATGAAAGCCCAATCGCACGTATTTACAGCCCCGCCTCGCCCACAAACTAATGCATGTTACTAAGAAAACAATTTATATGTATTTTTAAAGTATTAAAGTCCAACCAAAAAGGATTTACAGCCCCTCCACACAAACATATACTGACTAATGCACGTTATTATGAAAAATATTTTTTTTTTTTATGTGTCCTTTTTTAATAGGCGTGGCCGAGGCCAGAGTTCAAATAGGCGACGTCAAACGCGGAAATGCCTGATGATCCCGGAAAGAGGACGGGCGTGCGTGCGTGCACTGCAGAGTTGCTCAAAAGTGACGATTTGCCGGCGAAATCCTGCCAAACTTCCCACAGAACGATGCTGCACATTTGGTACGTTGTCATTTGGGGATTTCGAACTCCCAGTTCTCGTCTTAAGAGCGATTTTTGACGCGATGTAGCCCCATGTGTATGCAGACAGCAAAATGTTTGCAAACAAATTGGCTACATTGCGTTACCGATCGCCCCTTGTTTAAAAAGAAATCATTCCTTTGTGTGTTTCAGTCACTCAGCGAGCACAGACTGCTGGGAAACATCAAGTATGTGGCCAAAACGACCAGAAAGGAGCAGCTTGTCGACGCCATAACAAAGTGAGTCATTTTTAAATAGTTCCTATTATCTCTATCCGTGTAATATTAAAACGCCAGCGTTCAGTGTTCAGGGCTTTGCACAATTGGCTAGATTTTCATCATGATACCTTCAATTTTTTTTAAATAACACACCTGGATACGTCACCCACACAAATGTTATTAGTGGATGTGTAAGGAATAGACAGTAATCCCTCGATTATCGCGGTTAATGTAGACCAGACATGGCTGTGATAAATGATAAACCGTAAAGTAGGCTCATCCCTATTGAAGTAAATTAAAAAGAAATACTGTAGTGGCATGTGAAGGAGTAGCTTCTGCCTGTGAGTTTCTGTGGCTTTTCACATCTTTCTGAACTTACAAAAAAAATCTGCCATGTCGTGGAACTGAACATAAATTATAAACTTTCAGCCCCTTAACCTTTTTCATATTAGTTTTAAATGTGGTTTTGAAAAAACATTTATTTAACAATAGTGCAAGTGTCATTTTTGACTCATTTAAACATAAGAAGAACAGAAGCTCTTTGTATATATATTTTTTTAAAGAATGGATTTGAAATAATTGACTGAAAACTTGAGGCAGAAGTAGGATTTATTTTAACCTTGTAGGCCCCTGTCCAGTGTTTTCAAATTTCCCACCATAATCAAGATCCTGATATATTTTTGTGGAGGAAAACAGATGGGTCGTTTTTTATTCTCTTCAGCAGACTGTCTAATATTGCTTTTTGATGTTTTATAGAAAAAAAGCTAAATGTACGAGGTAGTTTTGTCAAATTTTAACGTTTGGCGCTAGTCTGTACATTAATCTATTGTGCCTTCACTCCTTTTTTTGGTTTCCTGCCTATGCACAAAGGCACAGGGCAGAACCAATTGGAGTTTTTTTCATTTAACTGTGTATTGACCCCCCTTTTTTGTTTTCCAGAATCCACCCAAGGGGGAGCTGCTTTCCTGCCTTTATACAAATAGGCTCTGGCACCCCAATCTGAGTACTGTCCCTTTTTTGTTTTCCAGAAATTCTGAAAAACAAAAAAGGGGGTCAATACATAGAGTTAAATAAAAAACATTTCCAAGGTCTTACCTTTTATTTTGAAAATAAACTTGTAGATTTGTTCTGCCTGAGCATATTTGAGTTTTTTCAAAATAAAAGATAAGACCTTGCAAATGTTTTTTTTACTTAACTCTACCTAATATACAGATGCTCAGGGACCTCGTCTATGAAGCTTTTCAAAATAAAAGGTAAGCACTTGCAAATGTTTTTTTTAACTAACTTTGTGCCTTAACACTTTTTTTGTTTTCCAGATTTCCACAAGGGGACCTGATTTCTGTCTATGAACAGATAGGCTCAGATGCCTTAATTTTTCAAAATAAAAGGTAAGCCCTACCTATTGTTTTTTTTAACTAACTGTATATTGACCCCCTTTTTTCTGTTTTTCAGAATTCCACCAGGGGGACTTGGTTTCTGCTTATGTACAGATAGGTAGAGGAGAACCAGTCTATGAAGTTTTTCAAAATAAAAGGTGAGCCCTTCTCATTTCTTTTTTATTTAACTGTGTGTATTGACCCCCTTTTTTTGTTTTCCAGAATTCCACCAGGGGGTGGAGGAGATTCGATTTTTTACGATGCTGTAACACCAGCGGGAACCTATCTACAAACTTTTTCAAAATAAAAGCTGGAGCTTTTATTTTCTGGATTTCCTGCTGGTGACAGGAGGGACTACTTCAAGTTTTTCAAAATAAAAGGTGAGACCTTCTCATTGTTTTTTGAACTAACTGTGTACTAACCCCCCTTTTTCAGTTTTCGAATCTTCTCCACCAGGGGGTGGAGAAGATTCGATTTTTTACGATGCTGTAACACCAGCGGGAACCTATCTACAAACTTTTTCAAAATAAAAGCTGGAGCTTTTATTTCCTGGATTTCCTGCTGGTGACTGGAGGAATTACTTTATTTTGCTCAAGTTTTTCAAAATAAAAGCTTTTAAATGTATGCATGTGTTTTGTCTTTAACAAAAGATGCAAGTCACAATCAGAGTTAAAAATTTTATTTACAAATAAACATTTGAACTTCAGCATACATAAGAAAACATTTGTAGATTAACAAAAAACAGGAAAATAATCTTTAAAAAAAGCAGTGGGAATAAACACTTAGAAAAAAATTCTTTAAAAAAAGCAGGGGGATAAACACTTAGAAAAAAAATTGGAAAAAGCAGGGGGCATAAACACTTAGAAAAAAAATTGGAAAAAGCAGGGGGCATAAACACTTAGAAAAAAAAATTGGAAAAAGCAGGGGGCATAAACACTTGGAAAAAAAAATGGAAAAAGCAGGGGGCATAAAAAATTTGGAAAAAGCAGGGGGCATAAAAACTTAGAAAATAAAATTTGGAAAAAGCAGGGGGCATAAAAACTTAGAAAATAAAATTTGGAAAAAGCAGGGGGCATAAACACTTAGAAAATAAAATATGGAAAAAGCAGGGGGGATAAACACTTAAAATAAATGGGGATAAACATGTAGAATATAATCTTTGAAAAAATTGGGGGGGATAAATACTTGGAAAAGGAAATTGAGAAAATAAAAATGGGGGGGGGGGGGGGGGGGTTTAACACTTATAAAATTAGAAGAAAATTACTTAGAATTTTTGCTCCAACATTAAATGACAACCTTCTTACCTTAAAGATCTAGCCAAAAAGCTGTGGAAATGAATGGCCAGTGAAATGTCATCATGATCTAGGCTTTTATTGAATTTGGATTTTCAGAAATACAGAGACACCATATTATGCAAGAGAGACATCTTCAAGTGGACAACCAAGATACCTCAGGCCTGTTGCGTGCAAGAAAAATAGCCAAAGTTAGAATATATAGAGACTGGAGATTCAACTTTTTTGTGAGGGTAAGTTTTACCTTGATCAGTCCCAGTCTCTCCTTCTGCAACCTCAAGAGTGATCTAGGCCCACAGAAAGCTGCATCTTGGTGCTAAACAGAGAAAAATTGCACACAAAAAAGCACAAGTTAGCATATACAGCCTGGAGATTCAACAGGTAGACTTATTTTTTCTTTTTATGGTAAGTAGTTTTATCTTGATGCTGAACAGTGAAAACTTGATTTAACCAAGGCATTTGGAGGTTGCCAGAGAAGAGAAATCTTACAAGAATTTTAATAAACAATCAAGATAAAGAATGAAAATAAGTTAGCGAGTGCTATTTCCCCTTTTCCAGACAAGGTGTTTAAATATACAGACTGAGGTTAATAGCTAGGACAAGGTTGTCAAACTCGGGTTGGTTCGCGGGCCGCAATGAGGTCAACTTGATTTCGCGTGAGCTGTAGAATTTTTGAAATATTTAGATATTATTTTCTATTTCAATTGGATTAAAAAAAACTGCATCGAAAGCCCTAAATATTCCGTTTTTTATAGATCTAAAACAAATGTTTGAGCTTTTTGTTTCTTCGTGAGGGAAAATATCTTGTAATAATTTGTTTTTCATTTCAAAAGGAAACAAAATACTTTGGGGAAAATGTTCAATTTTAGCATGGAAAACCATTTTTAAAATAAATGTATTTTTAGATTTTACAATATGCATTTTTAACTTAAAAACACAAAAAGCAAAAAAATGGATTAAAAAATACAATTATTGATTTAAAAAAGGGGAAGATTAGGTAATATAATATACATGTATATTCTTCATTTAAATTTGATCCTAACAGAAAGTCAGCACTCATGATTTACTTTCTCAGGCCGCACAAAATGACACGGTGGGCCAGATTTGGCCCCCGGGCCGCTACTTTGACACCAGTGAGCTTGGAGAAAGTTGGCTTAAATTTTGTATACGTGATTTTTTTTGCAAAAACAGAACAATTACAAATCGGGAAGGGGTGTTTAGCACTCAATGAAAACGATTAAATACAAAACAGCAACTAAATCGTGCCCCTGGATGTCATTCTAGAATCTAGAGTGAACACTTACCCAGGAAACTGTCGGTTGATGTCGCGTTGTTTAATTAAATTTAAAGTCTTGCTACACGACTCAATAATGGAGAGAAAACGGGGACCATGCTTTTTAAGTCAAATCGTGACGCTAACACTAATGCTGACAAGTAACATGTGGCACAAAGCCGGTCGAGAAAAGAAGCCCATACTTAAATTGTCGACGGTGTGTTAAACCTGGCATCAAACTAAGAGATTTGTTGGCGTTTTGGGCTCAATTAATTGCTAAAGAATCTCCCGATCGCGTGAAAAAAACGCATTTAGGCCAGTTAATTACTCTAATCCTTACCTCGTTGGCGTTCACGTCGACGGTCAGCATAGGAATGGCTTTTCCAAAAGGAACGGCGACTGCGGGTGACCTAATTAACACAGCTGCCTGATAGTGGGCGTGTCCACGCCCATATTGAAAGTGGAAAAGACGGTGGCTTGCTTACTGCGCCCCAAGCGGTGGTTTGTCCTCCCAACTCAATGTCTGTTTTGAAGATGACGTAGAATTTTTGTGGTCCTGATGCTATAAAACAGCATTGAATTGAATTAGATAGAATGCTTTAATTGTCATTATACAATTATACAATTATATTACATAAAGCACAAATAACAACAGATAAATTAATAATCAATAAATAAGAAATGAATAAATAAGTAGTTGAAGTGAGGTCAGTAGAGTGAAGGATGAGTCTATAAACGCAACAATAAACAACCGGACAGAAAATCAATATATAGTAAAGATAAATAATCAATAAATAAGAAATGAATAAATAGTCCAAGTGAGGTCAGCAGATGATTGTCCTTTATAATGCTCTCTGCCCTTCTAAAGCACCAGGATTTGTAGATTCTGGACACGGCTGATAGGGGGCAGTAGTCTCATCATTTTCTGAACCACTTTATCCTTACTAAGGTCGTGGGGGGTGCTGGAGCCCTGCCACAGCTGACTTTGAGCCACCCTCACACTCATACCTAAGGGCAATTTATTATCCAATCAGCCTACCACGCATTTCATTGGAATGTGGAAGGAAACCAAAGCACCCGAAGAAAACCCACACGGGAGAACATGCAAACTCCACGCATTTGGACCTTGCTGGTTTGAACCCAGGTCTCCCACTGTAAGGTCGACGCACTAACCACTCATCCATCGGATCGGCCAGTTTATTATTCATGCTTTGTTTTTGTATGAAAAGCACAGCCCGCCACTAACACATACATATACATTAATAAACTATGTATATTTTAGCCAAACTACCCATTCATTTTCAATGGCAAAAACATTGTTTCTAGTTCAACATGTTTATTGAAATGCTGATAAGCAGGTGTTGGTTCAGACAAACATGGTGACACCCACAGAAGAACAGACCCAGACAGAGAGGTAAAGATTGTCCCACTCACACTGTTTGGCACCAGCTCATAACTAGCATTCCTTCTGCAAACTACATGGCACGTGTTTTATTCCATCACTTTGTCCTAGGTCAAGCACAGGAATAATTACTATTTTAAAAAAAATACATGGGGAATTGCTTCAAGATGCATTATGACACAACACTTTTCCAGGTTTTGAACATTGTTTCATTTAAATGACATTGATACTAGACTTACCCGCCTATACTCCTCTCTATTGGACCAATGTGACTGTGGATGGATATCATGATTTCAGGACATGTTTTCCAGTTCTATTTCCACCCTGAGTATTGACATGTAATAATGAACCGAATACATTTTGGACTGTGGTTATCAACTTCCGGTACTATCATTTTCCTGAACCCTTAGGCAAGGCACTTCACACATTTACCTGCTCCTACTGATCCATTCAGTGCAGGAAATACTGGACTGTGGTCTACTTGATGAGATGGGTAAAAAAAAAATACATTTGGTGCTTTACTACAATCAAATGGAACAATTTGAGCTGTAAACAGGCCTCATTCTGTATTTTATGACACTGCGAATGTGGGATCTAAATGGCACTAAATGAGTTAATATGGAAAGCCCTCTGAGAATACCCTTAAAATCCAGTTTAAGGTCCATAAACTAGTACATTCTTAGAAAAGAGCGTAGTAGCACATGGCCTCAAGCTGGATGTCACTGGTTTTAAATAAATATCCTGAATTTAAACTTATACACATACATTAAATAGCATTAGAGGAATACAGAAGTGAAAACAGTGAAAAACAGGTATTTAAATAAAAGTAAAGAACATTGTAAATTGAAAAACAACTGAAAATGAGAAAACCTCGCTTAGAATTATAGAAAGAAATACAACAAAATAAATATAAACATTTAAAAATTAAAAAATGAATGCATATTAACTCAGTTTATGATTTTTCCTTTTTGCTGATCAATAAAATTTGTTATAGTGTTCTTTTCAATTAAAATGAAGATGTATTCCTCCAATGATTTTAAGTGTCTTTGTTAAAAGTAAATTCAGGTATAGACAGATTAAGGCTTTCCATTCATTAAAGCTAAGCAAGACTCAAGGCAAAAGGGGCTAGCAAGGCAAATCAATTGTAAACTAAAATTTGAGTGCAGAAGCAGATCCTGTTTTAAAAACAAACTAAAAAAAAAAAAACACTGAGCAGGATATGAGCATCCCTACAGGAAATACCTTTGAACACAACAGCTGTGCTTCAAGGAAAGCAAAGTTACAAATACACAATGAATTCAAAAAAGGACAAATTAGCTACAACACAACAAATATACAGCACTAATGGAACATTAAGTATTAAAATCACATCTTGTTAGTTGAACTCATCAATACAAATCCTATGAACAAGAATGTCAAAAGTGCTACAAACGTTCATACGAGTCTTCAAACGGTCCCATTTCAACTCAAAATGCCCCCTTTTACAGAACACCCCAAGACTGTGTGATTGTGTTTTGAAAATGAAATTACACTGGGCAAGTATTTAATGCAATTGTCTGCCAAGTAAATGAGAAGTCTGTGCTAACATTATTCGTATTATTCTTGGTACAAAAGCCATATGCAATTAAAGCGTGATCAGGGTAATCTAAGTTGTTTCTTAAAGATACAAATAACTGAAGATGTATCTCTTTTTTTAAAATAATGTCTCATTCTCTCAAAGGCGACAATTTTCTACCTAGGTCTGGGTGATGTGGTTTGAAAACAAATTTGATTCATGATTTTACTTATGAAAAAAGACAGGAAAAGTGCAATACAACTTAACACTTTATAGGGCACTCATTAAAGTTACTGGCTGCCACTGACAGCAGTAGACGTCCAATTCATTTTGACTGAGGGGTAATTGAACATTTGCCCCGTTGTATTGACGTCCAGGACCGTCAATGGCACTGCACAATGAGCATTCATAGCCAAGTCCCTCCCAGTTTAAATGAATTGGATATCAATAGCAGGTAATGAGTTAAAATACTTTGAAATTAAAAACCTTAAAAACATTAGCCCTTTCTTGTGGGCCAGAGGCAGTATTTATTCATAAAAAAAAGAAAACAAATACGTACAAATAATGATTCATCATTTAAAAAAAATAACATTAGGATCTGGTGTCCACATAGGTGGACATTTTTGGGGTCATGTAGGTCATTTATCCTAAATGTTAGTATAGTGGCCTACAAGTTCCAAAATGTGATGTCAACACTAGGTTTTTATAGGATTGAGTTCAATAAAACTTAGTCACTTACTGTACATTAGTTAAAAAAATGTCAAATGAAATTTAACTGTCATCATCCTCCTCTATTTGAGAGTTAATAATTGTTTGCCTTATTTCTGTATAAAAATGTATTATTTGTTTTGATCAGCCGCAACTGAAATGAAATCAAATTCTAATTTGTTGCCCAGGCCTAATTTCACTACTTAAAATACACTCATAACAGGAGTACATCTTTTAATATATACTTTAGTGGCTTAACCTAAATGTGTCAACAAGTCAGTAAGCTACATTTGTAAGAATTTGCTTTGTAACTGTCCCATTAGAAATTGAAATGTGAGCTGTATACTTTACCAATAGTTTATGACAGCCAGTCCTGCAAGTGTTAAATGAATTGGACAGTTCCTTGTCAATGGCATAGAACGAGTAAAACCATGGAAAAAAAGTGACGTCCAGGTATGTGAAATAAACTGAACTAACTGCATGCATTTTTAGGTCCATTTCCAACATCTGTGATGGAAGATATAAACACATTTGTGATCTCAAGAGGCTACAAATATGCGTGGAGACACCAACACATACAGTTTGAATCTTTCAAAGCACACAATAGAACAGGGGTGACCAAGTCTAGTCCTAAAGGGCCCCTATCAAGTCTGTTTTTTCCATGTTTCCCTCCACCAACAAACCTGAATTAGAATATTGGCACCCTGTTTTGCCTGTTGAATATTGAAGGGGAGAATTGAAAAAGACTAACCTGCACATTGGAATACAGCAGTCTGATTTGCACCTGCCTTTATCATCACGAACCTGACCTGTGGTAGTTACAAAATCTGCACATCTCAGATAAAGGGCAGGCTTTTGCGGGGGTTTGATGAATATTCTCTCCTCCAGATTGTGAAGTCCAATTACTAAATGTGTCATACACGGAGACACAGACTGCAAACAACCAAACAGAGGAAAATTGATTCTAGTATTGGCCACAAGTCATTGCTTAACTTTGAAATAGATCATATTTACAGAACGGGGTGTCACCACGATTGGATACAAAAGGCAAATGTTTACCTGATTCCTTCCAAATACAGTCAGCATTTAGTGGAGTAGGAATACGAGTGGGAATGTATGCTTCTTTTTGTTAGGGATATAGTTTTTTGGGGTGTTTTAAATGGAGACATGGGTTGACAAGCAATCAGAAACATCTGGGTTCAGGGTGGGGAAATTTTAGGGTGAAATCACAAAGGGGAAAAAGCCAAGACTACAAAAAAAAAGAAAACAAGTCAACCCCCCCAAAACCCATAAGCCTAACACTTAGTGCCATTGACAATGATAGACGTGTAATCCTAATTTCAAATGTATCAGACGTCTATCGCCATTAATGGCAGCCAATGAATTATGAATGTAAATTTGATGCAAAAGTACATTTTGGTTGAAGAAGATATAAAATGTCATTGCAACAATAGATTTTTGTACAACCACAAACTGATTCTGCAACTGTGACGAGCTACGTTTGCCCCACATTGACCTCTACAACTACTAGTTAGATTTTTGTAAATATAACTACAAGTAATTTTTGCATCAAATTTACCTTCATGCCAAAACTGGGTGTAAAAATCCACTGTAAAAATTAAGAGGGATCAGAACTTGAAATTTCAAGTCGAGCTATTTCACTTGCACGAGCAAGTTTGGATTTTAAATAAGCAGAACTCATCTTGAGTATGCAGAACTGAAATTTCTAAGTTAAGTAGACATATGTAAGTCTTTTAATATAAACTGGGTCTTCTCAGCGAATGGACAAATGAGCTACATAGTCTGACTTATTTAGCTATTGCCAGTGCACTCATTTGAAGGCATCAGTGCAACTTTACATTTTAACACATTTCAACCCATCACAACTTATCTTTTAAGTTTTGCTTGCTCAGAAATCAAGATTTCATCCAGAACTGATAATTCAGGTTAACACTTGTTTTGATAATACGAAAATTTGCGATGCCCTCACTTCAAAATCGTAGTAAAACATTTTGGGAAGTTTAAATTTTTACATTGTGGCAACTTAACATCACTTTTGTTCTACGTGCATATTCAGTCTTGTTCCAGTGCGGCTAGGTTTGTAACCAGCAATGTAGTTGAAAAGTCTGACAGCAACAAAAAAAAAAAAAACAACAATCCTCCACGAGACGTCCCCTTTCACTCTGGAAAGCACTTTGTGACGAGCCTGCTTCTTAACATCTTCCCGAAAGAACGCAAGACAGGAAGAAAATAAAACATCTGGAAATCCAAGCACAGGGAAGCGGAGAACAGTTTCCTTGTTGATTGACAGGAAGACTCACCAAAGAAAATTAGGAGAGGGTTCAGGGACTCTGAATAGGTCATCAATTGCAAAACATTCTTGTCAATGTTATCCTCATTGTTCTTTTACGTTTCGCTTTGCCACGTCTGTGAATGACCAAACTATGGTCCCTCACTTTGGGGGGCAGACAGGAATCGGAGCTATCAGTAGTCTAGGAAGGGTTGGGTGGCTTCAGAGCATCCACTTGTGTCTCTAGATCTGTAATCTGAAGAAACAACTTCATATTAATGCAACTCAACCAGACCTTCTCCGGACTAGTGAAATAATCTTGCCTTTATCCCCCCCCATTTCATGTTGTTATTATTTAACTCCCAGACAAAGGGTACCCCGACGTTTGATCGACGGACACATGGTCCCCGGACGTTTCATCGAACGGACCTTTGGTCGCCGGGCAATTTGATTTGTCTTATTTTTACCCCATTTCATGTTAGTATTACTGTTCCTACATTATAAACTTTTCACAGACCCACGATAGTCAATCTGCGAAGTGGCGAGCTGTTACTGTAAATTAATTTAAGAAATAATAATCAATGAATCCACCTCATTCACCTTTTCCTGCAAATTGTCCGTCTCCTCTTTGTGTGAGGCCTCGCTGTCTTCTCCCGCCTGACGGTGACCTGCCTCCTTCTTCAAGTACTCGAGCTCCCTACAGGGCACAAACACACATGGTCACACACTTCAAGACATTAACTACAAACATTTGCTTTATTTTGCACCCTTACTTTTGCTGATATTCTTTGATCATTTTCTTGGCTTTACTGTACTTTCTCTCTAAGGTTTGGTATTGAGCCTGGGTTTCTTTCAAGTGTTCATCCACTGCCTGCAAAAAAATAGACACACACACAAACACATAACGGTAGAGAAATCAGAAATTGACTATAGCATTTTGATATTATAGCATATATATATAGCTTTGAATCTTATCAATTGCTTTATCAATTACCTTACACAGCGACTGGGCCTCCATCCAGTAACTCTCAAGTTTCTCCATCCTTTCTTTACTGTCTCGGATGCTTTGTTCCAGCTGTGCACGCTCCATTCGCCAACGCAATTTATCCTGCTCTGCGTGAGCCAACTGTGGGGAAAGATTGCCAACAAATGAAGCTCCCTTTATATTGATCTCGAGTGTCTGCAGTGTAATAATGACATTGTCATTTTTATCTTAAAGTTAAGACTTGATGCTCACCTTCCTCTTCAGGAGCTGAATCTCAGCTTGAGTTACTGCATGTTTGATTTGAAGCTGCAAGTAGAAAGAGGATAAAAAATAAGTGCAATGATATAGGTTTTCCTATTAAATTTTAATTAAAAAACAGTACTGAATGTAATTGTCTTACAATGATTTAAGTAAATCTTGTGGGTCATCACTTATTTAGATTTTTTTGAACAATAGGTTTGTACTTTGGCTGACCAAGACTAAAAATAAAATCTACAATTGTATTCACTACAGATTTTTTTCTTTTGCGTATTTTTCAGGAGGTTTATAACCAAAGTGGTGAAGCTAAAAATAAATAAAAAGATGAATCCTTTCTAGATCACTATTTGGACTAGGAGTGGCGAATGAACAAACATGAATGGATGTCTTCCATCATCAATGACTCTGAAAGTGTTAAATTAGCAGACTATTTTTCTGACCTGATAGATGCTTGAAGTAGCTCTTTAACTCTCCAGTCTCTGAATATTGTCCAGCTTAATATATTCTTAGAGCAAGCACCTCATCATTTGTAACTGGACTGTTCTGGTTGTCTCAGATGTTTCACTTCTCTTCCAAGCAGGCTCAGGTTTATCTCCAGCATTTGTATTCCTTATCCTCTTTCGACTGGTGTTCCAGTTTTGAGATATTTCAGATCAATCTTCCATGTTAATTTTCTTTTTAGAGCTCAAAAATACAAGCGGCTTTTGAACTTTTTTCTTTTTATATATATAGCCTATTAAATACTGTCGCTTGAGAGAGATTTTACAATTTCAGGTGAGGCTGGCTGATCGCTTACATCAATTATGAAGCCTCATCCATGTATTTGAATCAAAAAGGATAATTTATAGAACTCACAGACCAAATAATTAAAATTGAGCAGAATTTTTATTCAATCTTTTTGTTTTATACTCTTCATGATGAAGGTGAGGCTCGGCCTCTCTGGTTTTGTCGTGACCTGCCTGGCCGCCCTGAGTTCTATTAAAAGAGATGCAGCGTAATCATGAGCAAAAAGAGGTACAACACGACCCCAACAGCAATATTTGTTCCAACCTCTATGCTAATTTGCAATTTCCCTTAGTTAACACAACTTAAAAGGTTCATTTCAAGTTTATTTCAGATTTCCCACCCATTGTGGAGGGGTATGGATGGGGCATCACTGTAATGCTATTCCACAATAAAACACTTGCAGGATGCAAAGGAATATATACTCAAAAGTACCTCCTTGAATTTGTGGGTCAACTTTTCTGGGTCCAGCTCCACAGGCGACAACGTGTCCTGGTGCTCAGCCAGGTCAAAAACTTCTATGGAGTTTGGAAACATGGGGCTCATCTCCTCATCTTCATCCGTCGCATACTCACCTGTCTGGAAAATATCAACAAGAAGAAATATTACACTAACACTGTACTGGATGCAGGATTGCCTTAAATTGTTTTAAAATCCAACTGATGCTTTTTTAATGTGGATTTGAGAAGTATCTAGTTATACAAAAATCCACCCATAAGGTCATTTTGTGTACCTGAAGACGATGGTACCTTTTCTGACCACAAGATGGTGTATATAGACTAGATATCCTGCAAACTATGGCTCAAAGCCATATCCACAAACTGACAAATACAACAATCAGAATCCCCTAATTGTACTTAATTTCTTTGAAGTAACAAATGAAAACTTCCAAAGATATCATTGAAATTGTTCTCAATTTAATTCCGCTCTTCCCTTCATTTCCAATGTTTATGAAGGAATACAGAATGCATCATCAATGTATGTATATTTCAGGTTGGTCTTACCTCCTCATCCTCATCCATGTACTGCTTGTATCGTTGCTCCATCATCTCTCGCTGCCACTTCTCTTGTTCCAGAGTTTGCTGAATCAGTTGAGCTACTTCACTCTGCTCTCCTGGCTTTTCCCGACCAATCACAAACCTGAAAATGAAGTCTTAAAAATTATCAATGTTTTAAAGATCTTAAAAATGTAAACAAAACAAAAGACATTAATTTGCTTACAAGTTATAAACTCCACAAATACATTAATAAAATAAAAACAAAACAACTCCTGTGGTTGTTAAAATGACTGTCGAGGACAATATATTAAACATAAAAATTATATAACAATATTATTGTAATTGTATTGCATACTTGACAGTGCCTGATGTGTTACGTAGGACAGAAGCAGCAAAACTTTGAGTCACACCAACCAAGCTGGTCCCATCAACTTCAACAATCAGATCATTCACTTGAATCCTGTAAGAATAAAATAGAACATATTGAACATATAACATATTGTATATATAAGACACAAAACTAAAATCAAGGTGCATGTTATAAATGAACAATCAATTTCTGAACATGGAACTGAATAGACTGCAGAAGAATAAATTGTTAACCTTTCCAAAGTTGATCAAAAAACACCAACTACGTTCTCGTAAAAACAGCATTTTAACGATCGCACCTCTGCCATTTTCCAAAACTAATATTAGATAAAATGTGGTGAGCAACTAAAGAAAAGCAATCTAAAGCGTATTTGGAACAAATTTAACCGCACATTTTGAGTAAAGTTAGTAGACATAACTCAGCAATACTGATAAAATGTTCCAAATTAGTCAGAGATACTTTAAAGTGGACAATCCTAGTGTTTTTGTAGTTGTATAAACAAGCCCTGCAGCAAATATTGTGACATTTAGAAAAACCCTAAACTGAAAAGGATCAAAGAAACCATTAAGAGGGAACACAATCAACATTTTAGCCTTTGGTGAGGCAAGAGAAACAAGTTTTTAAAAAAGCATGCTCTTTCTTTTAACCTTCTAAATCAATTTGCCTTTCAGGCACCAAAACTTGGCAGTCATAATTCAATTGTTTATCCTAGGGTTGGGCAATATGAATTAAAAATAAAATCATTTTTTTCACCCAAAATTTCACAGCTTTTTACACATTTTGTCTCCCACCAGTAGACAGTATGATTACAAGACAGGGAAATACCCAAAACAAATTTGACCTTTTTTGGGCACTCATTGGTTGCTATTGATGGCCTAATTGATTTGTATTTTTCCTGATCAAAATCAATTGAGGTTCTAGCACCATTAATGGCACTGATCAAGAGCATTAACAGCCAGTCCTCCCAGTTTAATTATTTTTAAACACCTATATTTTAGGCTCAATGATACCCAATTGAACAAGAGCCAAAGATGTTTTATATGGTCCTAGAGTGGGTTTAATTTAACCAACCCTTTACCTGCTATCTCGCTGCGCAGCTCCACCCTCAGTGACTGTCTTAACGAAGATGCCCAGTTTCTCCAGACCCATATCAGCTCCTGCACCCATTCCTATGATACTAATTCCTAGACCGTCACTATCTGAAAGAAACAGAGAATGACAAAAAAAAGTTATTTTCATCAGCTATCATCATTGGTTCTAAACATCTATAATTCCATGTGGAGTATAATCATTTGAGATGGTCGGTAGTTCAATTCTGCCACCTCCAGATTTACACTACTAATTAGGCTAATCCCCTTTGAATTTAATCCTATAATGAGATAACCGAGTTGTTAGCCATTAGTTATAACCATGTATGTCCACTAACAGTAGCAGCCTTGTCAGTTTGATGAGTAAGTCTACATAGCAAATGAGTAAAAAAAAGGGGGGCCTCATATTTGAAGCATAGATGTGGCAAGTCTGTTATCTATTCATCATCAAAGGACCAACTAAACAAGAACTTATGGCATTTTGTTTATGTTATGATGATATTCTAATGGTTGTTAAATGAATCATATGTGCATGTTGAAAATAGTTTTGAGTATTGCGGCGGGCACATTGTGATGTTGCCGTTACAAACGAGACATTGTACAAGCCTGAAGGAAACTAACAAACTGGAACAAATCTTACTCTCAAGCTATCTATCAATAGTACCTTGGCACTCGAGGTAATGAGCACCCAAGGTATAAATATTCAACCATAACGAAGGTAATTAATATTGCGCTTGCCAGAGAAGAACTGATTCATTTATTCATTAGCTCAGTTGTCGAAACATGACCACGTGTTGAAACAAATGTAGCAAACTGTGTAAAATTAGTATTTTCTTTTCATTTTCAGACCTGCTTATCCTCACAAGGACCGCGAAGGGTGCTAGAGCCTAACCCAGCCAACTACAGCCACCAGGCGAGGGGCACCCTGAATTTGTAGAGATAGACAACAATTCATACTCAACCTTATGGCCAGGGGCAATTTAGACAGTTCAACCAGCATACTTTGGAGAGTGAGGACCAACATGGGATTGAACCCACGCCCCCAGAGCTGCGAGGCCGACACAGTAACCACCCAAGACTGATTCAACATACTGTAATTTATAGTTTGGCGCGGTGTAGGCTTGTATCATGAATGATGTTCCTAATATGTCCTAGTGGTCATAATGTTGTGTCTGGTTATGCAACAGGCTTGTCTGAGTGACTCAGGCTGTAGTTTGTGTGCGTATGTGTTCACCCTTCTCCAGCTCCACAGGAAATAGATCCAGCTTCTCAACTCTCTTCTCCAGCTCATACTCTGCCGACGCTGCCATGGGGTCCACATCATCGTTACGCCGATCATAGTCTTCATTACAGTATGTTGTGAATACCTACACACAGAGTTACAAATTAGGATAAAACATTGATCCATGCATTTTTTCCCTAATGCTTATCCTGTTGATATGGATCTGAGGCCTACAATGATTCTGAAGCTAAATTTTGCGTTATCCAAGATTAAGAGCAGTGAGATTAGAGCAAATTTCAGTGACCATTTGAATTTGTCAAAGTGGAAGAAAATGGCTGTGATCAACACTTTTACGATAAGCAGTGGCAGGTGCACACAGGTTGTTGCAATGCGGCATAACTTGTTGCTTATAAAATAGACTGCCTGACATACTTGGATTTTTTATTAGCCTGGAGAGGAGAACTGAACCACTTTTTTGGAAGATTTTTTTTTGTAAAACAATCATTATCTGTACAGTAATCGCATCCTCGATGCTAAAATCTCTAAACAGAATTTTGTTGTCATAGCAGGTTAAAGCAAGAAAGAGAATAAAATGAAATCCTTCCACTTGTGTGAGTGAGTTGACGTAAATTGTCATAGGATCACAAAGAAGAGCGCAAGTGTGCAGACACATGACCAGACATGACAGGAATTTGATTTGAACAGAGTAAACATGTGGGTGGATGCAGAGTGTGTTTATGGCAAAAGACGGAAGTGAAACAAAATCTTCATTTTAAAAGACAGACAAAAAAACATTCCATTATAAACGTAATAGAATAAAAAATACTGAGGGCTGAGCGATATGCATAGTCTAAAAATTAAATCAGAATTTTTCACAAAAACTGTTATTTGGGATTTGTTTCTTCACCCCATCTTACTTTTTTAAAGGAGAAAAGAACAATACAGATAAATCTAAAAAAGTTTAACCCGCCCTAAGGTACTCAACAAACTAATTGGCTGCCAATGATGCTGCTAGACGCGCAATTAAAATGACTCGTAGTAGTGAAGAAATTAAATGTAAATAAATTGCAAAAATGAAATGTTTTTCTCTCTCCCTATTTGTGTTCTCAGACCCACAATAAAAAGTAATCATCAAAAAAATACAACAACATAAAACACTCAAAATGATATTTTGAATCATAGCTAAGAGAAAAAAACTCAAATTATTTTGGACATTGATTTATGATCCAAGCCAAGCACAAAAATGACATTGCTGGGTAAATTACTTGAAACTTTGGGGAGGAAAAAACAAAACTGGAATAAATCATAAAAGGACTGCTTTCAAAAGGCTTTTCTGGCTCACTGTCTTGTAATAAGATCACCAGTGTTTGTAAGTATTGGCATCTGTATAAGACCTCAAGAGCAAACTGGCGTTTCTTTCCATACATTATGTGTTGTGTGTATTAGAAATGGTAGTAATGAAAAATAAAACAATTGGCCAAAACAAATATGCTCTTATGCTTACTTGTTTGCTTAGTAACATTTCCTTCCTTCACTCATCACATTAACTCTGGAATTGCTATTAACAATGGTATACTATATCAATAATGTGGGTCTTTCCATCCTCCTGGTGTGGGTTCAATTATATTCATCACTAGGAGACATCCAATCAATTTGAACTGGAAAGGCTACCAAATGAAAAAAGGTTTATTCCCTCCTCCTTGCTCAAATTGTGGACATGTATCGCCTTCAATGGCAACCATTGAGTTAAATATGAACATTCCCATCACCTGTCAAAGGCCAGGAGCATCTCTTTCCCAGATGACCATCTCTATTATCACATGGCTCCGTTTCTGTGGCAACCTCAGCTTTGCCTGGTGTGATTTTGGCAGTAAAACTGACTCGCTCTTTCTTTCCATCAGATATGTTAATAGGTTTGCCCAAAGCCGAGCCAAAGCTCACAGGCTCCAAAATTATTTACATTGCTTCCGATACAGTACTATACAAACATACCTACACAAAAGAATGTTTGAATGCAGGATTATTGAACGGCTTCCTGTTGTCACATTTCCTTCCTGTTGAGTAACTTTTGAGCTGTGTGAATGTGTGGGTGCGTGTATGTGCATGCATATGGGGCTTAAGAGCTCTCCCAAAAATCTACACGCCTAAAGTCACAAACTTTCCATAGTGACGCAGAAACATCAACAAGTATCGAAGTAAAACAACATGGGGGAAGGGGGCAGAGGGATGAGGTAAAAAAAGTGTAGTAAATAGGGACAACACAATAACAAAACTACAATCTGGTAATCATATAGCACAGCCAGCTCAAAACAACTCCTAAACACACAGAAGTACTGTATGGTCATATAATTGACTAATCCATGTTTATGGGTGATAATTTAGAATGTGTCAATGAATGGATCCTCAACAATCATCCAATTCAATCAACAAAATTTGCCTGTTTAGTCAGTAGGTCGCTGTTGCTTTTGTTAAATAGTATAGTGGCACATAAAAATACACCAAAAAAGGTCAACATCGCAGTTTAAAATGAGCCAACAACACTAGTGAATGGACATTGTGATTTCCTACATATATGATATAGATATTAATTGAAGAAGGTACCGGAGTTCAAAAGGTAGATCTGGTGATAAATTATTTTTATGTGTTATTTTCATTGCAGATGAGTAAAAAATAATAACAAATTTGAGTAGTTTTTATGTTGTTTTTTGCCAAATGATTATCCCATGAGAAAGTTCTTTGTGAAGTTATACTTTGTGCTTGGGGGGGGTGACAGCAGATAGGAGTAAAAGGGACCTTCTTTTGAACTTCATTCTGCTCAATATAGATCATTTTTAAGCCATTTGTAAGGCACATGACTATCTTTGGTAATAAAAAAACGCCTGACGTACACATACATATATCACATCTAGGTCATGTAGGCCACAATATTAATATTTGGTATACAAGCAGCATACACGTTTTAGGCCCAGATTGTGTGTGTGTGTGTGTGTTTGTGTGGTTTGATTAAAAAAAACACTCAGCCACATTCCAACTGCTTTTCTCGAACTCACAGGGGTAACCTTGTTCACTATTCAGAGCACGTAAACACAAGCGTTAAAGAGTTGATGTGATGTGCAGGAAAGCATTTAGGGCCTCAGGCTGAATCGCACAATTCCTATTTTGTGCCTCTTGTAATTTGAATCTGAACTAATCACTTAAATGCAAATAAATTGTTTTTTAAAGTACGGAGAATATCTCTATCAAGTGACATATTGAAAAGGTACTACTTGGACTCCAGAAAATACAATACTTCAACCTTAACAGCAAAACCCTTTTAAAACAAGGCTGGATCTAAAGCATATTACTCTCCTTAATAATGGGGTTTCACATTCTTATTTTAGCTTAATTTGACAGTAGTTTTACAAGGCCCAGCAAGTTATAAAAATGGCACTGTCTACTGTAAAACAGTGTCTATCAAGAGAGCAGACTGTGAGAAAAAGAACTCAAGGATGTGACGTTACAAAGGTCATAAGGAGCAGTTAGAAGCACAACCACGTAATAACATGCCTTGCAGCCTGTCATTACACTATACCAGCCATATTGACTGTCACTTTTACATACTATACTTCTCCGCAGCTTCATGTCTGTGAACAGACGCAAAGCTGCAGGGATATAGTCTGTCTTTTACAAAAGGCCTGATAATTACTTTGACCAGATAAGAAGCAGCTTTCACTGCCCTAAGACACAAAGATGCATCCATTGGGTGTGGTTAGAAGTCAGAGGTTTGTAGATCCAGCAAGTTCTTGACATGACTTAAAACATGTGTAACCCTTTCCATGTGCTCATTGACCTCCTGGAATTAGATATATCAGGGCATAGCAGGGAAATCAAATCATGGCCTCCCCAACACAAAAAAAATAAATGTATTGCTCCTCCCAAAATATAAGTCGGAAATTTCAATAAGGAAGAATAATCTTGAAGCACACACAATCAGCTGACTGCCGAATTGCAGCACCTCATACGCAGGAGTGTGTTTCATTTTGTGTAATGTAGCATGACTGAATGAATTTATATATATACACACACACAATTGCGTGCACAAAATTTTGCAAAATAAGTACAAAAATAAACTCAAATCAGAATTTGAAGCATCACCATAAAAACATTTTTTTCATAACATTGATTTTTATCCTATTTAATGACAAAAACGTGGGGATCTGTTTAGTTAAAAACAATTAGTATTGTACTTTAAAATCATCATATTTCATATTCTTTTTTAAAAATAAGGTAATTTATTTTCAGAATTGAATAACGAGGAAAGTATTTTAACTTTTAAATTTGAAAGACAAAAATAGTGATATAAATTGATATCAACTAATAATTTGTCATCGTGATACATTTTTTTGTCATTATGCACAGGCCTAAATGGTAAACTCACCTTGATGGGCTCAGTGCTAAATTGAATCTTCCTATTGCTGGGAACTGGCTCCTCCTCAACGGGAAGACCCTCAATTTCTGTGCAGCTGCTCTCCGGCTGGTATGCCTCTTCGTCCTCCTCATCGTCGTCATCATCCAGCTGGCTTCCCCCGGAGTCGTCCTCACCAATGCCGCTGTATGCGCTCACGTCCACCAGATCACCCTCAGAGTAATCCTCCTTCCTTGAGCCTTCGTCATCATTTTCCACCTCCTCGCCCTTCCTTACAGAGTCAGCTAGCATCACTTCGAAAGCCGGTGGCTCTTTTTCACCATTTTCAAGTGAAAGGTGGACATCAGCTTGAACCAACCTGGCTCCAGCCTCAATATCCCCCCTACTACAATCCTGTTCCACAAGTAGTGTCTCCTGACCAGATGTAGCTGCAGTACTCGAGCCCCTATCTTCTGTCAACCCAAGCTGGGTTTCCGACACTGCCTTGTCCTCCGTATGAGAAGAGGATGAAGCGGCTTCTGTGTTGGCGTGCTGATCTCCTGAATGTCTAAGTCTATCCTCCTCACTTCCACCCTCTTCACCAATGTCACACTGTGGGACAGGATCTGTCATTTCTGTCTCTGTCGCCAGGATGTTCACATTCCCCGTAGTCACATCCTCTAAGTCTTCCTCAGTCAGAGACAATGCTTTCTGAGAATGAAATAAATCATATCAATGTTTTCCAGCATCAGCAAGATCACCTGAAGTAGTAGAGCTGTACTATATGTGCTGACTGTAGAGATAATTTTTGGCCATACATTTTCATTAAAACAGCCAAATGCAAGTGAAATGGTTTGTGTTGAAATTATAGTCTAACAATGAGTGATGGCAACAACAACTTAAAGAGACACTGTCATATTAATGGATCAAAAATTTAAAGCATTTTAATGTTTTTTGCAGCACAGGAGTCAAACTCAATGTCTGGCAGCTAGAACCAGCCTGCAATATAATATTGTCATGTAATCAGTTCTGTAATTTTACTCATCTTTCTCATAGCAACATTTCAGATTCTCGTTAAAAATGCATTGTTGCCATTTTATTTCTGATTACAAAATCAGCTATGCGTATTTGCTTTATCACGGGTTGGTTATTCATGTATCTGAGTTTACAATCATAAGTGGAACATAAAAAGAATGAGTAAGTCATAGAACTAGAAATGAATTAGCTTCTAAAGACAAATGGGGATGGAAGCCAGTAATAGCAGTGTGTAACAATGAGCGTAAGTCTAAAGATTGAAAGTAATCATCCGTAAATCCATAAGCGCAGCTCTTAGCACCAGGCATTTAAGTCATCACTTGAAGAAGAAAGCAGTATAGTGAGACAAGACAAGAAGCGATCTTATTTAGTCTTAAATAATCCTCTTACAAATGATCCCTTCAAGACAAAGAAATCTTCTTACCTGGGTCCTATCAGGCCCTGCTTTGGCAGGAAGTTTTGGCTTTGGCCCTGGGGCAGGTCTAGACCGACGGTTGGGGAGGTAGAGATTGTTTTGTCCATCAGCCTTCTCAAACACAGCACTCAGCTGGCTCACAGTAGGGCTGACGGCCTCGCCTGGCCCAAAGTCAGCGGCAGCCACAGGAACAGGAGCAAGAGCAGGAGCAGGGGCGGTAGCAGGAACAGGACCGGGAACGGGAATGGGGGTGTCATCCAGGCAGTCCAAAGCCTCGGTAGAGCCATTAAACCGTGCCACAACATCCAACCGGCTGTCGTGGAATCCAGAAGCTCGCTCCTTCTTCAACAAAATCCTGTTGGTAGCAGCTTGTTTCTCCTGAAGGAAAGCAGAGTCTTTAATGTTTATTTTATCATGCTCAACATCAGATATGCTGAATGGTTGTAAGAGACAGGGTACCACTTGGATCAGTCAGATGAAGATTGAACTCATTGGCATTAAAATATGAGCTATTATAAACAGACCTTCCCAGTTTAATAAGTAAAATGAACATCAATGCTTGTTTAAGGCAAGCAATGAATTAAAAAGTCTGAAAACTAATCTACTCCAGTGTGAAATGCGGGGGCATAGCGAGGTAGAGTGCCTTTAAATTAGTTTTTATTAACATTTTAGCAAAGGCAAAGTAAATGTCTTTTTTTTTCCTCACCAAAACCAATGAATAACTTTAAAAAGAACCAAACTATTGCTTGTGGAATATTCTACCTAATTATAAGTTGATATATTTCTTTTTCTTTAAAAAAAACAAACCCAATTCATACATCGATTCATGGTCCAAGCATACCTACACAAACTTACCCTATCCAAATACCTAATTCTTCCACCAACTCATAGTCACGAGTCATAAGAAATAAACTAAAAACAGTAAATAATGCCATTTCTAACCTGCAGCGTCCGTTGCTCAAACATCCTCCTGGTTTCCTGTAGTTTGGACAAGCCTGTGGAGGAGCTCGGACCTTCGCCATCTGTTTTGGGGTCAAAACGATTGACCCTGTCTAAAACAGTTCCTCCTAGTTTGAGTAGGGCGCTGTGGTCGACATTCTCGTTGAGGCTCGATGCCCTCGGCAGAGACAGCTTGACGGCCTGCTCGGTTCCTGCTAATTAAAAGGACAGTCAACAATGGAGCTTGTTCGGTTAACGTCTGCTGAATACAGTACGGTATTTACCGATGACTTTGGCACCATCTTCTTCATCTCCTGGTGATTGCATCTGCATGAACATGTTCTTGATGCGATGAACGTTGGATCCATATCTACGACCCCTTCCATTTGGCCGAGGTAGCGGTGCTGGCTTCGAAGTGGAGTCATAGCCTCCGTTCAGGTGATCAGTGGCCTTCTTTAGTGCAGCCAGACCTGCTTCATACGCGTTCCGATGTGGCGAGGCGCTGCGCATGCTCGCGCTCCCACTTCCACCACTGTTACCGGCAGAAGTCCCATTGTCTGCTGTGGCTGATGCAGGTTCTGGCTTCATCATGTTTGATAATTCAAATGTCCCCAGGTGTACAGCAGGTTAATGCAGATGAGGATGGCAGCATGTCTGGTGAACATGAGCTGTAAAGTAAGAAGAGAAGAGAACTTTAAATTAATACCAGTCTATTCTTTTTTTATTCTATAAATGTATGTTTACCTTCATTTCAAAATTTCAGATTTCAATGCATTTGAAGTCTTGTCACCACCACTAATAGGTATACATTCAATTGGCCTAAATTTGACAAGGATTTCTTCCAAGGAAGGTCCCATTACATTTTTGTGATAAACCCAGAAAAAAAGATGAAAAATAATGTTTCAATTCTTCATAGTTGTATATTCACTATAATTCGCCAACAATTTTTTTGTGACTAAACAGAGATGATGTCAACAAAACATGTCATTAAAAATAACTCTCAAAACTGATAACCTGATGATGTCATAAAAACATCAAACCAAAGCAATCTTTGAATAAAAGTACTGCCTAAAATAGGGGCAAGTGAAAAATTATTAATTAGGTGAAATATTGGTGACAAATATATACTTAAAATCAAATACTAACATATATAATACATATATAATTCACTCAAATCTCACAATTTAAAGGATTATGTAAGATTTGTACTTCATTAAATCCCCCTAATATTTCAATAGACATTAAAGAAATTTTCTGTACCGCTACAAGGTTCGCGAGGGGTGCTGGAGCATATACCATCTGATTTCGGCACCCGTTGTGGGACACGTTAAATTGGTGGCCAGGGCCACCAGACTCATAAGAGTCAATTTAGAAAGTTCATTCTGCTTACCCTGCATGTTTTTGGGATGTAAGAGGAAACCCCAGTACCCGGAGAAAACCCATGCAAGTCTGGGGAGAACATGCAAACTCCACATAGTGAGGACCAACCTGGGATCGAACCCTTGACCCCGAAACAGTGAGGCCGAAACGCTAACCACCTTTTGATTTTTCCTATATTACTTACTTGTATGATAAAATGATGATAGGAACACAAACAAGGTTGGCATGTTCTCACTAATGTTGTGTACCATTTGGGTCTATTGCCCAGGGCAAAGGTAGTGTGGTTTTGAGTGCACTGAGTGCCCTACAAAAGTCTCAATTTTGTTTTTGTTTGGTCCATCTATTGTTGTTACAGTCTACTTAAAAGTTATAAATAAAATTGTGGTTAAAACCCCTCACAAGATGTCAAATAAGTATATTTTCTTAGTTTATACTTCCTGTTTATGCTCCATTGCCACATAAAAATCACTTCTGCAGTTGAATTTCCACTGGTTGAAAACTATAAATCCATATGGAGACAAACTGTCATGCTAAATTGAGCCTTTAATGTTTTTAAACACCATAAAAATATAATTTCCAACAAGACGAGCAGGCGATGTCATAACAAAAGTCTACATGATTAAAATCAGATGAATGAACACGCAAAATGGAAAATACTTGGGTCAGAATGCAGATAAAAAACATTGCATCATATGTTCTCGCAGTTCATTTCTTGCAGTAGTAATTATTTTTATTTTTATCCAAAGTGAGTGATTTTCTACCTCTGGAGAACATTCCCTTGGAAGAAAACACATTTTTTGATTTACATTACTCATTCAATACAGTTCCCAGGTGTACCTAGAATGTCTTGTGACCTGATACAATTTTTTTAAAAATTGTGCATACCATTATTTAGCCCCAATGACTGATTTGTGAGGATGATCCAGTGTTGTGAACTTAAACGAATGCAAACTCTAAAACCGATGACGATAGGCTACTTTTGGTACATGTCCTCAAGAGAAAGAAAGTGAGTGCCGCCCCAGTAAGGTCATTAAAGCAGTGCACTTCATTCTCCCATTCATTCATCCTGTTCTGTACTTCTTGTGCCCATTAGGGTCACATGCAAGTTGGAGCAGATCCCACTTAACTATCTGCCAATCATGAGCCAATAAACTAGACCTCCTACACTTGTCATGTAGTGTACAGAGGACGCAGTACCAAATATAAATACAAGCCAATCCACACCAAATAAAATATGTGCCACTTAATAAAAGCTAACACTGATCTTTTACATTCCCCCCAATTTAAAGCAACCCTGATACCCTTTTGGCTTTCAACCTTGCTGTGGTTTGCAAGTATCCACGGTAAACTCAGCCAAACCTTGGGTAGAAAAACTCATTGTGGTGTGCCTATTATGTAAATTGAATAAAATGTGCCACTGCATCCACTTTTGCAAACAAATTGAAGATCTTTGGCTAGAAGTTTTTGTGACGTGAACGTGAGCGTGCATTGTTGTTTGTCTCATTTTGCCTTGTGATTGGCTGGCAACCAATTCATGGTGTCCTCTGCCTACTGCATATAGTTGGATGGGATAGGCTTGAGATTAGAACACCTGCAACATTGTGAGGATAAGGTAAAAAAATGGAGGAATTAATTAATATGATCCCTCCTGTATATTCTGACGGAAGACCATTTATGGAGTGTTTTCTTTAGTTTTAACTCCATGCACTGTAGACTAATATGCTACTACTACACTTTTGGGTTGCATGTGAGGGTTCACCACAGTGAATCAACTTTTCCACTTATTTTTTCCCCTTTGCATCATCCTCCCCTAGACTAGCCACTTTCATGTTCTCCCTCTCTAAATCTATGTAGCTTCTTCTAGGTCGACCTCTTATCGTGTTCCTTGCCAATTCCACCCTCAAACATTAAACCAGCCACAAACATCAAGGTCGAAGTAGAAATGTTTGGCCTTGTAGCTTGCAAGAAATAATACTTTACATATTTGTGTATTGACTGCCAGCCATTCCAGATCTAATGGAGAATTTACTTCAATAGCCTAAAAAAATGAATAGAATGGTTGACTTTGAATGTGTTCATGTAGAAGGACAGTTTATCAGTAGCAACACTTAATACCTGGAGGCAAAAAATGGTCACACGTTGCAATCAAAGCACATCTTGTGATTCAGTGTTAAAAAGCAGTAGCTTTTCATGCTGATATCATGTGATCTTTATAAGGATGTTAATAGACACGTAGACAGGCGCACGCACATTAAAAAGAGCTAACATCTGCCAATACTGCATATTCTCTGTCATTCATCGGTCCAAGAGGAACTGCTGTATATCCGCTGCTAAACTGCACATAATTCTTGGTAATTTAGAGTCACTTTCAGTCGTTTTCTCAAAATCAAAGCACCAGAAAAGCTGCATCAACACCATGGTCAAAGGTTCATAAATTTGGTGAACAGAGTTGCTTTTATAAGGATAAAAATAAGTACTAATGATTCACCGACACGTCACTGTATTTTACTGAAAGTCATGCAGAGAGTGGTTTCACCCCATTGATCAGTAACTCATTCATTGCCACTGACAGTGATAGAGATCCAATCCAGCCAAATTGGATTGAACACATCGCCAAAACACTAAAAGATGCAGCTTCTAAATATTTTTAGAATCAAGTCATCTACCCGATAGTGTTGTGGTTCCTCTACCTGATTTTGGTGCGGGCAATCTGGAAATTGACCCAACTCGGTGGCGCGAGCGTTTAGTGTGTCGGCCTCACATCTCTGGGGTCCTGGGTTCAAGTCCAGGTTGGTCAACCTGTGTTGAGTTTGCATGTTCTCCGCAGGACTATGTGGGTTTCCTCCAGGGACTCCAGTTTCATCCCACATCCAAAAAAACATGCATGGTAGGCTGATAGGATGTTCTAAATTACCATGGAGACAGCTAAGATTGGCTCCAGCACCCCCACGGCCATAGTGAGGAAAGAGTGGTTCAGAAAATGAGATATAAAAAAAATTGTCAATACTATTATTTTGAATTTTGACCTTTTTATGAACTGTTATCCTCAATATAAACAAAACAATGTGCTGAATTATGAATACAAATGTACTCATCATTGAAGTGGAGAAGAATCACAACACACTAATTTTTAAAGTTAAAAAAATCCTGTATGGTATTTGCACACAAAATATCTAGTTCACTTTGACTGGAAATGGCAAGTCAGATGCATGTACTCATTTTTAAAGTAACATTTTTCCCATATGGTATTGACGCACATAATGTCTAGCCCATTTTGACTGGAAATGGCAAGTCTGATGCAATTGTATGTCTATCATTGTTAATGGCAGGAAATGAGTTTTTAAAAACAACCTTGTTGTGATGCCCTTTTACTACATTGGGGCCCAACACGAGATGCGTCAATTGCTTATGTGGTATAGCGGGACAGCCTACGTAAGAGTCGGTACATTGACGAAAGCCACCGCGTTGAACAACAATGTGAGGGAGCCTGTGGTGCAGCAGATGCTCCTTACTGCTCATTTCTAATACGCCGCTTGTGCAGGCATGACTGTGACTTTCAGCATAGAACAGAGAGCACATTTATGGCGAAACAATGCCTCCATCTATTTACAATCCCTGCATAAGTGGAGGAAACTCCCAGGCCCGATGGCCCTGTGTTAAAAAAAAAAATTAAGCTTCACCCTGCTGTACACACACAAACGTCTGGCCGTGTTGGCATGGACGCCGCTGACTGCGAACTTCCTCTGAAAAAGACAATATAATCACGCCTGGCTCTACTTTCCGCTGAAAATGTGCTCTCTACCAATGATCTACTAAAAATAGCATCACTCTGCGTTTGAAAAATGACATCCAAACACCTTTTCATTGTGGTTTTGGTGGTACAAATTGCGCATCTACAGCAAGCTTTTATTGTTTTAATCCCGCTATGCACGATCGTGGAGTAAAATCACGAATTCATCTTCCTAAAATGTGACTAAAAGAGGAACAAAGGAGATCTTTAGCGAAGAAGTCTGTTTCACACATCCACACGCTGTCACAAACAGTGGCCGTGCCATAGTGTGTCACCGGCACCGGTTTAGGACCCGGAGGCGGATTTAGGAGAGCCAGGCCCCGCTGGGTGTCTTTTCTGTCTGCGGAGCAGCCTCGGTTCCTTCCTTTCTACCTAGCCGATAGGACCAAGCGACGCCACAACAAAAAGGAAGTACATCTGCATGCTCGTTGAATCATCCATACCTTAAATATCTGGTTATGATCGGTAGTTATCAGTCCATTGTTTGTCTTGTGCTGCTGCGGCTGCTGCTGCGGCGGTGGCGGTGTCGGAGAGTCCTCCTGGCGGCTAAACAAATGAGATCGTGTGCCTACAACTGCTATCTGTCGCTCCTCCTCTTCCTCCTCCCATCATCTGTTTACCTACCATCTAGGCTTGGACCATATTTGGATGGATGTATATTAAATCTAGATTAAAAAATGATACTTTTTGTCAGGGGGTTGGGGGAGAAAGGTAGTCTAGCATATAATTGTTTCATTTTATTGTTTTTTTAATTGATTGTTATATATCAGGATATTACTTTGCACAATTCTCGTTCGGATGGAAATGCATCGGAAATTATCTTAACAGTTGTGTTTATGGTGGAAATAATAGGTTGTGACACTGCCGTCTCTAGATGATGCGCAATGCAGTCTGTTGAAATAACTGCACGAGTCTTGTCATGTGATAATCGTTCGTGACCACAGGAGGGCACTGTTTCTCAGGTTAAGTCCTATACCAGATTCAACTGCTCTACTCTATTTTGTTTTTGTTTTGTTTTTAATCCTGTGGGGGTTGTTATACTATGCCCTCTCAACTAAAACCTTTTTAAATAACTTTGTTATTAAGTGTTATACCTCCTTTAATATATTTTTCATATTTAGAATCCTGCATTGGCCCAGTGGATGAGTGGTTGGCGTATCGGTCTCACAGTGGGGGACTTGGGTTCAAATCCAGCTCAGTCCAGGTGTGTGCATGTTCTCTCTGGTCCTGTGAGGGTTTTCTCTGAATACTTTGGTTTCCTCCCACATTCCAAAGATATGCATAGTAGACTAATTGGACACTCTAAATTGTCCCTGAGTGTGAGAGTGAATGGTTGTTTGGCAAAATTCCGACAATTCTGACATGCTGACACCTCTTTAATAGACTCAATACATTTAACCACATATGCTAAATACAGGCAATATGATAAAGGCACAAGAAGTTTTGGATCTGTGGCAGATGTAGGCACAGTGCTGACCTGCTTAAAAAAACACAACCACAAAAAAAACATGTTGCATTTGTCCCAAAATTGTAACATGAAGTAACAAAAGTAACATTTTTGTGGACCTTGACTTGCCTTAGGTTGGTAAACTGCAACTTCAGAACATATCAAATAAAGCACACAAAAAAATCTTAGTAAAATTAGGTCAAAAATATAAGTGTGACACCAAATATTTATAGCCTGTCTTGGCATGTCCACAAAAATCTTATTTATACACCTGGAAAATGAACAGATGTGTTTTTTTTTTTATTTGAAACTATGGACATCAATTTGCCATAAGGGCAAATGAAGACCTCTAAAAAAAGAATGATTCCCTTCTAATGATGTGCTTTAGGATATAAATCCTATTCATTCATTACTTGTTTTGAAACACAATGTGGTATTTATGAATTCAGCTGTTGATGACATTTCCATTCCAGGTCTCATGTTTAGTTCCTGGCTTAAGGTGGGTGATGGTCACCTCGACTGCCTGGACCTTCTCATATTTTGGAGGGATGGAGCACAACTTGTAGCTCACCTCGTCACCTTCCACTGGCACGTACTCGCCCTCGATGCTGAAACATCACCATTTATGCACTATATCAATGTTACAGATTTCTTTAAACTGTCAAATGTTAAAGTTTTTAAATTTGCAAAAAGTGAAACAAGATAACCTGCAAAAAAACTTTTTTTCTCTCCAGAGTGTATGAAAATGGTGAAGATTTAGTGCTTACTCTGAGATGTGGACAAAGATGTCGGCACCACCATCAGCAGGTGTGATGAAGCCATGGCCTTTGGCGCGGGAAAAACATTTACACACACCAGCAAATACCGGACCCGCTGCTGCTTGAGCCGTTCTGTATAAAAGGGAGGCAGGGAAACGTAAAAAATATCAAAAACCCATTTTTCAACACAACAGATTTTGGAAAGAAAAAAAAATGAATAGTCATTTTTCACTGTCATTGACAGTGATTCACATCCATTTATGCGACTTTTCCATGTCTGCTATGAATTTTAATGACTTTAAAACTAGATGTCAAATCCATTTGAGCTCAAAGAGTTGTAGTGAATAAACTTTCTTACGTTGCCATATCTCCCAGCTTAAATGTATGTGGCGTCTATCACTGTCAATGGTAGCAAATTAGTTAACAGTAACAGTTAACAGTAACAGTTAACAGTAACAGTTAACAGTAACTACTGGTTGTGAAACCAAAGAGTAAATGTTATACTGTAAGTGTTCCTGAATGTGTCATTTGAACATTAAAGTATGTGGTAGATGTATAATATTTGCATTTACATGTAAACACTGTCTTTTATTCTACAATAAAATACATTTAACCCAATAAATCCTACATAATTGGTAGGAAACGTCATATTTTTGTTAAATATAGCTGTAGACGTGACATGCATGCGTGTGTGTTCTCACGCTGAACAGGTTCTGTTCCTTCGTGTGGGCATAGGACTTGGGATATTTAAGCCTCGTAGGGGGGAAGGTGAGCGGTCACGGTGTCTACACACAGGAGGGAATAGAGACTCTGGAAAAAATAGTAATGATCCCATTAAAGGAGAAACATAGGCTGTATTTTACATTCATTCTTAAACAAGTCCTATGCACATTTATGACATTGATACACATTAATTAATACCTTTTGACAAAGTTGTTGGTGATCCTTGAGGGTTCATCGGTGGTGTTGATGATCGTGCTTGAGACGACATGGCAGCCAACAAAAATAGCACGGCACTTAATAAGGATGTAGATGACCTAAGTGGAGGAGAACACAGAATTACACTAAATATTTACCATTAGTTCATGCATATCAAGTTTGTCTTTGAGCCGCCAAATGGAAACAAAGATCATATATCAATTCTTTAAAATCTGAATTTGAATTGTCATTGATTAAATAAAATGGAAATCAAATAAGTGTCAATAATTGTGTCATAATATAATGTAAAAACATATTTATTTCACTATTTAAATATTTCTTGGATATGTTGCACCACTTCATGAATTTATCTTATCTGTCAATTTACCCATCAAAGTCAGAGGCCGGAACTGACACCCGATTGGTTAATCAGCATATCAAGACAAGATTGTCGGGCAGTATGTCAAAGGCCAATCCTTCTAGTCCCCATGTGAGATGATGTGTTTGTTGCCATGACAACTAATTTTGTTGTCTGGAGATCAGATTTATAGTAGTTCAGAAAGTAGGACATTATAAGACTTCACTAAGACATCACCATGGCTATAATGCATCCCTTCAACATGCCAAGTCTCCATGGCAGAGACATTTTAAGACTACTACTCAGTTTGGACACACAAAACAGTGTTTCAAGGAGGCTAGAAAAGGGTCGTTGAAAGATTAGAACAAACACACTGACAGACCATCTGGGAATGACAGAAAAAAGAGCAAACCACCAGACACTTATAAATAAAAGTGGAGTATAAAAGAAGCAAGGGAAGACTTACACAAACATAAAATCAGCAAATGGACATGCCTTTGGGGAAGTCAATCAAAATTTGATTGACAACCATAATTTGCATACCTGTAACCACCATGAAACAAAAAACTAGCATAAATCTGACAAAAAGAGTTTTTAAGAGATTCAGCTTTTGCCAATGTCTTCAAATCGAAGCAAATCATCAAAAAAGTTTACTGTCCCTTTAAGAAAGCATTCAATGTAGGCAGAATCACTGCCAAAAAGAGATGAAGATAACCCTATTAACTGTCACCACCACTATAACCTTTAACTAATTTAAAATCACACAACTAATTGTACTCACATTCACAGTACAGCCCTGCAACTTGGCGTTTGGGAAAACAGAAAAGCGTGAGGACAGAAACCAGTGGACCTTCTAACTCAATAGACAAGGCATTAATAAGATTACAGTTTCAGTGGCAGTGCTGTCAATTTATGACTGATGACAGACAATAAGGCCGGGGGGAAGATTTCAAATGCTTGACGATAGTAACAGAGAGCAAGAAAGTGTTTTGAGACACAAGAATTCCATGAATTCAAATGGATGCCTCATACTTGAGGGATAAACAACTTTTATGATAGTCATCCTTTTAATTTTGCAGTTTTAAATAACATAACATACATTAGATCAAAAATGTAGAAGTAAACAGTATCACCTAATGTCACATGCACAGCAAAAATGATACATTATGATGTGTAAGTAAAATAAATTGGTTAAAACTAGGGAAAAAAATCTCTTTTAATGGCAGCATCAATTTACACAATGTACTAGTATAGAAAACTAAACAGGAGAAAAAAATGCTAATGAATATCACAACACGATCAAACCACTGGCGTAAGTGCTCGAAGGTACAGCTGCTCGTGCACACAAACGTGCCTTGCCCCCCACCCCCATACACACGGTTGTGGAATTTTCCATAACTATTCGCTGATTATACTAAGCAGAGACCCTGCTGATGTAGCAAATACCACCCAATTGTGCCTAAAGCAGACACAGAGAGAATCACTAATTTCAACATCTGTTCATCTCCTGCCTCACTTTGAAAAGCAACATGTTTGAATTGACCTGAAATTGTGTTGACAGGAAACTTTTTTGGGACAATTTTTAAGTGTTTGAGCAGTACTACATTTTGAAATTAGAAAAAATATATATATAAAAATGCAAGAGTTCAATTGAAAATTGGCAGATAACACCATAAATGTGAAAGCATACAAAATACATGTGTGATGCGTTCGTATAGCTGCAGGGCTGGTGGCAGGATATATTTAAAATCCAAACTACAAAGTACAACAATTTTAACTTTTAAGTAATCCTACCTAATCTTACCTAATCTCTAATTGGACTATTTGTAGAAAAGCACAAGCCTAGCAGAAACACGACATTCAGTGATTAGCACTTAAATGAAAACATTCACTTGACATAGCGGTGCAAACGTATGGAAAAATTGAATACTTAACGTTCAACAGAGTCAATGTTTACATTTGTAGACATGCATTAATCGACTATGATTATGTAAAATTTGGATCTCAATGTTTCTTAGTACATCTCTTATAAAACAAAATATGGTGTGCTTCAAAAACTAAGCTTTTATGAATGTTCCAGAGGCAACACGAATCATTGTCTCACCACTGTGCAAACCCAAGGTGAGATCCTTGAATTGTTTGAATAGGACCATCCTCCTTGTGGAAGGAAGTCATACATCCTTCCATCCTGTCTGGGCTTAACTAGCAGAGCATAAAAGCACTACAGTTTTCTTTGTCACCAGGACAAGCAATAATACTGCATAATGTATCACATAAACCACTTTATATTATTCCAATATGGTTCGATTTTTGTTGGAGCATATCATACCCAAAACCATGAAATGACTCTAGTGCTAATAGCAATTAATTACCTATATATACAGTGCCATGAAAAAATATTTATGTAGTTGTACTATAAAATTATCATACTAAAATCATAGGTAAGTCAGCTTTTTTCATAGTTTGGCTAGCTCTGCTCTTATAGTCAGGTGAGGTTACACTTTGAAATAATAATAGAAAGATTAACGTTAGGTTAACAGACACCTATTGAGCCCGTTTTTGAAAAATTCTCCTATATTTGTTAATATTAATGTCATTTTGGGTCAAAAGAAAATACTGACTGCCAGCTCTTGTTGCATAACAAGTGGACAAATATTCGCTTCAGGCACTTATTTGAGGACCCGAATGCATTGGCATTTGATAGAAGCTACTGCAATTCACATTCACTATATAGCCGGCCGGCCCTGACCCATCAAGGCAGAAAGCGTGAACCTCTAATACAAGCAGCCTATTATGTTGTGCTCTTTTGTGGGCCTGAAAGCATGTGTGGGTGTGCATATGCATGTAGTGGGCTTTGCAAATGGGATATGTTGACGCCACTAGAGATGAGGGTCCTGATCCTGCAACAGGATGATTCATCCTCAACATGCGTCAGCATCACAGCTCTTGAGTCAATCTAACAATTTATACCTGTTTTGTGTATCTCCACAAAACCAAAGTTATATCATCAGGTTAGCTGAGCTGTTTGATTCACATATTGCTTGCAATTTACAATTATATACGTAAAATTCATTTAAATTGAAATATTGTGAATAGTCATCTTTCAGTGGCATTGACCTTGACTTATTATTTGATAAGTGTTTGAATGTGTCATAACTCGTCACTCTTTTAAGTCTTCAGTGCCATTGATGATGATAGATGCCCAATCATTTGGTTGAAAAATCCCCCTTTATGTTTTGTACTATACACAGAAGGGGTAATAATCATGATACTGTATAATTAGGCACGATGAATGACAGCAAAAGAAATGTATGACACTAATTACTGCAAGTTGAAATGATTAAGTGATTTCCTCAACGCAAAGTATACAGTATGTGCTCGATGTTGGTCAGTCGGCATCTTTCTCCATCTGAGAACAGTTCAGTAGAATACCTGTTCAATACCTAATACAGGTCGATATTTCTTGCGTGACTGGATCTCGCATGTTTCACCGCGAGGCATTGAACGAGATCAGCGGTGTAAATACCCTACAGGGATAACCATCCACTAAACTCATTCCCCTTTTGTTTTAATGACATGCATTCCAGTTGAGCAAGATCTGAGAGTGAGAACATTTTAAATGCCAAAGCTAGACAAAAGAACGCTTTAAATCATTTGTTTTAAATAGCTATGAATGCATCTACTATCTGGTATTTCAAAATGAACCCAAAACACTCGTTTACTCAATAGCCTCGAACAACTTCAAAATAGAGAAAATGCCTTGCACATATTTTCCATCATCAAGAGCGGATCCAAATGCCAAATGTTTTTGGTGGAATCATGCGTATTCACTAATCAGAATCTTATATATAGTGCCATTCTACATGTTGTTGAACCAAGACTTTAGAACTGTCATGGGAGGTTGATCAGTGAATGACATGTCTTGACTAGCTCTATGATATGCATTGCAATGAAGCAGATGCCCTGTAAACACACAAAAGGATACATTACCACACATTGTGTTCTAATTGATGTCTAGGGTAACATGGGAATAACATGTTTGCTTGAATTATCATGCAAGAAAACCCCACTTTTGTATTACGGTGAATGTGAAACACAAAAGAATATGCATGTTCAATGTGCAGGTGTATTATTACAACCTCCAGGTATTTGGCCTGTTATACCTTCTGTCTGCAGCCATATATCCAAATATTTCATTTAAAAAACAGACACAAACACACACATACACACAAAACACAATAACCTATCGTCTAATGTTTTATGTTTCAAACAACAACAAGCTTCGCGTAAGTTCTGTACATCACTTTGAAATCTCTACAACCACAATCCTAGTAGTATTGCATTTATTCTAGATGTACTTTGTACATATTGTAAGATTTCTTCATTACCAAACTACAAAAAGAATAAATACTGTAGTATTTTCAAGGGGTCTTTCTGATCACCTAAGAGCAGTCTAGTCAATGATTCTGACCAGCTTTAAGTTACATTTGATAAAATAAATACAATTTAATTTGATGAATGAGTCTTTCATTTATTTATTTGTGTTTTGCAGGAAATGACACCAGGGTGTGCCAAAAGACTGCAAGATGGGTAAAAAAGATAAAATGTGCACACACAGACACTTACGCAAGTGTTGCTGCACTCTGATAAAAAAAATTAAAAAAACTTCATAGTGGTCACAGAAATTATTTCAAAAATAATCAGAGAATTTTTGTAACTTGCAATGAGACCTGTGGATTGGACGTTTAACACCATCAATTTCAACAAAAAACAAGAAAGGAAAAAAAACTTTAGGGATTTTTTCCAAACTTTTTTGAATTAAACAAAAATATATTTTAAACAAATAAAAAGAGAAAATTATATTAATTTTTAATGTTAAATTCTAAAAAAAATAATGAAAACTAAAAAATGACAAATTTAATGTAATTGTTTTAATTTAATCTTTAAACCTGAATCATGACATGATTATTTAAAATAATCATGAGCATTCATAGCCAGTCATCCCAGTTCAAATGAATAGAACATGTATCGTTGTTAATGAAAGGCAATAAACTAAATATTACTATGATAATTTAAAAAAGCCATTGTCGGTCAATGAGGTCATCACGTATCAAATTAAGTATATCTGGTGGTATTTTAAAATAACGTTGTTATGGTTCGCAGAATATTTGACAGTGGCAATTTGGAAAATCTAAATTCCCACAATTTGTAAAATGGCACGTGCACACACACGCAGACAGTAAACTCACTCAACTGCTGGTTGGAATTGTCAACATCCCCAGAGGCTCACCTAGCAGTCATGCAAATACTCAAAGGGGGGGTTCTATAGGAGATAGAAAATGCACAAAAGCAAAAAATCCCGCGATGACACACACAGTGAACGCAACAGGAAACGCAATATATACACGTCGAGGAAAAACAATATTATATAGTTTAACATTTGTTTCAGAAGTAAACAGGGCGATTGCTTTGTCACCCACCGTCTCCTTTTCCGAGTCAATGAAGAACGATCGCCAAGCAAAATAAAGTAGATATTGTGCTGTGTTCTGGACAAATTATGTGGAGTAGGTTCTTGTAGTTCCCGAGCAGGTTAGGTTGGATTCATCCAGGAACTTCCTATCACTCACAGGCGCTTCATCTCGCTCCCCGTTTTACTGAATGGGCGGGGTAATCCAGACAGTGACGTCAGTCAAAAATTCTGTTACCGTAATACCAGGTATAGGTGGGACGGCCTGTTTTAAAAAAATAATTGAAATTTTAAGTCTTATAAACCAATCAACAATGGTAATGACCATTTCAAATGGATGGACCATTGATCGCAGTCAGTTGCTGACAAAAAATTCAAATAGATCTTATTAATATGGCAATTGATTAAAATTAAGTCAGATAATTCCTACTTTCTGATTTCATTATAAATTCCAGCATCTAATTTATCGCAATTAATCAGTTAAAATTAGTAGCCATTGCCCAGCTGTCTATGTATTTCTCAAAAATATTTACACAATAGTATAGTATTAAAAACTGAAAATTGTATTGCAGTGTCTATCATTTCACTTTAAAAAGAAAATAATTATAATAATAATTAAAAAGATATTGCACCATGACCAATCCAGGATGTAGCCGACCTCTAAAGCTCACTTGTTACCATTACAAAGAGAAGCGGTATGTAAAATGGGTGTTTGTAAATAAAGTGATGCTTGGGGTCTTTTCTCGGTGGCATCTAAAAGATTCAACTAAATTGAAAAAAAAAAACAGTCACAAAGTTGTTACAATCGAAATTGTATTGCATACAAACTGTCTGAAATGTTCTTTTAAAATTCACACCGTTGAACAACACGTTTCACAGTCACTGTTACATGATGTGTGACAAGTCACAATCAGAGTGGAGAGATCCAATGAGTTGGCTGAATTAGAACCAACGTTTGGCACTTTTATACGTGCTAATTCCTACATTTTCACACACACAAATGTACCAAATATCTGACCTGGCATAGCAAAATGAGTAAGGAGTCACACCAATAAAGTCACAATGTTTCAATAGGTGAACATCTTTTCAATTCTCATTAAACATTGCAAAAATGAATTATAAAAAATGCATTTTTTAACTGGCACTCAACCAAGATGTCACAAATTATTACACAGGAAATTTCTAATTTACAAGTATGACTGCGGAAAGATAAAGACTCCCTTTTTTATGCATATTTTAACTCTAATAGTGCCATTGACGATGCGAGCTGTACAATCAAGTGGCTCTTTTCATTTTATTGTGATCTGAAATGATTTTGTCACCAGTAGACGTCCAATCCATTTGAAACAGGAGGGTGGGCAGCAAATGAAGATCCATTCATTTGACTAAAATGGAATGGACGTCTATTAAAGTCAATGCCAGATGATTAGTTACCAATTCTTTATTAATAATTAAAGAGGTTAGCTTGTCCGTATCTTCATTCAACAAACCAAACTCATTTTGCATTGCCGGGTCACATATTTCTATTTTTAGAGCATTATTTATACATGATCTTCTTATCAAACAGATGTTAAAATCTAAACAGAATCATGGTTAAATATTGACAAACAAAATGGTCATTCATCTACTTTAGCAGCAAATTAACAGACAGGGGAGTGACCGACTGCATTGTTATTTTTCAAACATTTAAAATAGGACCTGAGCCACTGTGCCCTTCTTGTATGGATTACATTTGATAGTTTTGAAAGAACGAATAGCCAGGTTAAGACTTTAAAACTGCAATGTGCAATGCAAAACACCTGTAAACATTGTGTTGCGACATATATCAACTCTAGTGCCAACCTAGAATGTGTTTGCCTGTTTCCGGCGTTGAAGTGACAAATACAGTACGGTACATTAAATTATTGCACAAAGAAAAGAAATCCATTTTTAAAAAGGAATTGCCATTTGACACATCATTGATACTAAAAGAATTGCCAATCTGCATCGTGTTTCATCATTCCCAATAAATTACTACAAAGAGTATTCTATACTACAAGCCCTAAAAGCACTGCTTGATTCACAGTCAAGAGGTTTGATCCCGAGTCCCTATGTCATAATTTGTTATGGAGTCACATTATATCCAGTCACACAAGGAAAGGCTACTTATTTAAAAATGAGTAATATAGTAGACACACATTACTTTATGCAGTATATTAAATCTATTACCTTAGTATATATAATATACCAATCGTAGACACACAAGTGAAAGAATAGGATGTGAGTCAAAAATATAAGTAGGGTTTGAATCACTGTAATCAACTCCAGTGTAGATTCAGTTTAAAATGCTTTTCAGACAATAAATGACTGCTGCTCTGCCACCAGTGTTGTTTTGTTGTAGGTCTGACCCTGCTGTTTTGATACATTGGGCTAAACACAATGTAATATCGCACTGAGGGAATGGTATAGGTAGTAACGCTAGCAAATTAGGACTTAATGTCAAAACGCTTTGTCTGCAATTGCTCCCCCTTTGTAAAACATCATTGCACTTTTGTGATCGCTGCAGTGCAAAAACTATCTTCAGCAGATCGCGCAAAGAGACAGATTCCGTGCATGTCAGACATGCACTGAATTAGGTGAGGGTTCAAATAAATGAACCCAGAATCTGTGTCATACACAACATGCTGGGGATGTGAATATATATTTGTATTGAGTAAAACTGATGAGAAAAGAACACACAGGAGGTTGAGGGGAAAAAAATAACTTTAGCGGGGATACGGAAGGAGATTAAAACCTGCATCGTGTCACATTGTTCGGCTGTACTGTATGCCAGTCTTGGAGGCGATGTTGGACCATGGTAGAAGAGATCGCAGGAAAGACTGGGCCTGTCGATACAATCTCTGTGGGATAGAGCAGGGACTCAGGTTGGCTAGGGCCGAACCAATGTGTTGGATATAATCAGTGGAATATTAGGTTAAGGAAAAATAATAAATGGAGGTAATAAATGAGGTATGAATTTGAGGGTTGGATTTATTGTGGATGATTTAAAAAATAATCCATAATAAATTATATAATTATTTATTACCAAAGCTTTGCACTTTGTTTGCATACATTTTGTTAAATGTTTAACAGAACAAAAAATAAGAAAACATTAAAAACCAAGATATTTTATTATGAGGCCATATTACCCTGCTGCCCTATAATAAACAATGGCTTGAAATACCAATCAAATATTGAACTACCAAAAGAGCAATTTAATATTTGGACAAAAGGATATAATATCGTCCATGGTGGATGACCCCCGTTGATATAGAGGACGTATGTGAATCCATCTTTCAGGACGCCACGTATGGAGTAGTAATAGGGCAGGTAGTGGTGTTGCTTGAAGTCTCTGTTCTCATAGAAGTGGATGGCAGTGTTGTTGGTGGTGAGAACGTGAAGGTAGATTGCTTTGCAGTGGTCCTGGGCAGTCGTAGAAATGTGCTCCTTCAGACTGTCCAGCAGCAAGGAGCCTGAATGAGGAAGAGAAAGGTCTCAAGGTAAAGAAAAGATTCAATTCAAAATGGCAAAATGTGTTTAGTTTTTCAATGTATACTATCATTTTAGTATACAGTACCTATGCCATGTTTCCTGAAATCTTTGACCACTCCCAGGCTGAGGATGTAGGCTACCTGTGTGTCCACAGGGAAACTGGAAGCAAGGACATCTCCATCCTATCACATATACAGATGCACATTCAACAGATATATTGCTATGAAGTCACAATATTTGTTTATGTGACATGGTGTGTGAATAGGACAAATACTGAAGGACAGTATTTTAAAGAATAATAGAGATGTTTTGCAATTAGAAATAATTTGTTTTTTTTCTTTGTTAAAAAATGTATTTTGGGGCGATAATGCATGATGCCACACAAATAGTTGAAACCACTATATCTTTACATTACCTCTTTATGTACTTTGGTCCGATTTTTTATTTCAGCCACAATCATTCCCACAATGCCTCCTCTGAAGGTGGCAGCGAGCGAGAAGAACTTTTTGTTCGAGGTGATATCCTGGTACCATGAGTCTGGGTACCTGGGGTAAACAAAGCAAGAAAGTTTGGTATTTAGCCATCAAGCTCAAAAATCTCAAGATGGGATCACAATTTGTTTAACTGAGACAATATAAGGGTATTAAACATGGGGGGAAAAAGATGCTTACTCGATTGGGAACCAATCACCGCATAGTAGTTTGACACTGTCTATGTCATCGTGGCACAGGAATCGTAGCTGGACTTCACTGAGAGCTGTGAGAGGCACCACGTCACTCATTCACACCTAGAGAGGGACAGAATCAATCCAGACAGATGATCTGAATCTCATTTAGATTAGGGAATAAATGACTCTAAAGTATAGTAGCCATCTTTTAAAAACTGGGTTCAGATTGCTTGCTTTCTTCCAAACTGACAAACATTAACTACTACATAAGCGTGCATCACTGAATGATACCCTGAAAATAATAAGAATTAGCACATTGGTTGCCATTGACAATGACAGGCGTCCAATTTATTCGATCTGGTGGGGGGGGGGGGGGGGGGGGGCTTCCAATGGATCAGTGGTGCTCTAGGAACAAACTAATTCAATTTATTGCAGGAATAGAGGATGTTTATCATCATCAAGAGCACTGGAATAGTTCATTTGCCAAGAAACAAGTTAGTTCTTTGATTATTTTAGTCAAGTTTAGAAACTATTATTATCATAGATCATGAAGTTATCCTGTTGTTGACCATTTATTAAGTACAGTTAACAGCGAGAACAATGTAAGGAAGTCTGGAATTTATGAAGCTCGCTAGGGGAGTGGTGGAAATCAGTAAGAGAAGTCACAATGTCTTTTATAATAAAGACCACCGTGTCATGTCAGAACCTCGAACTTATTAGTGCAATTTTCGTCATAAAGGTTTTCAAAATGACCAAATCATTTTACTTTACAGAAGACATTGGTATAATTTATTTTTCCAGGCACCATTCATCCCATTACATTGTATTAGCGCAAACTTCAGTCCACTAAAATAACAAAACATATTACAGTCATCTGAAAGAGAAATACAGTAATACGCCTATAAAATAATTGATCAGGGTTTATGCTAGACTAGCCTACTGCTTAAACGTCAACTAAGAGCAGCTAAACTCACCTTGTAGCTAGGCTAACATGCAACAATGCTCCTACCTTATTTCAACCCTCGTACCGAAGGAACGTCAATGAGCTTTATATTCCTTGGTAGTAAACCGAGCGGACCCCTACAGTGAACACAGCATGACCAAACTCACGCCCACTCTTGATTCTCATTACTGTTATCGATGCACGAAGCTTAAACTAAGCTAACCTCGGCTAAGCTAAGTTGGTGACCGGATGTTTACTTCCTGTTTGTTGCAGCTACGCAAATGACGTTACTCTTAAACGTCTTTATTTTTCTCTCTATTCGTCGTGGCAACCATTCTGGTACTCCCACCTACTGGCCATTTAGTATATTGCTACCTCATGATTGCCTCTGTTTTTCACAACACTGTCTTTCCATTTGTATCATTGGTTGCCAATTAATACTTATGTAATTATTACTAATTTATTGATTATTTATTAATCTTTTTATTGATGATGTATCTGTTCTTATATTTTTTTGTTCTTTTTATTTGTGCCCATCTGATTTCTTATTTATTTCTTATTTATTACTGATGTATTGATTATTTATGTACTAGTTTTTGTTATTATTTATTCATTATATATTTGTCTGTTTGTTTTTATTTCTGCACTTCGTGGTGAAGCTTTAAATCTTATTACACTTATATAATGACAATAAAAGCATTGGATTTAATTCAAGTCATTCGATCGCTGCCAGACATCTACAGAAACAAGAAAAAATAGTCCATAGATCAAGTTCTTGACTAATAGGAAGGCCTTAAATAAACTTTCTTATCTAGTTTTTCGTAGCATCTGTTAACTTCCCAGTGTTTAGGGTAGGGGAGACATTTCAAGTTGCATTTATTTATGAGATGCAAAATTTAGTCTTTAGGATGTATTCCAATTAAATAAATTTGATTGCACTTCTGCTTTGATAAATATGTACAGAATGTAGGCAGGGTTTGGAAAAATACTATGTTTGATTGAAAAAATACCTTTCTGATTATTAATGATGATATTCACTTGACTGCGAAAGAGCACCGACATGGCTTCCACCCATGCAGCATCAAGAACACACCTCCCCATTTTGCACCTGACAGTTACACCAACCTGCGGTCAAATAAAGAGGAACACAAGAATTTTCTTCAGGAGTTCCAGGTGAACTTTTGCAGATTCACCATGACAAAGGGTCTTCTCAACCTCCTGCTGTTGCTGAAGCTCAGGTAACTATACTCAGGTAAATAAAAGAAAACTTTGATTACATCTTTGTTCAAAGTATACAGCGGTGCTTCTAAAATACTTTGTTTCTTCTGAGTTTTGCAACAAATGGCTATTTAAACTTTAACATTAGCATTAACAACCAGTTTCATGAATTGGACATCTATCCTTGTCAATGGCAGGTAATCACTTAGTTTAAATATCTTATTATTCATTTTAATGGCAGAAAATACATACTAACCTGTATAACCACTTTTTATGACATTTAGGTTTCATGCTTGAACTTTTTCTTGTGTAAAATATTTGCGTATGCTTAAAAAGGTGAGGAAACACAGAATTCCTCGCTAAAGAATGTCTGTCTTTTGAGTATCAATGAGTCCTTACATTCCATTGTTGCCTTTAATTTGTGTGTTGAAATCCTTTGACCCACTTTTTGGGTTATACTTTGGTCTAACCTGGTTCACTGAGTAATGGATTATTCTCTAGTAGAATATTTTGCCATGCAAAACCCCCCAAACGAAAAACTTTCCAATATAAAGTAAAAAAGTACCATTACATACAACACCCATAAAACTAAGATTCTCCTGTCAAAGTAAGTCTGAACGTAAAGTAAAATACTTCTAACAAATTTCCAGAATGAATCCAGTGTTCAATTTGCTTCTCCTCCTGACCTTGGCACATCTATCGTCATCTTTACTGTTGGGAGCCTTCAACGTCAAGTCTTTTGGTGACAAAAAATCCTCCAACACAACGTTGATGGACGTCATCAGCAAGGTTTAATATAATCACTTCTCATCTTACCACACGTCTCTAAATGCATATCTATCAACGGCAATAGATGTATGTTCAATCCATTTGAACTGGGGGGGAAAAATCATTGAGTATTTTATTTCTTGCTCTGTGTCTCATTTCTGTTGTGAATTAATTCATTCCTAGATAATATTTTCTTGACCATGCAGATTTGGAAATACTAATTGAGATGGTCTTTTTGAGAGTATAGTAATATAATTTGTATAATGTGGTCTGATACATTACTAATAAGTCTCTATTCAATTGGAATGGAATAACAAAAATATACTTGTGCTTTACATGTGTGCAGATCATTCACCGCTATGACATAATTTTGATCCAGGAAGTCCGAGACAGTGACCTCTCAGCCACCAAGAAACTCTTACAGCATGTCAACAAGTTAGGATCAATTTAAAAGTTTTATGTTGTTGTTTATAGTAACAATATATCAACAGAACAAGATTTAAAAATGTACTAAATGTGCACTAAAACAGACATTTTGTTTTCCCCAGACAAACTCCACGATTTAGGTACAAGCACATTGTGAGTGAGCCTTTGGGTCGTAGTACTTACAAGGAAAGATATCTTTTCTTGTACAGGTATATATCAAGTGATCACTCAAAAGCATTCATCCCAGTTGAAACAATTTGATTGCAGTGAATGAGTAAAACATTTTTTGAAAAAAATTTTACTTACGCAATTCTTTCCAGAGAAGAGAAAGTGTCAGTGGCCAAAAATTATACTTATGATGATGGTTGTGAGCCCTGTGGAAACGACACATTCATGAGAGAGCCATTTATTGTCATGTTCTCCTCTAATGACACGGGTAGGTTAATTAATATTAAATATTAATAAATATGGAAATATTAAATGTGATATAGTAACAATATATAACAGTTGTAAACAATAATATTTATTATTCCTTTTGGTTACTAGTTGTTAGGAACTTTGTTCTGATCCCACAACACACTTCACCAGACTACGCCTTAGATGAAGTAGACGAGCTGTACGAAGTGGTGATGGATGTCCGCATGAGATGGAAGACTAATGTTAGTGTCATTTTATCTAGGCAAGAAGGACCATCAGTTTGTATAAAAATAGAATTTAAGAAATGTACGCTTGTTCTGCAGGACATCATTCTTCTGGGGGACTTCAATACAGATTGCAATTACGTCACAGACTCAGAGTGGGAGCAGATTCGCCTCTTTACAGACAAGCGCTTCCATTGGCTGATCGGAAATGAGGCTGACACCACAGTTTCACACACTGACTGTGCTTATGACAGGTACATACACAAGTTATGTGTTTGTACAGGTGTTGCATACAATATTAGATGAACACTTTGACATAATACAGCAATTCTTAAATGTTACTTTTTCCAAAATTGAAAATGTTAATCTCTTGAACACTCACACATAATTTTCATCACAAAGGGACCCTTTAAGAGTAAAAATCTATGTATTTTTAGGATTGTGGTGACTGATGACATGGCAAAAGGGGTATTGGACCACAGTGCTAAGGTGTATGACTTCATGGTGGATCTAAATCTAAGCTTCAGTTTGGTAAATATTGGTGCCGCGGGCACACAAACAAGTACTAAATCACTGGCATGGACGCAAACATACTTAAAAATATATATATTTTTCCTTTCTTAGGCATTGGCTGTCAGCGACCATTTTCCAGTAGAGGTGAAGCTTATTGTATGAACCTGTTTCTGCGTGAATATTTTGTAAATATATCACAGTGACATTAAACAACACCTCTGGTATAAAGGGGGAAAAAAATTTAATTAATTTTTTTGTGTGTTTGTACAATAATAATTGTACAAAAAAAACAAGTACACATTTGAATGTTTCACCAAGATCAAGAGTGATGAAATTAAATTCAGGGAAAAAGATAAAATTCACCTTAATACAAAGAGGCCAGGCACTTCAATGATGAGGCTTGATATTGTGCCTGCTCACGGTACACACCTTTAATCAAGTTTAATATTTTACTGCATACTAGTAGACCTTCGATATATGGATATGTCCATTCTCTTGATGAATCTGAATGTCCACACTGAAGTAACAATCGTGGACATTGACATTACAATATCAGATAGTGCGGCTTTAGTTACCTTTAAAGCCTCACTAAGCCTTCCTTTTTTTAAGCATCTCAAGATACATCTGGAGTGACTTCTGGATTGGATCTTTTGTGATGAAATTCACAAAATGTTGGATGTCAGCCTCCCTTTGGGATGTCAACTTGTCAATTGTTGGCTTCCTCATCATGGACTTGGTTATTTGCCTGGCATGGTCTGTAATACAACAAAATGATTTGATCAGGAAAAGATTTTAAAGCCATTAACTGACTTGGCAGAAGGTCATTGTTGTTCATTAATGTTGACCACCATAATGCAATTTAATGTAAAGGAATTGGAAGTTGTGACAAATTTTTGCTCTTTTGCATTTTGTCAATTAATCTATTTGCCTCATGAACCGAGACACTTTTCTCAAGCCTTGCATAAGCCATATATATGACCATTTTCTAACAGAATGTCTATGACACACCTGGAATAGCCAACCACTTGGCCATTATTTCCTCTGATGTGCTCATGAGCTTATCTTCTGGTACTATCTGGTCCACTAGTCCTATTTTCAGAGCATCTGTAGGGTTGTAAAGCAACCCCAGACCCAGGGCCATCTCAGTGGTCCGGTGGCCTACTGTATTGGCCATGGTGTCCTTAAACCTGTGAAGAAAAATATTGAAGAGGGACTTTCATCACAATTACATTGGTAAAGTCTTACCAAAAAGGCGCCACGATTCCAAGCTGAGTCTCATTAAGGCCGATGCTGTACCGCGGGTTGTCCACCATTATTCTATGGTCACATGTCAATGACATTAGACAGCCACCTGCAGGACTGGAACCCTTAGAATGAATGAAAACTGTAAGTCAAGGACATTGAATTGGCTGAAATGATTGAAAATAGCTATTGCTTCATACTACACATACATTGATGGCAGCTATTGTGATCATGTTGGAGCTGTATAATTTCAGCCACATTTCCTGAACCGCCTTCCAGAAGGCCCCACAGCTTTCTGGACTCTTACCATACATCTCCAAGATGTCCAGTCCAGCTGAGAAAACCTTGGGGAGACCCTGGATAACAAAAAAAAGTTTTTGGGTAAAATGTTGGTTTAGATCTATTTTATTTTAAGAGGAATTCTATACAATACAGAGGTTAAGATGAGGCCTCTGCAACTCTTGTCCATCTCTAGTTTTTCCAAGTTGATGCAAATCTCATTGAGAAAGTCCAAGCTGAGGCTGTTGACAGGAGGACTCTTCATCTGCATAACAGCAACACCTAAAGAAAACATTGGATAAATATAACTACAATCATTTTAAGCTAAAATATAGTGACAGATTTTAGTGTATTTTGCGAAGTCAATGCTAATGTTTGTTATCCATATCAAATTATGTTGTATGTTAGTGTTAAGACAGCAGGAGTGTTCAGAAAATTTAATATATTTCATATTTAATGCTCAATATGTGTATTTTGAATTTTTGAATGCAGGTCTAGTTTTTCAGTTGAACACATCTAGAGGGAAATTAACCTCTTGAAAATGCTGGTCTCTTGGAGGGAATGTTCAAAAACTGCAGTTTCCATCAGCTCCATGTAATGTTATGTTTACAATGTCTTATTTACAATGTCTTAAAACTGCCCAAGTCATACACCAAGATTTTATTAACACCAAAAATAGAGTGTAACCCAATCATGGACGCACAAGAGGACAATCAAATATCACCTGTTTTCTGGTTAAGATCTACATTAATTCTTGAAGATGAAGAGTTGCTCCTCTGCTGAGAAGAAACCACAGATGATGCACACAATCTGCCATGACCATGATGGCTGCTGGAGGACAGCTGAGAAAAAATGCCTGCACATACAAGCAAAAACAACATGAAACATAAAATCTATGAAATTATGCATTTTGTCAAATGTAGCAGAGCAAAACACAAGTACATAGGTTTGAGTATTAACTCATTCAAGGGCACTCATTGGGTTATATTGATGGCACGCCTCCTAGGCACCATGCACTGGACGTCCAATGCTGTCAATAGGAATCAATGATGAACAATCTGTTGCCAAACCCCTAACAATTTCTGCAGAAATTGCATTTTAAAATCAAATTTGGTTTATTATCGTAATGTGTAAATGTATCACATCTAATAATTAATAACCAATTCCATTGAAGTTAAATCTCAAATAAAAAACAAGTCACAAGCTGTATTATTGTTGCAGATGAGAGCCCTACAAAGAGTTCATATCTACGATATACCAAATACAGATGATAATAATTATAATGATAATAGTAGTAATAATAATAATGAGACTATCATTTGAATGGGGAATGAGACAGGGTCCTCTCTGACCTTTGCTCTACTTTACGTGTAACAGATCAGAGCAGTAACTGTCATTTGATTTACAATAAGTCAGGCAATGGATATAAAATATATAAATGTTGTCAGTGCATGAAGCGCAATACGTGCAACGTACCTGATAAAACACACTTATTTCTCCAAGCTGTTCTAAACGCCATTTCTTTGTCTGCAGCAGGGTTGACGAGTAATCAGCAGACTTTCTGTGACAGCGCTTTAACACTGTAGTGGGCCGTTAGGGCAATTACAATTTACGTGGTCGTGAAAAAGACCGCAAACTATCCATGGGAATGCATAATAACCCCACGCAATTTCTTCAGAATGGATTATTATTTGATCTCATTTCTATTTTGCATTGTTGACACGTGGTTTTTAATCAAGGAAAGGGTGCGATGGACATGTTTGACCACTGGATGATGCTATGTTGAAAGTAGTCCCGGTTCCTAGGTTCACTTAAAATCTAAATTAGCTGAATAACTGCTTTCCAAATCTCAGCTCCATTACTCATTTAGGATAAATCATATTCAGACCAAGCACGGCTATTATACCAAATATTTTCTCCATTTAGAATGTACAAAACATTTATATGTATTAATATTTGATGCAAATAGATGGTCACAATGTAACAGTTTAATTTATCATATATATATATATATATATATATATATATACAATAACATAACAATAATAAGCTCAGAACTAAAATAAATTCTAGCTATGCCATAAAAGGATATATCTGGCAAGTAAACAGTTGATTCTAGGAATTCAATTGCTCTCAAAAAGATTCCCATTCCTAATAATTATCAATCTGTACCAACATTGATTCCTATATTAATTCATTTTTGACCCTCAGATTGCACTCTACACTAAACCAATGACAATTATGATTACTAGCCTTTGATATTTAATAACCAAAACACAAATATGTGGTCTATAAACCACTTTCTCTTCACATACTATTTATGTGTATATAAAATGGCTCTTGCTTGGTGGCCTACATTAAGTACTACTGGGAGAACTTTGGAAGAAATATGCATTTTCATTTATTCTCAGTACTCTCTGTCTCTCTCTCTCTCTCTCTCTCTCTCTCTCTCTCTCTCTCTCTCTCTCTCTCTCTCTCTCTCTCTCGCTCTCTCTCTCTCTCTCTCTCTCTTTCTCTCTCTGTCTCTCTCTCTTGCTGCTTGTGCATAACATCACATAATAATGGCATAATTAGCAAAAACAAAGCCTCACTTCAAAGCACACAGTTCAGTGGGGAAATCAGTGCCATGTAAGTAGATTACTGATACAAATTCAATAAAGTCTATTTGCATTTGAGTGGACCTTAATTTCATTTAGCAGCAAAGTATGTCAGTAGAATTAAGAATGCAATTAATTCAGTATCACCTGGGTACAATTTGGAGACATGTTGTTGAATTACGTACAACTCTCGTTTGCGCAATGTTTTAAAGACACTACATAGAGTGGCTATTAAAAAAATGGAGAAAAAAAACTGTCTATTGCAGGGGTGTGCAAACTGTGGCACACAGCCCAGTTTTTACTTGGCCATTGAATATTGCATGCAAAAGAAGAATAAATTCACCCTACATTGTGTTGCACTTCTCACATTTAACTGTAGATGGCGCTAGACACCTAAACAACGTCTCTGCATTAGCTAAGCAGTCAAAACATGACCACATGTTGAAACAAATGTAGAAAACTATAGAATTTCTTGTCATTTTTTTCATTTTCTGAACTGCGTATCCTCACAAGGGTCATGGGGGTGCTGGAGCCTATCCCAGCTGACTTCAGACCAAAGGTGGGGGACACCCGATATCAGAGAACGGGGAGACAGACAACCATTCACACTAACACGAGTACCTTGGGGCGATTTGGAGTGTCAAACCCGCCTACCATGCATGTTTTTGGAATGTGGGAGGAAAGTACCCAGAGAAAACCTACACAGAATGTGCACAAAGAATGATTCACATAATCTATTTAACAAATAAAAGTGAAAAAGATTATAAGTTGGCTCTCACAAGCTTTGAATTTTCTGAAATAGTCCCTCGGAGAAGAAAGTTTGGGTACCTGTTTGGATGCTCTGTTCTCTCTCTTCTAGTAGAATGCACAGAAGATTGCATTGCGTTCCTTTTGCACGATGCAGAGAATTGGACCCGGTGGCAGCATCATCTGTAAAAGCGAAAATGCCAATGAGCATTAATTATAGAACAGTAAGGACAACAGGGGGCTATTGGATTTAGATGCGGCCCAATTATTATAACAGTGAGATCACAGTTGAAGCAAATACTGAAAAGAATGAAATAAAACAGCACAGAATAAAGATGTATGTGTGGGTTTTTTTTCAAGAATCAGATTCAGACTCAAGGGTGGGTCTACATTTTTGTATGTATCTTGTTTGGTTTGTTATGCTTATTTATTGATATATTCATTTGTGTATTTATTTAGACATATTGATATAAGCTTCCCATTCATCATCTGTACTGGTTATCCTCATCAGGGTCATGGGGGGTGCTTGAGCCTAACCCCACCAACCTCACCGAGTGGGAATCAAACCCAGACTGCCCCCACGGAAGTTACTACTCATTCAAATTGTCAATATACGCTTTTCTGTCATCTGTCATTTAAAAAATATATTTTTTAAATGGACTCCAAATGTATTTTATTTATTACAACATGGCTGACATTTGTCAGCATGAATATTCACTTGAATGACATACTACGTTGGTTGATTATCTCGGTACAACGACTAAACATAAGTGAGATAATAGACCTGTTCTTTTTGTTTAATGAACCATTTTGTTGCTCAGCGTCATTGCGACCATCTCCAGGAAAGGGCAGGTGGTTTTCTTTTGTCACATTTAATTACATCCAACTTAAAGAATATCAAATTCAAACTAAATTCTACCATACTAATTGAATGACATGATTACTTAATGATATGTTGGCCAATAAGACAATGATAAATAAATGTTTCTGTTTCAATGTTACATACATGGAGATCTTTTATTGTGCATTGAGGGATCTGTAGACCATTGTGAGCTGCGTTCAACTCACCCCTGCCCTCCGAGATCTCCCCCCTGCACAGCAATTTCTTTGTTTCATCGGCGTGGGTTCACACATGACTAGGTACAAATAAGCACATGCAGGTAAATTAGATTATTGATGCCAGGATTAACGATCGGTTAGTGAAGATTACATGTCAATTTATCAACACTCACTGGTGACTTTCATAATATACTGGGTTCCCCACCTCACATTGGTGCTATTGCATGCGCCCCACACTGCCTTATCGTTTCTTTATTTGACCTATCCTCCCTCCCCTCTCCAAATGATGTCCACTTGTAAATATAATTAGATTACGGTAGCACCACTATGTTCCTAGGTAACATGTATGTGTAATGATTTTTTTTCTCGTTTGTCTTTGTTATTTTCCTCTTCTGTCTGTGCTTCTTTTATATGTCTATCCAAAACCCTTTCTTGTCCATTGCTTTCTCCTAATTAAAAAATATATAAATATATATAGGACGACAATGGGAGCACAATAAACTCCCATGTGGCACTTTAATACTGTCTATAAACGCATTGATATTCCCGTTGTATGTCAAAGTAACGGAGCAGTACAGGTTTAAAACATAAATAAACAAACATATATTTGCTGCAGTAATTTGTTACATTAAAGTAAAACTCAATGGCTATCAATAATCACAACATAAAATGAATGATAAGTATTCGGATGAGGAAAGTATAGAAATGGATTCTTTATAGTGGCTTGCCTCGTGGCAAAGAACATGTAAATATGGGATATTGATCCTAAATGGATTATGAATGTTATTTTAGAAAATCAGTCAGTAAGAACAATAATATAGTGTGCTTGACATAAGAATAATTTAAATACAAGAATTTAATTTACACCTGAATGAGGGAATAGTATCGATACTTGTATTTTGAGCAGTATTTAAATTGTATTTACTTGTATTACATTAATAATGTTTTTATAGTCACAGTAGGCTGGCTGGGTTAGGTTTAATGATCACAATTATTATGTTGTTATAAAATAATTACTCAGATACCACTGCTGAGTTGCCAAAAGAAAAAAAAAGACGTGGCGACACTGGTGCATATGAGAAGTCTTATTAAGTGTTTTAATTTGCTCACATTGAAGGCATAATTGTCTTACTTATATTTTTAAACCAAATAAGCAGACTCTCCTTGGGTGAGATTCACCCATAGGTATTTCTGACTCATAGAGTTCCGAAGAAAAAAAAAAGAAGCAGGATTCAGTCCCATCAATGAGTGGTGAGAGAGGTGTGGGGGGAGTAAGGAGCCTTATAAAGGTGCAACCTCCTTCCAGATCAGCTTAGATGAAAATCACCCTTTTCCTTCTAATTTAGACCTAGTATACTGTGAGATTTCACACTATAGTGAGGATGGATGCTGTAAAGTTTGCAACCTTAATGTTGGTCATGCTGACGCAGTCTCTCGGAGCGCTGGGGAGTCCGCTAAGTAGCCGGGAGGACAGAGAGGTGTGGACACTGGAAAACTGGCAGGTAACACTTTATGTCATTTGTTTTCAAAAATACTTAGCGGAATACTGTATCTCCATTCTTAAACTTGAAATACTGTAGATACACCGCATAATTGGAGTCCAAAACTTTAAATGCTGCACATTTTTATGTAAGTTTCCTTATCATTTGGCTCAGAAACCCTCTGAATTTTTTTTTATCCTCCCCCCTTATCTTAATTTTAAAATAATTTGTTATTTTTACATGTGCGTGTATTGACATATTGGGCTGCATTTTTCTACTGGTATTTAAAACAGAATGTAACATTGCAGATGATAGCAATAAAATATTATGTATATTCATATATTTTATGAAATGGTTTAAAGAGGATATTTGCATTTTTTTCCAATAAAAATGGTAATTAGTGATGTGGAAGAGTGATTATACTGCACTGTTGTAATATATCATCATTATTGTAAAATGATTTATATTTAATCTTTATCATTGTAATTAGTTTTTTTATATAGCCCAATGAGATTAAAAATCTCTCTTTTAAGGGATCAGGGTTATAGAGATAACATAAAAGACATTGGAACTACACAAAAATAAACATTAGATGACATCTTTACGATCAAGATATTATTTAAAGCAGTTCCATCAAAAATTATAAGCCCAACAACAAATGTAACATACTCTTTCAGTGTCAATGACTATAACATTCAAAAATATGAATTGTTTATGGTTGTCAAAAACATTAGGATATTCAATTCTAAATGACTCTATTGCCCACTGTATGTATTTGTGTGTGCATGCAGGACTACCCACTAGAAGGTGGAATAACCATTCGTCTGGCAGACCTCATCAAACGCTCCAAAGCACAGCAGTTCCATGGTCTAATGGGAAGGAGTTTGGGTAAACAAACACAAGAACATACATAATATAATAATAATAACAACAGTGTTTGCAGAAGATTACATAACAGTTCATTTTAGTATTCTGTAAGGGCAGGCAGGACCTTAATGCGTTATGATACACAAAACAATCCTGAGGATGAAAATACAAATTATACTTTTAAAAAGACACCCGCTTCCTAAATGCCGCTAAATTTCTTGTCACAAACAATAAAATTTAACAACACTCACAGGAATACGATCTGTGTACACCTACCAAAAGATATGCAAACAATAAAACTGATGTTTAATATTTGTTTGATTAAATTATTTTTTTTAAAACCACTTTACTTTTAAAATTGGGCAGAAATATTTTATGTTCATTTATTGTTTAATATGAAAATCTAATACAATGAAGTTGTTATATGCTAACAATATTTGCATCTGTCTATATTTGATTTAGTAGTTTATAAATATCTTTTTTCTAATGTACATTTTGTGATTCAAATGTGACTAGTCTAGAGTCATAGTTATAAGGTTACTAATGTAATTATAAAATTATTTAGACCCACTGCATGTAATATTGTTGTACTGTAGCAATAAGTCAGATTTGTACTCATTTGCATATCTTATTTAACAGGAGTTGCACATCCAAGTCTGGACAGGAAAAGTAATATTACTGCACAATATATTTTTTAAATATTTTATTTTATGAATTTTTAACTCACACATTATTTCTCCTAACCAGGAAATAAAGGGGACATGTTTGTAGGACTCATGGGACGGAGGAGTTTAGACGAAGGTATATCTAAAATATCAGTTTATTGTGAAATCCAACTGCAAATGTTACTATGTACAATGATTTGGGGTTGTTTTAAATTAAATGCAATGCTAATTTCTTCTGTTTTCTCACAGATATTCAAGAGGAGTGGAGATCCTACTCGTACTAATGACACATGAAGGAATACATACATTAAACCACTTACAGGAATATTTTCAAAAAGGAAAATATTTCAAAACATTTTGTTTCAGTTCTGTGATTTAATGTTTTCACATGCTGTCTCAGAAAATCTGCTGTATGTTGCCAATCAACAGATCATTGTTCAAAAAAAGGATAAATGACAGTTGAATTAAAGGTAATTTGTTAAAACTGCCTTTTGGTTTTTATTTCTTATGCCTTCAATAGACATGTGCCACTGCTCAAAAGAAGTGTTTCTTGTTTGTGAAACTTGAATGTTATTTTTCTTTGGATGCCAAACCCTTCATAAATGGTGCTTTATATCCAATTCATTTTGACAGGGAATGAAAATGTGTTCAATCTCCCTCCCAGTTATTGTCCATATGTATTGTTAATGACAATGACCATGATAGCAAAATATGTATTGACTGTTATTTAGGTTGAATGATCAGAGCAAAGGTTAAAAATACTGTACGATTTTAGTTCTTAAAAATGTCGGTGTTGGTACAATTGAAGGAAGACAATCTAAAATGAAATATGTACGCCTGCTTTAAATACTGCCATCGCGCGACCGGTCGTTTCGTCGAAAGACGTTTGGTCGACGGACGTCTGCCATCGCAGCCATGGTAGTCTTAAATATAGGCATCATTCCACAGAAACATTGATGTTTTATTGAAAAGGAAGCAACAGCCCGACACTCAGACAAAAACACAACCAAGCAAGACATCTGATGCTAAGCTATGTTTCACTGTCACGTCGTTGTGTTGTTAATATACTCCAGAAAGAGTTTGGAGATTCAGGATTTATGTCGCTGCTGGTGTACCATCAAGATTTAATCATGCCCAAAGAAAGTTGTTCTAAAGATTCTAGTCCATAACTATCATTGGCTCATTGAATACCGAAATGTCCATTGTTACTAATTCATAGGCACAGAAACAAATTCAGTTCTCAACACAACAATAATACTAAAAAGAACAATGACCGACTACTGTATAGGTGCTTTTTCATTTCTAAAGGTAAGCATAGTTTAGCATTTGGTCCTCCAAACAGAAGATCTGAGCTATATATATTCTACTGACTACTTACTTGCTTGTCAGTTTTTAGTAAAACTCAAAAACTAGGTATTTCCAAATTGTCCAAATGTGTACTGTAAATTCATCCAGACGCAGTGAGAATGTGTGCAGTGTAACTGACAAAAATACTAAATATATAGAAAAAAAATAAAGAGACATTTCAGGAATTATACCAAAGGGTGAATTGATGTAACACTGACAATTTAGGGCTGGACAATAAAGCCTAACAATAGATTCTCCCAGTCCAAATGAATTGGACATCCACCACTGTCAATGACAATGAAACTGAATTTGAACAAAAGTGTATTTTTGTTCATTTTAATTTCATTATCATTTATTAAAATTTGTACGATTTATATCTGTATTTCTTCATTAAAAATTAATTATTTCAGTCCTTTTGACATCCAATCATGTGGCGGTTAAACAGTTGTTTTATTTACTGCCACCCCTCCCACTTCAAATGGATTGGGCGTCAGCATTATCATTGGTACCTAGGTATGTTTTTATTAATTATTTTCTTATTTAAGAATTGAACTTGGACCTGATACGCAGATCAAATCTTTGATGGTCACAGATGAACTAAAAATGTAAATGACTTTTCCATAGAGTAGCTATAAATGATAGTAACTATAATATATTTACATAAATATTTGAATTTACTTGGAAGCATTTTTACATTCTCAAAACATAAATAAAACAAATGTATTCAACAACTCGATTAAAAAATGCTATACACAAAATATTTTCACAGAGTAACAAAGAGGATAAAAAGTCTTAATATGTAATATTTCGTCATTTATACAGTGGTGAAACCTAGGAGGTAGAAAATTATTAAATATTGAGAACTCTGAGGGGGGAAATAAAATCCTCAACTATGCCCTGTTGACCACACAGAGGAACATTACTCAAAAAGCTAGGTCCCTTCTTAAATTAAAAATAAAATAGTCCAAAATTCCAAATAAGGCCAAAGGCAGCTACAACATACAGTGAGATAAGACAGGTTAAATACTCAGGAAGCATTAGTTTGTAATGCACCTGCAAATAAACGTAATTGGCTATTTTAATTTCATTTCCTTAATGCTTCCTGCATCTGCATTCTCTTTATCTAAATCCGGCCAATTTTTGGGTGAGTCATTTGTTTCCTCACCTTAACAATTTTCAAGTATTTTCCAGGCAAAGCTCAGTTAGGCTGATTTTAGCTCTTGGTTACTGTTATTGAACATGTTCTTTATTTCTAACTGCTTTGTGCTTTCACAACAACAGTGAAATTGAAGTGCTCCAAGATGAAAAATAATAATTAAAGAGGAAGAAGAAAAAAGCCCACCCATTATGTTCAATAGAGATTGATGTTGTGATGTTATTCTTTGGGTGCAGACTATTACATTTTGTTGTACATGTTCACAATGAGGCCACGCATTTTCTTACTAGGACAAAACAATGTCTAAGACTTGTAAATAAATACAAATAACCCTCATAGATTTTGGGGATTTTGGAAACTAACCCTTCAATAGCAGTGCACGTTGTGTCCCAGAGAAATCAGGAAATCTAGGTGGCGCACGGAAACTGATGCATTTTCCCATATGTTTTTATTCAGACTGGTAGTCATTAAGTGAGAAAAACCAAAGACCTTAATAAGGGACAATAATAAGCACAAGCCGAGGAGGCAACAAATATATTGTTTGTTGTAATTGCAATGAGTGTGAGAGGTGGAATAATATCTGACTTTGTTAAAAGTCGCTAGAAGGGTTTTCGAACAACAGTAAGAGTGTGAATATTTTGTGCGTGTTTGTTTGCCCATGTGCTGAAGAGGATGTGACTGATTTTAAGTGAGAGTGTGAAAATAAAAAAATCTTCTACGTCCCTTTAGGCGCTGTCCACTTCAAGGCTGTGGGGTCGATAGCTTTGCCATTTCCACGTTTGCGCTCCTTTGCTTTCCAGTCATCAATAAGATCCTATGAAAGAGAAATTCAATAAAAATTCATCTTGAGATGTTTTTTTTTGCTATTTGATTGCAAACAAGTTTTTTTGTTTTTCAATTGGAACATTTTGTGCGCAACTCCACAGGTTGTATTAGTGTCGATATGGTGTTGCTACATCACTGTCAAATGAAATTGTAGTCATTTAAGAACATGAACATTGGTATTAGTCCTTGTGTTTTTAATTTCACTATTAATTATGGTATTTTGCATATTTTGTTAATCATTGACTATTATTATATCATTAGATTGAAATCTTACCTGTCGTTTTAAAACTAAGTGTTTTCCTTTCCAGTATTTCAGCATCTGGAGTGACTGCAGAGTGCTGACAATGTCCACTGGGTTGACTGCTGTTTCCTGGCTGATCTCTGACAGACATTTAGGGTGAACATTTTGCTTGTGCAACATTTATAAAAGCATAGCGGTTGACATTATTTTGACACGATCTTATTTTGTTTTGGAAGCATCAATTTGTAAGCATTAATTGATGCCCTTTCTAAATGCATCTTTCACGGTTGCACAGGTTTGAAAAACAATTCTGACCTTTGATAGAGATTTCTTTCCCCTGAAAGTTGTTCAGGTATCGCAGCAGGACCTCCTTCCAGTAACTCCGATAGCTAATAAGGCCCAGATCGGATAGGGGTCGCTCTGGTGAACCCACTTTGTCCTCCACCTTCGACAATAAGTAACCTGAGAGAAGAATATAATTAAAAACCAGAGTAGAACAAACTAAAATTCATAATTGTGTTCTGTAGAAGAAAATACTTACTGAAGTCTATTAGCATCTTGCCATAACCCTGCCTCATGTACTGTGGCATGGTGAGAATGCAGGATACATTATAGTTTAGGAAAGAGTTTTTTTCCTGTAAAAAGTGGAGATATTAGTGAAAAATGGGAATCACATCAGAAGTAAATTTAACACATTGGCCGTCACTGACTGTGGTAGATGTCAAAATGATTTAGACTGGCACTCAATGATAATGTTACAGTGCCATTGACGGGCAATGACCATGCACTAGGACGGAAGGGTGGGCAGTGGTCACTCAATCAGAGCCAATCTTCCCAGTTCAAATAATAGGATATCCATTACCGCCAATGACAGCCAGTATGATAACATGGTCTTTTACTGAATAGCACAACAGACTCATTAAATAGGTATACAATGATCTGCACTGGCAGTTAATGGGTTAATGTGATAGTTATTTTAATTTGACAATTATCTGATAATGTGTAGAATTTATTTTACTAAGTGGGGGAAAATCCTTATTTTGTTTGAATTGTAGGGAGTCCAAGAGGAGAGAATAGTATTTTATTTAATTAAATAAATTAGAAATCCTTGATTATGTATTTTTCTTACCTTGGAGAAATATCCCACAAGATGGCACCCTGTGTTGTCAACATCAGTCATGACATAAAAGAGGAAAGGTTCAACATCGTAATACAATGTCTTGTGGTCTAGAAAGAGTTTGGCCAGCAGACACAAGTTCTGACAGTAAATCTGCAGGAAAAAAAAGTCTATAATTAAAAATAGCATGATGTTTTGTAACCCCTGCCACAATATAGTTCAAATACATAATCATAAAAATTTGCTATTAGGTGGCATGGTGAAGTAATGATTAGCATGTCTGCCTCGCAGTTCTGATGAACTTCCAACTTTTTGTTCTTGTGTAACTGTGTGGGTTTTCTTTAGGTTTGCTCCCACATCCCAAAAATATGTTTGCAAGGCTGATTGATCACTCAAAATTGTATATAGGACAGTGTGTGTGCATGCTTGGTTATTAATCTTTTTCTGCATTTAGATAGCTATCATACCTTGTTCTTCTTGCCATCAACCTCAAAAACAGATATGTTGCCCTTTCGATAAATTTCATCACCTGGAGGATGTTTCCAAACACACTTGGCCTAATGTGAAAAGGACAAATTAGCATCACGTTATCCTCCATTGGCAGTGTACAGTATGGCTACATTTATATGCATAGTGCTCATTGTGGCCAACATCAACAATACAATTTTTGGATTAAAATAAACTATCTACACTGTCACAACATGCCATTTTAATAAGTTCAATCATTCAAAAATTATCATTCAAGCAGCTTGAATGGAAAATTTGAGAGATGACACGAGGTTCGAACCAAAAACTGGACAAAACTAACTAACCATATGTCGGCGTAAGATGGTCTGGCTCTTCATGTACTTAAGGCAAAATTCACACATGTACAGCCTCCCCAAGCGAGCATATTCCTCTGGGTACGGTGAGTGGTACCATGTATCCAATTCGTAGCGTCCGAACACAATGATCTTTATCATGTTGCTCCCTTCCGACACCTGGCCAGACAGACGGAGCTTCTCCTGTAATGACCAGGGTAAGAGGGTGACGATGAAAAAGGGTAGTGAAAGGAAATGATAAGAGGAGAGAAAAGGTGACAAAAGGGGCATAAGGGGGAGAGAAAATGGAAAAGAGTCCCATTAGACAGGGAAAATGAAAAGATGAGGCGTACATGACACCCAGCAGCACAATGAAGATGAGGTGAGTACAACTTTTTAAATTTATGGTGTTCTTCACTTTACATCAGTCTAAAAAGTGGCTCTCAAGCCCAAACCAATTGGTGACCTGTGGTAAATTCTATCAGGGCTTAGTAGGGCTGGAAGATATGGATTACAAATAATGTGTCCATTTTTTGCAATTTTTTTTAAGGAATTAACACATTTTTTTGTTTATGCGACTTATGCACACATGCTGAAAACTATGGAAAATAGCGTAATACTAGAATTTATTAATGTGGCAATAAATTAATATTTTACCATTGTTTGTTAAAAAATACTATACATGGCAAACTGAGTCCTTTTTGTTCAGGATCTCTTTCAAAAGATGAATGAAAGTTGATTAAAGCAATTACTGTAATGACGCAAACACTAGAAGGGCAACGGAAGGTGTCCATTTGAGCCCCAAGTCAGACATTCATATTTAATGTCTGTTTAATAACGTGATTTTTTGAATGGGTCTCAATGGAACAGAAGGGGGAAACATCAGACAGAAGAACTGAAAGGGATTGTTCCATCTACCAAGTATATTTCAGACTCCTCCTGAGGCTGCAGAGGAGGGGGGTGTGCAGACTGGAAGAGAAAAGAAGAGGAAGTAGGCAGAAAGGGGGCGGACAAGCGGGGGAGGCACATAACAAACGCAAAGAGAGAAGAGTGAAAGAGGAGGCTGATGATGAGTTTTCTCTCTTACAAGGTCTTCCGAAGCACGTGCCTGCGCTTTCCTGAACAAGTCCAGGTCATAGTCGCTGGTGATGTTCTCCAGCAGGGGCTCCCGGCTCATCCCGTGGCTTTGGCGATGATCCTAGCAATGAAGACATGAATTGATTAAAAAAAAACCTGCGATTTAAAAGGACTCGAGAAAACTTCTCATCCACAAACCATGTACTTGTCCTTCTCTTCTGTATTGACGCTGGCGTTCCGCTTCTTTCTCAGCTCGGTCACCTTCTCCTTGTAGCGGAGCTGCCGATCTGTTGGGGGCTGGCACATCACAGTTCGGACCATCTCACACAGGGTAAATAATAACATGCAGTTGATGATTTCATCACAAACTCTCAAAACAGCCGTGAGGCAGAAATTACACTATTATTCTAATGGCCAGTTTGAGCTATAAGTGTCCATTATTTATCCCAATATAATATGACAGGAAATAAGCTTAGGTGATAAAACTGTTAGAATTTTGAGTTATTTTTAATGCAGATGATTATGAAAAATCATGTAGGTAATGCCATTACGGAAATTTAGCATCCAGTTATTTATTCATGAGAAACAATGCGTTGCTTTCGGTAGCTATTACATTGTATTTGGGAGCTTGGTAGCAGGAAAAGGGACTTATTTTGCACTTTATATATATTTATGATCCAGCTCCCCCGGCGACCCTAATGAGGATAACGCGGTTCAGAAAATTAGATGAGATGAGAAGGGATTAATGTTCAACCTGCATTTTTTTCTGGTATCTATACGGCATTTTTTGTTTTTTGTTCAATTTCATATAACTCATTACTTGTCATTAACAAGCTTAGACCTCCAAAATGAATGTGACTGGTTAAAATCGTAGTTTACTTTTGAAACAATACCTTACCTGGTTTCTTGTCGCGTGTCTGTTCTCGTCATGAGACGGCATCCTTTCGTCGGCCTGTTTCTCACGAGTTGACACCTTGCCCTGACAAAACAGTGGCAGTGTGAAGACAACTGGCAAACAAACCCTGAAGCACAAAACCTTGCACTCACATGTATATGTTCTAGAGAAGTATTTGCAATATGACAACTCCAATGTGCAAAAAGGTCACACGGTTGGTCATACATAATTTTGTGTTTCTGTGTATACTAGGGATGTCCCGATGACATTTTTGTTGCAGAATGCGAGACATCCGATTTGGAAGATCTGCCGAGTGTAGTACTGAAACCCCAGCAATGAATTATGGGGGAAATATGCATCTGAATGTCAATGTCAGCTCCCATGCATGTTAATAAACCTTGCAAATGAGTCTAATCGGAGCTCTTTCAACATATATAACTGCTGAGCCATGTCAGGAGCCTGGGAAAAAGGTAGCTTGTGGGAGTTTGGCTCACTGAAAAGTAGATCTTGGAGCAAAAAAGTGTGAACACCCATGTATGTACCTTGCATTCATCAGCAGAAAGGTTGTGATAAAGAGGACACCCAGATATGGAGAAGTGTCTCTCGTGTCTCCCTGTGAGGTGACCTAGTCAAGATAAAAAAAGGGTATGCTATTGTTGCCACACTAAAGGATCACAAGTGGATCTGATGGCATTTAAAGAAAGAATATGGTACCCAGTGAGTTGCATCCAGGGGTCGGACACTTCATGTTAAAGTTGTAGCTTTCGTGAAAGCGCCGTCGTTTGGGCCTGTGGGAAAGGTCGTGAGCAGCCGCCTCTTTAAGCGAAAGCTCCTTTGCCAAGCGCTCGTCCTCCTCTTGAGAAACGACTACATCATTTCTGGAAGAGACTCGGTCAGTCGCAGGGCTGGTAGTTTCAATGTCTGACTCTGAAGATGGCGCGTTGCCGGTCGGTGTGCGGGGAGGAGATTCATCATGGTCTGCTGCATGCTTTACGCCTACAAAATTAATGAAGGCAAATCAACATTGTTATAGCATGTATTTGCTATTATGATTGGTATTATTTAATCAGTCTGATTCTTTTGTTATGTCTAGTAAGACAATTGACATAAGATAATTATATATTATATTAGCATTTAAACTAATTACAAACATGATTAACACTTTGGCTGTCATTTACGTTTTTAACAATGACCACAACGCTACACAAACACTACATAACGTTACAGCTTATTTGCATTTTATAGTGCAATTCATACCAAATGAGCGCTAATGATTTTACAATATCATTACATTAAACTTTTTTTTCTTGTTTTATTGAAGTACTTTTTAATAAAGTGCTCATTATTAAATTCCAAGGTCCCTTCGCACTATTTAAACAAGCTCACAATTCACTGGTATGTTGCATAAGGGTTTACTTATCACCCCCTGAAATCCAGTAGAAAAATCTCAAAGTGAAGATTGATATCTGTGCAAGAGTTGCAGAGCTATGAGATCTTGGCTAGCAAATGAGAGAACACTGTGGTCCTTGTTCTCACATAACCTCACAAGCCACATAGATGTCACCATTAAAACAGTTTTTTTTGTTTAGTGGTAGAAAGACATATTAAAGTTATTAAACGATGAGTTCCATATAATTTCAATAACAGGAGCAAGTGGAAAAAAGTCAGGGTGACATTTCCATTATTCGAATTTTTTTCTGCAGTTCTTGGGCATTTTGCACAGCTTATATACACTTGAATAAAAACAAGATTTCATCCCTAGCTTTAATAAATGCACCAAAACCCTTATTGGGGTGGAACACAAGATCCCCATTAATTTCCAAGACATTTCATTAATTCATTTTCCAAACCTCTTATCCTCACAGGAGTTGCGGGGGTGTGCATGAGCCTATCCAGCTAATTATGGATACCATTTTCTCCAAAATATTTTATTCTACATTAAACATAAAGAAATGATTCATGCATCTAATACAGATTTTCTAATGGATCTAGCGCTTTTCATTTAACAACGTATTTGTTACACTCACCATTATTAACCTCAGTATCTGAGACGGACAGCTTGGTCTGACGGAGTGGGTATTTTTTAGCATTGGTCTTTGTCGCCCCCTGCTGGCTACGTGTTATCCGGCGCCTGGAGGAAAAGGCAGAGACGGATGTTTCTACTGGTACTGGAGAACTGCTTCTTGCTCTGCTAGAGCTTTCTGGAGGAAAAAAAGGTAGATATGAGGTCAAAGGTTCAACTTGTTTTAGGATTAAAAAATAGGGATGTGAAAAAAATATGAAAAACCTGCAAATCAAATTATTGGTGAATTTTTACATACAAATATTTTATTTACCTCGTGTATTTTGGCTGAGACGCAGAGATGTGCGCGTCAGTCTTTTGCTGTTACGTCGTTGCACGCCTCCGACAGCTTCAGTGGGTTCGAGATCGGCGGAGAAGTCCGAGTCCTCTGTCCCATCCGAGCTGCTGCCGGTGGTCCTCTGCACACACAGAAATAACAACACGGTTGTTGTTTTTTTCTACTTCAACATAAATATGGCCAGACTTCAGCGGGTAATGTTATAATGTTTTTATATTTTATTACCATCGGGTAAGTCAACAAAGCTCCCATCCTGGGGGAGGAATATCATTCCCTCTTCCACATCTATACGCAATAAATTTGTCAAGAAATAAATCACGTCAACCTAGTCTTCAAATACGGACATTAAAAATCTCAAAACAGGTGAACAGAGTGTTTGTTAATGACAGGTACCGTGATGTTCACACCAAATTGAACAAAAAGTAAGAAAAAATGGACAATTTGATTGAATGAGGGCTTCCAAATGGAAAACAGGGTGGGAGCAGGATAAAGACCGATGTGGTCACATAATTTTTCTTTGGTTTCATCCAACCACGAAATGCACTTAAATATGTATTTATTAAACAATAACTAAAATAATTATGTGGCATTTGGGGTACACTAAAAACAACAACACCAAATGTCCAATCAAACTCGACAAAGTTGTTGCTGCTCTCGTTAGATCAACTAGGAATACCTAATGATATGTCAGTTTAATATTTTATTAAAACACGTGATTCAAAGCATGATTAAAACTATTATATATTACATATTATTACTCATAAGCCCATAATAAACTAAGTATTCAGAGAGACGTCACACAATACCAAAGCCCTATTACGCACACTTTTTGACAACTTCATAACAAGCACATTGGCACATTAGCATATGACCAATGAGAGGAAAGTGGAGGTGTAGCTTTAAAAATCGCGACCAATTAGCGTAATGCTATTTGGAATTTGGGCCAATCACTGGGTTGTTTTGGTATGGACGCCTCGCTCCATCCTCAAACCGAAAAAGAGCATTTCCCTTCCGACTAAACGTAAAGTTGTCGTATTTACTGCAGCAAAGGTTATCAAGAGCGCATTTACTGCAAATCGACTGCAACTCAAACATCAGAACGCCATATTATCCTATTAGCTGAAATAGAGGAACTCATTTATGCGAACAGAAAATAAATATTTGCTTAGTGAGCAATGAGGAAAGTCAACCAACGAATTAACCATTGCAACCAAAGCACATCAACAGCGGCAAACCGTGTGTTTAATTTCATTCTTTACAGTCCACACCTTAAATGTTAATTTTGGGATTTTGGGTAGCAAAATCGATGACGTTATGGTACCCATTTTGTATTCCGTTTTGCACCAAAAAGGTGGCTTACCTTTCTCCGGGGCATTTTCTTACGAAAGTCAATTGTTGTCAGGTTAATAATAATGTATTTCAGATTTATTATTAAGATTTAAGAGAAGCCGACCTATCGTTTTCACTACAAGCCAAGTCAGCTGAAAACCGCCTATCATTATTTCTGCTTTTCCTTTCACGACGCACGCTCAGTACGTTGACTAAATGCTCCCGTTTGGAAACAAGATGTGTTGTTTTTTTGTTTCTCTTTAAATTACTTATTATTGTTTTATTTTGTATATTTTTGTTACTTTCTTTTCATTAAATTGTGTACTATTATTAAACAACACATGTTGACAAAATATGAAAACAGTACATGTGCAAATGATTGCTGTCGAAAACGGAATTAATCAGGGGTGATTTGGCGCGCCGTGAGCCAATCACTGCTTTGAGATGGCCATTGGTTATTGAAGCCGCCCTCTCCAACATTTCGCATCTAGCTCTCGAAATACATTGTATCTATAGGCAGTGCTGCCAACTTTGACGTCTTCTTGGCCTTTCTCTGCAGCTTTTACTCTTTTCTTTTGTCACGATTTTTACCAAAGTTTTTTTTCCTAGTCAAGATATATAGTAGTAGTTTGCTCATAGGTTAAAACCCGACTATTATGGCCGGAACCACCACAACTGTGCACGATATTTTTCAGACCATGGAATATGGACCAGCTGCAACCTCTAACACTGCCACTGCACAGGTATATTTCCCCCAGTATAATTTAACCAAAACTGAGATCGTGTGCTTTTATTTTTTGATGCGTATGGCCTTTTCATTTCTATTTTATTAGTCTATTTGGGTGCTGCAGGCCCATGTTAGACTCTTGGACCCATGAGAAGTTCATTAACTCTTTGGTTATAACTCACAAGGCAAACATGTGACTGAAGTTTACAATAAATAACCTTGTAATGAATTGTCATGGGAAAGCAAGACGGATGAGAAACTTTAGCCATCAAATTAGACATAAAACATTTGCCTTGAAGCAAGTGGGAGATTTTGTACTTTGTCCTCAGTCTATAGTCAAGTTGTTTTATAAGTGAAATGGACTTTGAATGTCATGATTCCTTTTTTTTTTTTAATCAGATGAGTAAATCTGAATCACTATTGCATTTACTCAGTGGGTATTAAAAAAAATCAGAAAAAAAGTATTGCATTTGAATAAGGGTGTTTAGATTTTTGTATCCACTCTTTTTTTATCCCTTGTCCTATAGGCTTGGCTGGATAAATATTCCCGTACTCTCGGTCTATTTATTGATGGCAAATTCGTCCATCCGCCAAACAGACAGACTCGCTCCTTGATGGACTCGAAAGGTAAGGTCTACTTCAACACTGCAGAGCTCAGTTTATTGCAACTTAACTTAGATAATGGCTACAAAATGCTTTTATGGCATTTTCAGGAAATTCAAGGAAAAACAAATCCAAGTTTTCACATTCTGCTCTCAGTGCTTGAAAGATCAACTGATAAAAAAAGCAAAGGAGGAAAAAAACCTCATCTAAAGACAAATTTAACCCACTCCTTTATTGTATGGAAGCACTTTTTTGTTGACACATTTAGGACATGGTGTGATTCCAGCATAATTATATTAATAATGATTAAAATAATATATTTTTTAATAAATAAATAAAATACTACATATTTTATTATTATATTCTAAATAATTTCACTAAGACAAGATTAAAATACGTAACTTTAAATAGAAATACACCCTGGCAATGAGGCCATCTAACATAAAGTCGATAACTAAAAAAATTATATTAATAACAATGATTTTTACAAATTGTATTTTGTCCTGAATTAAAAAAAAAACAATAAAAAAACATTTAGTGTTTAATCTTTTTTAAAACACAATTTAATAATTAATTTTAAAATTCATCCATAAAAAGTAAAGAAAATAGGAGTTTTTTTCTTTCCATTCACCTTCACCAAGAAATACATTTAAAATAATAATAATAATAAATGATATCTTGACAATGACAACTATAGACTCCCTATTCACTTAAACAGGGAGATGTGACCGCCAGTGAATTCAACGTGTGGCCTAAAATTTGTTTACCACTAAAAAGTTGTTTACCAAGAAATATTTTTCTGACTCTTGTCTAGGTGTTGTTGTGTGTAGCACACTGTGTGCCCTGGAAGATGATATTTCCCAATGTGCATCCTCTGCCACGAGAGGCTTCGAGTCTTGGAGCTCGTCTCATTCCTGTTACCTGAGATCCAAAATTCTGCTCAGGTACTCTGAATTCACAAAGGGAATTTCAAACCGCTTTAAGAAAAGATAGAATCTGCGAAAATTGGTGCAAGTTTGCTGCTCTTTTCAGTCCACTTATTCATGTCCTCAGATTAGCCAGCATTCTCGGGCAGCACGGCCAGTGTCTGAGTGAGCTATGTGACCTCTGTCAGGTGCCCTGCTCCTCTTCTACTATCCTCAGAATGTTGCAGTACTACACCGGCTGGGCTCAGCTCAGAGACACTCTCATTGGAAACTGGTCACCGCTCGGTGAGTGAATTCCACCAATTGGGTAATTTCTTGCAAATTTTAACCATCTTAATTTCATAGCACACTCATTAAAGTATTAGATTATCAAGTTATTTGACTGTTTTCTACTTTTGTCTTACTTTTTACAGGTGTGGTTTTAGTAGTTGTTTCTGATGACTGCACATTCTATTCTCTGATGCTCAAAATCTTACCAGCAATAGCCATGGGTAAACAATTCTTTTCATAATACATATTGTATTCTTCAGGGTATTAATCACACTACTTTTCTTTTTTTTGGCTGAGGCTGTGACTCATATGTAAGACTTGTATCTGTTATGTTTTTCAATCTGACTGCCAACAGCTGATTTTGTTGTGCTTTTTAGGCTAATGTTGTAAAAAAAATATATTAACAATTTATATTAAATGTTATATTAACAATTCCCTATTTTACTAGTACTTCAACATATAATGTGGTTTAAAAGTTAATACTCCAGTGCGACTTATATTTTTTTCTTTCATTGTGTATTCCTTTGCTAGTGTAACTTGTGCTCAGGTTCTGATAATCAGAAAAATATGGCAATTTAAGTATTTCAGTGTCATTAATGATGATGGATTTTTAATCATGTGGCTTTTGTTTTAATCCTTTTGCAATAAATTCAAATGCATAGCATTTAAGTTACTAATAAATTATTTTCCTTCTTAGGCAACTCTGTCATCGTTGTCCCTGGTCAAAGCAGCGCCCCTCCGGTACTTTTATTGGCTCAGCTTTTTATGACCTGCGGCTTTCCTGATGGGGTTCTCAATGTATTAACTGGCCCTGACATGTCACTGGCTACTGATGTTGCCCAGAACCCCGCCATTAGCTTTGTCACCTATAGCGGCAACAAGCAGGTGGGCTTATATGAATAAGTAAGCCACACACCATTGACGATACCTAAATTACCCAAATATGTTTTTTTTCCCCCTTCAACCTTTTTAGGATGGTGTCAAGCTCTGTAAAGCTACAGCAGGAATGGGAGTTCCAGTATCTGTCACCCCAAACATTGGCCCCACGTGTCCTATCATCATTTTTGAGTCTGCTGACATTGACAGTGCCATTGATGATGTGATAGAGACTGCGTTCATGAAGAATAAAGCAGTGAGTCAAGTAGCTCCTCTAAATTCACTTTTGGATGGATGGTGTTCTAACAATCATTTCTTTTTATCTCCTGCAGGTGCACTGGGTGTTGTGTGTGCAGGAGAGCGTGCACGACAGCGTGGTGGCCCGTCTAAGGCTGCGAATGGCAGGCTTGAAGTGTGTAGCGCTTCCCAGTGATGGGGCTAGGCTGCTTGTGGATACCGCAGTGCAAGATGCACAAAGCAAAGGGGTCACGGTTAGTTGGAAAACATTCATTTAGCCAAGTAAAACTTTGAATTACTGCAAATTTAATGAACATCCCTATTCCAATGATTGAAACTGAAAACCAACACTAATGATGCATGTGGCTAGTTCAACCCTGTATAGGGCAAGTATTATTTTGGATAATTTATATGTAAACCCATTCAGAACTGATGTTATGATATGCAGACTTCACATTTTGGGTCATTAATAACATTTGATAAACAATTGATAGGTTTCAATTAATATGAGCTATAAATAACTGTATTTTTATTAAAAAATATTATTACATATTATTTTATAAGCACAAATATTTTCCTTTTTGGAGCAGGTGCGAACGCAAACTGTCTTCCATTAACTTAATCCCCTTTTGTTTTGGTACTATTGAGAGAGTACTAGATGTCCAATCTGTGGTAAGTGTGAATGGTTCGGACATTCAACAATAAATGGATTGGACATATAGTGGCGTCAAAGGGTGTGAATGAGTTAAATGACTGGTCTATGATGGGCACACTTAAGACTTAATGACTCAGTTTTGTTCTTATACATCCAGTTGGTGCAGTCCTGTGCTGTCCCCTGTGGTGCACAGTATCCTCCTACAGTCCTCTGTGGAGCCGCCCCTTCTTTGCAATGTGTGGTCTCGCCCTCCCCTGGCCCACTTCTTCCTCTAATGACTTTCAGAAGTAATACGGAAGCAGTGACTTTGGGTAAATATGCCTTTTTGTGTAGATGTATTAAAAAAAAACCTTTAACGTAAGATTTCATGAGAAAATTCCCACTTGAATTACAATAGTGTTCTGTGTTCTGCACAGGGAATCATAGTCCACACGGGCAAGCAGCTTGTATCTGGACTGAAGACCTCACTTTGGCATTGGAAACATCTAAGAGGCACATATTTACACACACATTTTCCTCCCTATCTTACCAACACAGAGGATACTTGTCTTATTTTTATAACCATTTATGCTCTTTAAATGGAAAAAACATACCTGATTTGGCACTAAAGTGACATCATTAGTATTGAGCAGGGTCACATTTCCATCTTTATTTGTTACATTCAAGTGAGTACTCTGTAGTATAGTATTCAATTTTTTTTTTCTTCCAAAAACGTGAAGCTACAGTTTCGGCCCGCTATCCATCATCTTCAATGGTGCTGAAAGAGTTAATACTTCTTTATGATTTTCATATTTCTATACCTTTCTAGTTTGTCTGTTGGCTCAGTGTGGGTGAACTCGCACCCTTTATCTGATCCCTGTCTGCCTGCTTCTGGTCACAAAGACAGCGGCACATGTACCGATGGAGGCCAGGAGGTTGGTTCAGTTAGTCATATGTACTACATCATTAAGATATTTGAAGCCTAAATAATTCTGTGGTCTCTTCTTTCGCTCAGGGGCTGTATCAGTTTCTACGGCCATCCTCTTACCCTGTTCTTTCTCGTACATTACCCGTTGCTCTGGATTACGCGAACTTTGGATCTGACACATCCCAAGTTATGATTCCGGATGAAAATGCCAGGTATGTTTTGCTACATTTTGTTCTCATTAATATTAGGCCTAGATGGGGAAAAAAGTTTTTTTTTTCAAGCAAAAATTTAATGTACTTTTTCCCCAAGATTTGTCTTCATTCTACTTTTTAAAGGAGAAAATAAGAGCAAAAGACAGAAAGCATAGAACAATTTTAACCCTTTGTAAAGCAATCAATAAAGTCATTGGCATTATATCAAATCGCACATGTATTTATGATATTGTATTGTCTTTTTCACTCAGTATTCTGAAGTACTACACGCACTATATTGGTGGCAAGGCGTGTAAATCGGTGTCTGGTGCTAATATGGAGCTGTATCCACTGGGAGGCGGTAACTTGTTAGGCTACTGTCCCAATGGAGGCCGGAAAGATGTCAGGAATGCTGTGGAAGCAGCTATCAAAGTTCAGCCAGGGTGAGGCACCAGCACATTCTTAAACAAACAAACACAAGCAGAAATATGTTGGCGAACGTTCACATGTGATCCATCTGCCAATGCGTTTCACATACAGTTGCATCTTAAATTCATCGAATATATATACATACATGTTTGAATTTTTTGAATCCAAAAAGTAAAAGTCACATTTAGGTCTTGGTGATCTGATTTCTCACTCTCTCTCATTCTCATTTGTATTGTATTTAACAAGCTGACTCTTAAATGGGGAAGGTTAATGTGTACAAAAACAAAATTACCTCATCATTTGTTATTACCTACGTTGCATCACAAAGATGGATGTGTGGGTTTATTGCAAGTTAATGTATAACTTGAGATGTTGACTATTAAAATGACTAATGACTTTTATTAAGATAAGTTTCTTTGAGACATTTTTCAGGTCACACCACTTAACAAAAACAAATCTGTGAGATATTTTTTTATGAATGGCAAAAGGTATGAGCTGAGAAATATGACCTAAATTTTAGATTTTTTACAAAAAATTTGATTTATGATTTTTCCCACTCCTTGCTTTTTTTAAGAAGTTAAGAACAAAAGATAGAGAAAGGTAAAAAAATAAAAGAGAATTTCTTTCTTTATTCATTTGTATTTTATTAATATTTGATAGACTATAATTTCATAAAAAGGTCAAAATAATGGTTAATGATAATGATTAAAATACCATAGGTTATGAAAATATTTTCATTTAACTGTGCGACTGTTTCTCTAGCTGGATGAAAAAGAGTCCAATGGCACGTGCCCAGTCCATTCAGTCTCTGGCCAAAGGTCTTGAAGGAAAACGGGTGGAATTAGCAACTTCTATCAATGCTCATACTGGCCTACGTGTGGACCATGCACATATGGAGGTGAATCTCAGCATCGAAAGGCTCAGTGATTGGGCAGCATACTGTGACAAGATGGATGGGAGAACTCTGGTAAAGCTTTTAATGTTATACAAATTCATACTTTTTTCAATGCTGGCTAAAAAGCTGTAAAATTGACAGTTTCTCTCCTGATTCCAACTTGCAACCCTGTTATGTGTTTGATATCGTTCAGCACGTACCACAGTCTGGCTCTGGATTTGCTATCCCTGAAGCACTGGGAGTTGTGGGTGTGGTCCTTCCCAAAGAGCAACCCCTCCTTGCCATGGTAACACTTCTTGGAGCAGCCCTCGCCTCTGGAAACGCCATCATTGTGGTACCCAGTCAGGAATGTCCACTGCCCGCTGTGTCATTTATTCAGGTGATTCTGACAACCTTATTCATAAATCTTCCAAAGCCATGAAGATAAACATACAACCATGTGACTCTTTTCATCCTTTTACTGTGCTTATGAATGAGTTGTTCCTTATTAGACATCCAATCCATATCAACTAGCAATGTCAAATTTTCGAAATATACATTTACTGCCGTATTTGTTAGATTCGGAAATTCACATATAAAATCAAGGAGCACAAATGTTTTCAACTAGTTTTTATGGCAAACGCATAGTTCTGCCGAAATATGACAAAAACACTCATTCAATGGCCCCATTAAATTGCAATGGCACATTCCACTTCCATTATTTTCTGCTATTGATTTATCTATTGACAACTCTGACCTGCAAGAAAAGCTTCATTGGTGGTCATCATTTTTGAGAAAACTTCCTTGAATTGCCTCAATAACCTCAAAATGTTGGTATCATCATAAATGCAGTACATTTGTCACTTTCTCTAATGCTGTTTTCTATTGAAGTTTACTGAACTTGTGCTCTTTTGCTAGGTGCTCCTTTCCGCAGATCTGCCACCAGGCTTGGTAAACATCATTACAGGAAAAAGGGACCAGTTGACAAAGGCTTTGGCCAACCACAGTGTCATCAAGGCCATTTGGTACTGGGGCAATAATGAGGTCAGCATTACCCCAGCACATTTGAGGGCACACAATCACCCAAAATGTCATTATTTTTGACAGAAAAATGCTCCAATTGCCCCAAATCAACAGGAAGTTTACAGATCTTAATAGCTTCCCCACCAATTTCTCCAGAAAATGCATTTTATTGTTGTATGGATTGTGAAGTCACACACCTCATGTGATTTTGCTTTTTATGCTGCAGGGTTGCCAATACCTCCAGCACAGCTGTACCAGCCCACTGAAAACACTGCGTCTCTTCTGCCAAACAGACAAGGATGGGAATCATAGAGCCCTAAACTGGCACAACTCTGCACTGGAAGATTGGTGGAGGAATTCAGTTCAGTGGAAGAGTGTATGGATTCCTACAGCATAAAAAAGACAAGTGTATAAGATGACAAAAAAACACTTTGGCTAGTGGGTTTACTATGCTATACTTCACACATACTGTATATCATCTATTTTAGTACAACTAGAATGAATGTCCTTTCTGGCAAATCCTTTTGAACTGGTAGCGGATGAATATTTGTTTTTCCACTGTTAACCCTCCCAGTTCAAATGGATTTGACATAATAGTGACAAACTAATTCAAATCCACAGTAGAAAGGTGAAAAGACCAACATGACACTCAAAGTGTTAATAATTTAGCTTATTGTCAAGCATTCCACATTGTTTTCTACATACATGCAACTTTGAAGTTTTTTTCCAAGTATACTTTACATTTTAAATAAGCCAGTCATTTATTTTTAAAAATTATAATTAAAAACCATACATATGAAATTAGTCTTTATTTCCCCCAATGAGCACAATGGACTTGACATTATACTTTTGAGCATCTTGAGTAGAGAAAATTAAATACTTGTCATTCAAACCTCCTCTTTTGTGAGTTAGAGATATAGTAATTAAATATTGTAAGAAAAGAAACAATAAATTGAACAACTGTTGTTTCACAAGACTTTTGAGATTTCCAAAAAAGACAAATTAAGCACCGTGACCATGATTCATCAACTTTTCGCATCTTGTGTAATACTTTCTCTTCCCTTTTTGCCTTTGTCTCGTGGGATGGACGTTGAGGTCAATTTCCTGCCAAACAAGACCCCTTGTCATCTGCAGTTTTAAATGCTGAGTCAGGAAAACAGTGTGACACAGCAAAATCTTGACTTGACTTCTGTACAACATTTTGTTATCAAATGAGGAAGGGTGTGTTGTGTCCTAAATTTTTAAGTCAGGGTCAGCTATTCTGGATATTTGTATTACAATGTACTAAGTCAACAAATGTCAGACAATTCATTTGTGTTCATGACTATCATTTTGGGAACGTTTAAAGCAGGAATTATGTAATTCCAGTGTCCATTTTGTGTGTACTGTTAAAAGGCCAGTTGTAAACCTTTGAATCCATCAATAATGTGGAAGGTTTTAGAAGTGATAAAAACACTGGTTAAAACAGTTGAAAGCAAATTTAAATTGGTATTGAAACAAAAAAATAAAGTATGGATTGAGTTGTCATCTATGTGAAACTTCATTTGTCACTTGAGCTATATTTATATCACCCAAAGAACTATTTGGGACTCCAATAGAGCACTTAAGATGTGGTATTGAGCAACAGTTAATAGTCCACTTTATCAGTAGATGTCATGTGCTGTTTATTGACTTAAGGGAAATTACTTTTTAGGGGCTTATTTGCCTTTTGCTCAAAATAAACACCACATCTTTTTTTTCTTCCAATTGTAGGATAATGAAGCAGTGATGTAATAAAAATGTCATTTCATTAGAAAGACTTCTTGAGCAAGAAAAATGTGCATGTTTTGCAGTTTGGTACCAAAGGTTATGTAAAATGGGAGAAAAAAATGTAACCCCTTGATTTACGTTTGACTTATAAATAAAACATTGGATGAAGTTAAAATGGGGAAAAAACTATATACATTTTTTAAAATGAATCATTTAAATAACTTTTTGGTGAATTTGCCTTCAGTTTCACACAGTTTACTATACTTTACACCAGTTTTCCATATCTCCCTCCTCTACCACACCTGAATCAAATGATCAACTAATCCGCAAGCAGTCCAGAAGCTTCATGCCAATCTCAAATATTTGAATCGATTCAGGTGTTTTGATGGAGGGAAACATGGAAAACATACTGGGAATGGTCTCTCGAGATTTGCTGAGTCAGGCTGACTGAAAAGTCATCCTCACGTGACATTTGCCAATGACGCCATATCCTGCTGTAGTGGTATAAAAACCACGGGCCCCGTTATTCTTCACAACCTGCCCAAGGGAGACGGCTAGAAGTTCTTGCTTCAACAGTGATTGAACGGAACTTTTGCTTCGACCAGTATAGATTGACTTTGGATCAGTAAGATTGTACTTAGACTACCATATACCTCAACGAAAAATCTATTTTTCTACTCTTTTTTTTTTGTAAGAAAAGACCGAATACACCAGCGAATATGGAGTTTCAAGTGCGTCAAAACTACCATCGCGATTGCGAGGCCGCCATTAACCGAATGGTGAACATGGAGCTTTTTGCTTCATACAATTACACTTCAATGGTAAGCGAAACGATCTGCGCAATTTTAATAGAAGTTGTTCCCTTTTCTAGACCATTGCTTATTTTCTACCATTCCAAAACATGACCAACAAAACTACTTGGATATCCTTCATTTCGATTTTGTTGTGCGTTATCACTTGTCAGCCATTTTTTTTCGGGGCTATTTGTTTTGCATGATTAGTCGGACCTATCTTTGTATTTTCTAGTATTCTTTTACTTCTCCTGTATATTCATATTTCCCTTTTTTTACGTGCATATGTTTTTTTTATTTCATCACTAGGCCTATTACTTCTCACGGGACGATGTAGCCCTGCCAGGCTTTGCCCATTTCTTCAAGGAGAACAGTGAGGAAGAGAGGGAGCATGCTGAGAAGCTGCTTTCCTTTCAGAACAAAAGAGGTGGACGTATCTTCCTCCAGGATGTCAAAGTATGTGTATCTCACAAACTCTTGTCATGTGCTGTGGTTTGTTTTATTAACTGCTGCTTTATCTTGTAGAAACCAGAGAAGGATGAATGGGGCAGTGGTCTTGAGGCTATGCAGTGTGCCCTTCAGTTGGAGAAAAATGTCAACCAGGCAATCTTGGAAGTGCACAGGCTGGCTTCTGAACACAATGACCCCCATGTAAGAGTTTAAGGAGGCGATTCATTGGATTTTAGATGTCTGGGATGGGCTTTTTGTCCTCTCTCGGGTAACTGACTTGATTGTTTCCTGTCCTTTTGGTGTCCATAGCTGTGCGATTTCTTGGAGAGCAACTACTTGAACGAGCAGGTAGAGTCCATTAAGAAGTTGGGCGACTACATCAGCAACCTGAGCCGCATGAATGCCCAGACCGACAAGATGGCTGAATACCTGTTTGACAAGCATACTCTGGGTGGCAAGAGCTAAATGCAAATAGCCACCTTTTTTTGAGAGGCCCTTCATACTAATCCAAATGGCCGCAGGCATTCACTTAAGTTACTTCACCAACTGCCTTATCTGGTTAACATAATTAATTTACCATGTCTTGTGGTTTAAAATACTGAAAAGTACATTGCTACCAAATGCATATTTGTGGCTATTAGAAACACTGAATAAACACTTGAGCTGGACTTGAGGCTTTTGGTCTATTTTAATCCTGTACCTTGTCATATACAAAATAAGGTTTGGAACATACTTTATTGGTTTCTGATCACCAATTACTTTTTCTGTTATGATTTGGCCTAGTACAAAATGCATTGCTGGAGTCAGCTGGTCTGGAATATGAATGTATTCATGACTCTGAAAGTACAAATGCAGACTTGCTCCTGTATTCCTTGGAGTTGTAGCTGTAAATTGACTTCCCTGCTAATTGTGTGAGCATGGCCTATAAGGCAATCAGGGGAAAACTACAACATCACACTATAAAACTAATTTGAATAGGATGGACTACTCAAATTCAGCCTAAAACTCTTGGTATGCCAATATGTATATCATACAAATCACTAGCCTAAACATTAACACTTCTGTATTGTGCATGAAAACAAAAAATGGCTTGAATTGTTTTTTCCCCTCTTAAATCTTTGCATTTTACAGCTCAGTCTTGAATTGATATATACCATCTCTTGTCTTAATTTGAGAAGCATGACACTAAATTGGAGCCTTAAAACCAAATGTGTTGTTCAGTGTGGCCAGTAAGTATAGTTGGCAGTGAGGGATAATGGGGAGATTAAAAGAGAAGGGGAGGGACAGAGAGTTGTGGGACATCTCTTTAGTCAACATTGTTGGGTTGGAGCTCAATACATATGGATGCATTATACCATTAATCTTGAAAGAACTGAGAAAAGAAAGGTAAGTCATTTTGCACTGCATTCATACAACCACAACCCATAGGAAATATAGTACTGCAAAGTATTTTTTTATTTTATTTCCAATGTTTAAAAAGTATTGTCTAAATACCACAATAATAAACATTAAAATAGCAAAATATAGGCCTAAGTGTTCATTGCAACCTGTATTTATCATTAGAAGCCACTAGAATATTTTGGACAATTTCAAACTTAAATTAAGTCGAAGAAAAGTTGCACTTAATTGTAAATGTCTTAAACCAGGGGTGGCCAAATCTGGTCTATGAGAGTGCAATCCAGTCTATTTTTCATATCTCCCTCCTCTACCACACCTGAGTCAAATCATCAACTCATCGGTGAGCCGTTGAGAAGCTTTATACTGATCCTGATTATTTGATTCATGTGTGTTGGTGGAAGGAGACATGGAAAACAGACTAGAGAGGGGCTCCCGAGGACTAGAGTTGCCCACTCCTGTCTTAAACTATGCATTCAGTTGCCTGTACTTGAAATGTCAAAAATATATATCCTTTACACGTTTTTTTTAATAAGAAAATGAAACAGTCTGCATTGATTGCTTATAATCCAATGGTATTTTATGTTAAGTCATTGACTGCCACTGACAGTGATTGACGTCCTATCCATTTAAAGGCATGTTCATTCACTTCCATCCTCCCCATTCAAATGGATTGAACGTCTGTCTACTGGTGACAAAGCCATTTTAATTCACAGCGGAAAGCTAAAAATAGACACATGATTTGACATATATGATTGTCAACGGCAGCATAAGAGTTAAATATTCTACATAGCTGTTATAATTACATTCTTTTGCTTGCTACCAGCTAGGGCCGAGTACTGCTTGTGGTACACATACTACATTTTGAGAATCACTACTATCACTACATCACAAATTGTATAATTTCTGCTTTAAAAATGAATTGAAAAGTCATGGAATCCTCATACACACACTCACACACATGCACACAAGCGCACACAGTCCAATAATCTGTTTATGCAGTTGCAGGAGATAAAATGGGCCAGATGTCATGAAACAAATTTGACTTGTAAGTGATGAGGCCAGTCTCATTGCCACGATGTGATTGGTCACGGGGTAGAAGGATTACTGGGAGGTCGAGAGAGAAGCATCCAAAAGGGGAGGAGACTCGGAGATGGAAGGGAAAAACTGTGCTTAATTTGTTTAAACCCTGGGATTTTGGGATTACCTTGGCGACTTAATCTTGTTACAATACCACAGAGTGAAACGCAGGGACATCTACTTTAACTCGTTATTGACTGCTGTATTGCCTAAATTTATGGAATTCACACTGAATATTTTGGATTGATGTTAAATCATGAACCTTTGGGGTTTTTATTATTTGTTGAAACTTGAACAATAATGTTGCATGTGAAGTCATTGCTTCATATGCAAATGCTTTCAATATGAGAGTAATATTTCAGCAGGACTCATCTAAAACAAAGTGTATTTCCGCAGAGCAATGATGCGATTGCTCAACATGGTGGGCACACGAGTCCGCAGGGCAGCGGAGGAGGAAAGCAAGGAGCCCCCGGCACCCCCACCTCCCTCACATCATTCTAACCATCAGTTTGCAAGCATGAAGAACAAGTTTTTCAATGAACTCACTCACTTGCCCAGTAAGTAAACACAAATATTGTATCTAAAGTAATGAAGTATTTGTGTTTTTTTATTCATGCTCCATGTACTTGACACAAAGATGATATTTAGAAAATGTATGATAGATACAATTATATTTTTGTCGTGCATTTTGAGTACTCGGACATCTAGAAGTGAAAAGCTCATTTAAATTCACAGCAGATGGCTGAAAGGAGACATTATTGGACTTTGAGCGTTGTCCATGGTGCTGAAAGTGTTAACATGTTAATTTTCTCTCCGTGATTCAGTTGAAACTGAGGATTATTGTCTTTCTAAAGGCAGAATTCATTCTCTATCTTTTGTTTTCATCAATTTTCTTGCCTTTTCACTACTTGTTACATTTTTTTAAATATCTGGGGTCCTCAAGCTTTTTTGCTCCTAGAGCTACTTTTCAAGGACCCAACCTCACAATTGATGCATTGAACACCCGATTTACCATTCAGCCATTTTAAGTCATATCATTGCCCATTTGTTTGTCTCTTGTTTCTTTCTCACTCTTTCTACACAGACCATAAACTCAATTGTAAGTATCAGTTCAAATCCATATTAGTTGGTAGAATGTGGCAAAAAGCCAATGGTAGAATAGTAGTGCAATAGTAGTCAATATTTTTAATTCATCTATATTTACAACACACATGCTAGTATATAACTGTTGGTGTCAGCTTTAGTAAATTACATAGTAGAAAGTTGGTTTTCGAGTAATTAATGGTGACAGGTTAGTTTGCTCATGACTCAGTTCCTGAATACAGATCATTAAAATTAAAATTTCTTGTGACATTGTGTCCCTTTGGCTAATAGATATATTGAGGTTGCAATAATACTTATTTACATACTTACTTACAACAACCTTGACATACTGTATCAGTTGATGCCGATATTGTTCCAATGCCAGGGTTTTTGGGAAAAAAATGGAGTTAACTAGATGGGGCTTAACATGCATCTTCTGATGATCTTTTTCAAGTGCCCATGTGGGCAGTTGGTGCCATTGTGGTGGTTGTCCTCACCCTCATTGCCTGCATGGGATTTTGCATCTACAAAAAGTGCTTCAACAAAGGTAAGAAGACCAAGAAGGTTAGAGAAAGAAAAGCTGGTCGAGGACGCAAGAAGAAGGACAAGGATGGAGAGGATGGAGAAGAAAAGAAGGTGTAAAACGACGATAACTCAAATAAAAAAATATTTTTTGCTTTTGTGTTGTTCCTCCATACTTACTGTAGATCCCATTTGTTCTTCTAGGAAGGAGAAGAAGGAAAAGAAGAGGAGGAGAAAGAAAACTTTGGCAAATTGGAGTACACGTTGGACTATAATTTCACTGATAATCAGGTATTCTACCCCTATATCTTCAATCACATTTCTACACTTGTCTAATATAATGTTTCTTTTGTTCCTATTAGCTGATAGTAGGCATCCTGCAGGCTCAGGATTTGGCAGCAATGGACATGGGTGGAACTTCAGACCCGTACGTTAAAGTATACATGCTGCCAGACAAAAAGAAAAAGTTTGAGACCAAAGTCCAGAGAAAGAACCTCTGTCCTGTTTTTAATGAGACCTTCATCTTCAAGGTGTGGCACGCAAGATGAAAAAATTCAGCGTTTCAAATTGTTCATATACTTCAACTTTTCTACTCACCCTTACAGGTACCTTACACAGAATTGGGTGGTCAGACACTGGTGCTTCAAGTTTTTGACTTTGACCGCTTTGGCAAACATGATGTCATTGGTGAGATCAAAATTCCCATGAACAGTGTGGACCTCGCGCAACCCATACACGAATGGAAAGATTTAATTGGAGGAGAAAAAGAGGAGGTGAGTTTTTTTGCATTTTCTTGTTTTGGCTAGAAGTGTAGCCTAATCTTTTTCATGTTGTTGTATTTTTCTTTATTCATGTAAAGCAAGAGAAGCTAGGAGACATCTGCATTTCGCTCCGCTACGTCCCCACAGCTGGCAAGTTAACCGTGAACATCATGGAAGCGAAGAACTTGAAAAAGATGGATGTTGGCGGCTTGTCTGGTTAGAGCCAATTTCACACGCAAAACATTATGAAGATATATACATATTAATAACATAGTTTTATATTTTCCAAAATATCCAAAAAAGTACTGCAGATGCACATAGTCTTGTTGTTAATGACCAAAACCAACGATTGTCCCATTTTATCCATCCCCCTGTTCCAGATCCCTTTGTGAAAGTGGTGTTGCAGCACAATGGAAAGCGCCTGAAGAAGAAGAAGACGTCAGTGAAACAAAACACACTAAATCCATACTTCAATGAGAGCTTTAGCTTTGAGATTCCCTTCTCTCAGATTCAGGTGGGCAAATACTTTATGTTATTCTGTCATAATGTGTTCTATTTCAGCACTTATAGTATTTTTGTTCAATGCTACAGAAAGTTCAGGTGATCATCACAGTGTACGACTACGACAAACTAGGAAGTAACGACCCCATCGGCAAGTGCTGGATCGGTTACGGTGCCTCAGGTGTCGGTCTACGCCACTGGTCTGACATGTTAGCCAATCCGCGACGTCCGGTAGCTCAGTGGCACGTACTGCAACCAGAGGAAGAGGTCGATGCTGCTCTCAAGGCTCCCATTCGCTAAACTAACAAGGTGAACTGAAATCTCCAATTATCATATGCCCTGCAAATTGACACTGACTCATTCATGTGCAGTGGCTTGCATAAAGATTCAATCCAGTTGAACCTTTTTACTCTTTAAGTGGCATTTCAGTGTAGGGAAAATGCGCTGAAATGGCTGATATAGACAATATCCATGTTTTTGTAATTACACCATGCCTCATTATAAGGAAGAATGTTCCACTGAGTGTCAGTTTCATATTGTGAAGTATATTTTTAATTATGTAGTCTGTTTTGAAGACGTGCATTGACACTTTTTAGTGGTACTCGTTAAATACAATTATTTAAATTTTTTATTCAAAAAAGAAAATGCAATTTTAGTGTAATTTGGGTGCCGTAATGAAAGTTTATTTCACAAGGAAATCTCCCGAAATCAATAAGAACTGATTACGAATGAGGAAAATTCACCTGTAAATGACCCCAAATACAGCAAGTGGCATAAATTAACAGTAAATCCACTAGGAGTGCCCCCTAAATCAACAGCAAATTCAAGGAAATGTCCCAAAGTCACCAGGAAGTGACTAAAATGAACAGAAAGGCAGCAGAAAATAATCTAAATCAAAAGTAAGCACCCAAATTAAACAGTAACCTGCAACTGAAGTAATCTAACACAAAAGAAGTGATGCTTAAATGCAGCAAAATCAGCAGAATGTGGGCCAAGTGGGTTAACTAACCTGCAGGAAGAAGCATCCACTTGCAATTCTCCAAAAATGGCATTGAAGTTGTACTAAATAGTATTTTTTTTATTACCTAAAACAATGTTAAAAAATCCAATAATATTATTGTGATAATAATGATCAAAATAGTTACTTGCCCTTCAAAGAGTTAAAGATATCTTTGTATTAGGTATGACTTCCCTAATGTTTAACCAGCATGTTTAGTTTTTGATTGTGTGTTTGTCTGTGTTTAATATGATGTAAATGTGAATAAAAAATCAGAAGAAATTAATATTTCAAACAAATCCAGTAACAGATGTCTCTATCTCTGTCAGGTTCTCTTTAAATCTTTCGGTGTCGTTAACGAAAGACGTCCAAACACATATTTCTTTCATCATTCTGCTGTGAATTTAAATGACTATGCTCTGGTAGAGTAGGATATGGCAGCCAATGATTTAAAAATGACAATTTCCAAGGGTTTTACTGTCTTGTTGTCTGCAGTAGGGTGTTGCAAGGAGCTAAAGACTGGATTAACTGAGTGCCGTCTCTAGTCCTTGTGTCACGCAGTTGACCAAACATGAGATGGGAATTAAAGAGGTTGCTGGCATGTTGAGGGTAGGTCAAAAACACATTGAAATTCACAGCAGAACTAAAATAACTTTTGTCAGGAAATGGTGACTATCATATGGTGTATGATTAAAATTTGTATTGACTTTAAGAAGAAAAAAAATGGATTGTGGAGGTACAAAAACAGATGCTAATTCCAAGAGAGAATGTTGTTTTATTATTATACATTGTCAACAATCAGTTTCAGGCACAGAAAAGACAAATACCTCAACAGATTGAGAATTCATGTTTTTGCGCTTCTGTGTATGATGAGTTTCAATTTTGGATTCTTCCTTTCACACTTTTACTTCCAGCGGCCACCCACTTTCCCTTTGCCGTGCACCTTTTTGCTGTAAGACACAAAGCAAAGTCTAAAGTACAAAAAGACCTGGAAAAACATCCAAGCATGTTTTCATTTTAAAAGAAATCAAACAAACTGAAAAAAATTAGTACTCACAATTTCTGAGCATGTTGGATTCGGTTCAGCAGCACAATAATCTACAAAGCAACAATAATATTAATGACACTGAAAGATTTGAAAGAAGACAATGCTTTGAATTTGGCTGCTTTGGTGAAAGCCTGCTTTCTAAGAGTGCTGCTTTAGTTTGAAAGGTAATACAGGAAACCATCATTAATATTAATAGTAATATGATTAGCAGTGATGATCAAATTAGAGGAAATATTCTTCAAATCTACCCGGTGATCTGCTCACCTCATATTTCTGGTGCTTCATATGCTCCGTATGGTCAAATTTTTCAGACTCCAGTTGGTAGATCCAGTTCCACAACTCCTGGGCTCGTTGTCTTTTTGAAAAATAGAAAGAAATGTTTTATGTTTTTTACTAAGCCTTTGTGTGCCCTGTACAGGCTCTATTTGGCTCCATTTCCTACGGCAAAAACTAAGTTAAATTTTTCTAAATACTACTTGTGCACAGTTTTTGTTAAACACACATAATTCCCATATCAAAACGCAACTTTCACAAACTCAAGGTGACCTGGTGTGACCTTCCAAATCATCAGAAAGTGACCCAAAACCAATAGGAAACGAGCAGGACATTTGGGGTGAGTAGAAAATTACCTAAATCATCTTGAAATGACCTAATATGTATAAGAAGTGAAACCAGAATGTTATATAATGTAGAGGATTTTTTTTTGAGGTTGTCTCTAATGTATACTGTGTTTGTTGAAATGCATGAATGACAAATAGAAGCAAAGTGATTTACCTGAGAGAATCTTCTCTCATGCATTCAATACCAAGCGGTTGACGTCTGTCTGCAAGCGTCTTCTTCTTGACCTCTTTGCCAGTCATACGCTTGCCTTTCCTTGACTCAGCCTAGAAAATACATCAGCAGGCACTTAGCTAAAAGGTCATTGTCCAAAAAAATTATGTCATCTCAATTGAGAGCAGCAAAAAAGACCTTAGCCAGGAAGCCTCCAAAGTTGGCACCCATGCCAGAAAGTACTTTCTTCTTCTTGGCGTCATCATCTGCCTTTTTCTTGGCTTCTTCCTCCTCTTTCCTTTGACGCTCCTCCTGGCAAATAAAAGTGACGAGATAAAATAAATCCTGAAATAAACCCAAAATCAACAAAAAGCAACCTGGAAATGGCCCAAAACCAATGAGAAGTGACTGAAAATGATCAGGAATTAATAAGAAATGCCAAGTCAATAAAGATTTACCTTTTTTGGGGGGAAAATGAACCAAAATTAACTCATCGATCCCTTCAAGTCCAAATATATTGTAAACGAACAGTAATTCTACAATACCATTATAATGACTTGTGTTTTTGTGTGCATTTTACCGCAATCCTGTTCTGTCGGTCCTTCTCCTTCTCTGTTCGTACTCTCTGGATTTCGGCACGCTCTGACCGACGCCGCTCCTGTTGGTACGTAATAAAAGATTCTTATATTATTATATTACTTATTCCAGGTATCTAAAATACACACTTGATAACAACATGCAATATTTTTGCTGTCAGTGGAGAGAAAATCCCATTCTAAATAGCTCAAAATATGTCTGCTCACATCATTTTCTCTTGTCATTATTGCCCAATTCACAACTTTTATAAATGGGACTCACAATTCGATCCTTAAGTCCAATGAGCTCCTCTTCATCCTTCTTCCTCTGTTCAAAGTGGACGTCAATCAGTGTGTGCAGCTCCAGCATGTCTTTCTCCATTCGCTTTCTGTGGATGTCCTGCCAGAACAAATAGCTTTTAAATTACAGTGTGGAACAAAATGATTAGGAGAATCTTTGCACTATTTTAATAAACATAACACCAACAAAAGATATATCAAGTATTTGTTTGCAGGCAGTACATAAATAAATTTTATCAGGTTGACGTACATCAAAATCAACTCGATCTCCTTCAGGAATCTTTGGGGGAGCAATTTGAGATATCATTGGTCTGAAGGAAAAGAAAAAAGACAACATGTTAAAATGCCAACTCTTTTGAGCATTTTTTACGCTACAGCAAAATACGGTAAAAGATAAAGATAATAATATAAACCTACTTTGGTTTGGGACGTTCTTCCTCTGTTGAAAAAAGCAAAGGGAGAAATATTATTAATACAATATTGAGTAAATTACATAAGGGAAATTAAACAGTGACAATCCAAAGAACTAAAATCAGTCTTGTTGACTGACTGACTTCCATTGACGATGCTAACAACAAAAACAAAATACTATGCTTAAGTGCATACAATGCAAATATGGTTTTGAAAAATGAAGTAATGTGCGTAAAAAATAGATTAAACAGTTTTCACAGCTCAAATAACAACACTAACTATTTATATAAGAAAAAAAGACAGTAGAAAAACTTGGCACATTATTTCCCAATCCTAAGTGTAGACAGTATATTGCCACATAACGGCCTGACATTACCTGCTTCATCCTCATACACCTGTGCCTCTTCCTCCTCCCCCTCCTCCTCCTCTTCCTCATCTACAGCTTGTTGTTCATATTCCTCCTCCTCGTCCACCTCTTGATGTGAATAATGCTGATCTTCATCCTCTGCCAAGACAAGACAGATTCATGATTCTAATCACACGTGAGCATTTTGATAATACACCTTTTACACTGCATTTATTGGTTGCCATTGACGGTGATAGATGTCCAATTACATTCAATGCATTTGGACAGAGAGTGGCTGGTCGCGAATTGGGAATACATTTTGTTCATATTCATCTTAAACGGTCTTGTGCTTAATAAGTATTGAAGATCTGATTCTCTGCAACTGACCTTGCTCTTCCTGGTCTCTGCAAAAAGAACAGAGGGAAAAAAATGTGTGATAGAATGTATAGTATAGCCACCATTTATCAAAAAGTCTTACAGTAACATCATACTCACTCATATTCCTCCTCTATGTCAGACATGGCTGCAAGAGACACAAGAACATGAATTTATGCAAGCACCAAGCCAACTCAGAAAAGTAAAAAGATCGGTTTCAGCAAAACGACGGAAATGATAATTTCCTGTTTGTATGCTAAAATGTTATCTGGATTCGATTTGCTGTCACATAACTCGCTTTCTTACACCTACACCTTAAAAATATTAGCAGCCGAGATATTTCTCCTGTGAATTTAAGTTTATCCCTGGTAGAAGTCCAATGTGCTTAAACTTCCTATTTTTAATGGACTAGACATTGATTATTTAACAGGAAATGTAAAGTCGATTGCTTATTATTTACTTCTCCGGGTTACAAAAAAAAAAAAAAATGATGTAGTGGACCAGATCTGACCCCCAGGCCTGGACTTTGACACAAGGTGTCTAATGCCATTTAACTCATTCCATGAGTATACTATACATGACAATTGATTAATTGATTTATTTATACTATTAAAACATGTGTCCCCAGTTCCCCTACTTGTGAATCCCTTTAAATACACGGCATGATAATACATGCCGAGGTGGTCCTGGTTATAAATTGTGTCCTCGAGCTGCCATAGTTGTGAGATAAAACAATGCAGAGACAAAGATGGGCTGTGCTGACATCGCCCTGGCAAAGGATTCTGCAAGATTGATGGAAGGACAGCAGGTGAGAATGTGCCGAAGGTTAAACAAAGAGAGGTCGAGTTTCTTTCAGGAATTGCGTTCGCTTTTGTCCTTAAACGGACCCTTTATTACTCTGTCATGAGAACACCAGAAGCTCATCATTTAAATCTTTCACTTCACCCTGAATATCTGATGCTTACTTTCAGAGCTAAAAGTGGAGAAGGGATTTATGGAGCGTCTGGTTCTTGCAGACACAAAGTGTGGGTTTTATGGTAAGAATTGTAGTCAAGAAAAGTACTATATTTTATAGGAATTTGTCAATAATGCCTCTGAAGGCAAAAAAGTCAGCACCTAATCTATAAGGAAAGATACATGTCATTTTAGATTATGGCTCCATGTAACCTAATAATATTGCAAGTTGGCAAAGAAGAGGAAAAAGAGTGAAACATTTAACATTTTAACCGTTTATGGGGCACGTTACTATTCTTGGTAAAAAATAAAATAAAATAAAAATGGAAAAGACTAAGTGCCCACATATGTGGATAGATATAATATTAATATTTGGTATACAAGTAAGGCTCAATTCTAATTAGAAGTATGATTGTAATTCTGTTATCAAGCTTTATTTGTATTTTTGTCCATAAAAGACAATGAATACAAACATGAATATGGTCTACATTAAAATCAGAATACATGCTATCATTTAAAGTGCTAACTTGATGTCGTAAACACTGTTTGAACTTGAATGCCTTCCTCAAGAGGTGTTTAGGGGCGAACGGCACTTAAAGCATCTCATAAATCTATAGCTTGCCACATCACATTCACAATAAATGCATCAATAAAATATATATACAATATACATAAATATGTTCAGTCTCACAAATGTTTGGAAACAGGAGAAAAAATGGTTTCAATAAAAATACAATAATTAGTTAGTTAGCCTAACATAATTTTATCCTTGCTATATTTCATCACAAAGTAACTTTTGATGTTGCATCAGTGACACATCCGTGGAGACTAATTCAGTAAAATTTAAATTCTATTTGCTTGACAAATAAATACTAATACCTATACTATACAAAACATAATAATAACATGGACCATCAATTTGCCGATCTCAAATAATTTACCTTCTGAGATAAACAAATAAATAAGTAAGATGCACAAACCTGTAGGAAGATACGTAATCAGCTCCACACACACGCAGGAGTGTGCCCACTGTACAAAGAAGGGGAGTTTTATAGCAAGGTGGAAACAATGTGTCTGCTCTATGGATGACTAGGTGTAACATGCATTTAAATATGCAGTTCAAAAATAGCTGTAAGCGCATGTGCAAACCCACAGGTGTGCGTGCGGTTATGGTTGGCAGCCACTGGTGGATTAAGTGGCTGCAAAATGAGCACCCCATGGGATTAAGAGGAACAGTGGGTTGACCTCACAGGACAGGTGGAGCAAAGAGTGACTAAATAAAATGGGGAGATGGAAAGGGTGGAGCAGGAGACAGAGCTGGCAGAAAGGCATTAATGGTGAACTGTAGGGCTATTTATATTCATAATTTACAGTGTGCACAAAAGCTTTATTGGACCTGCTGTCATATATTTTTAACCAGAGTGCCACTTAGAAAACGTAGTTGCGTTAGTCATTCAAACAAAAGCAGCCAGCAGGCCACGCCATTCTTGCTAGTTCTAAATTCTCAAGGCCATCTATGATGGGAAATATTTGAAAGGGCAAATGCAAGTTGAACTGCACTGTAAATAATGATTATCACCATAACCGTCTTTTGTTAGTTGGTGTGAACACACAAATGCTGTATTAAAAGGAATGCGTAACTAATAATGCACATTTCAGAATGATAATAATTCAATCAATATTGTACATAAGTATTTTTTGTGGTTTTGTAGTGCAGCAATACCTATGGGTGCCAAGAGCCTACCAAGATATTATGCAATTAAGTCACAAAAAACAATTTTAAAAGTATTTTTCAACCAAGTTTTTATTCAAAATCACTGCACCTTCATCAAAAGCTGTGGGTGAAAAAAGTACTACTCATCCTTCTTCTGACTATCAAGTATAATGACCAAGCATGTCAAACATCAAGATTCTGACTTCTACTGTTACCCTTTGACCTTATGAAGACCCAATACACAGGGCATTTAGAGCATATTCCTTCAAGGGCCCTTAGTAGAAGTATACTACAGTGCATTGTATCATACCAATACTTTGAGTATGATGTAGGGATGCCGTACTGCAAAATACCTCATTGCATAATCATACATTTATTGATCAAATGATACCCTATTGACAGTCTTTGCCGAACCTAAACAGAAATATCTTCCAAAATATACAACTTATTTAAGATACAATTCTACATAATATGACAATGAGGAGTTCATTATCTTCAGTCAGCAAGTGGTGAGTAAACATGATTCTCAGTGAAATTTTCATTTGTTTCAAGATGACACCACAGGCAAGGTGATTGTGAGAATCTAAAAGACACAAAAATAAGCAGCTCAAATGAACAATGGGATTTAAAAATACCCAATTTGGGAAAATGTCGGCATGTTAGAACTTAGACAAGAAAAGGTTGAAAATAGCCACAAGAAAGGATGTTATTCATCAACTTTACCTTAGTACTGCAGTTGGGAAAATGTCGGCATGTTAGAACTTAGACAAGAAAAGGTTGATAATAGCCACAAGACAGGATGTTATTCATCAACTTTACCTGAGTACTGCAGTTGTATTGTGCCACACTCGAATCCTGGTCCACCAGGAAGGGATGGAAGATGTCAAGATAGTAGAGTGAAGGACGGGCTGTCAACACAATGCGGTCCTCTCCAATGTTCAGTACCAGTGCCCGCGATGAAACCTGTTCAAGTCAAATTCTTAAAATTTACATTACTACACTTTTAAGCACTTTACAAAGATGACCTGTTTTATTTTTCATCTGACCTCATTAAACCATACCATAGCCAACCATAATGAAAAAACTAAGTCAAAAGCCACAGCTCTATTATTATATTTTGTTTAAATTTGGGGCAAACACTACAAGATGTCATTACAGTCATGAATCCCTCAATTAAAAAGCGTATGAGTCTGTCTCATTGTGCCCCGCGATTGGCTGGCCGCCAATTCAGGGTGTCCCCTCTGGTCCCCGTTATTAGCTGGGATAGTCACCGCCCACAACCCAGAAAATAGGGGGAAAAAGTGAAGAATTGATGCAAAAATATATATTTTCCAGTCATTTATTGACATAGACAGAACTAGGTGTCCAATCCTATTTGTCTGGAAAGGGCCAATGAATTAATTCACTCCCACCAGATGAATTGAATGAGTGTCCAATTAAGGGTGGGTGTGCATTTCTCACCACTCCAGGCAACTTTATTTCAGCAATCAGGTGCTCAGCCAATCCAGAAGGAGGCTCCACAAACAAGGTGAATTCTGGTCTGAGGAAAATGCAAATTGAGGAGAGTTTACGCCCCCAATCAAGCAAACATTTAAACAATCAGGGAGAAGAGGCAGATGGATCTTATGAGGCTGAAATTTTATGAATTAATTTTGATGCTTCAAATTTAAACCGGTATCGATCAGATCATGGTAATTCCATACATACCTTTTTGCCTCTGAAGTGGAAATCTCCCTAAAAAAAAGAGCAGAGGGAAGAGAATAAAGACAACAAATGCCCAAATCAATTGTTATAGGTCAAACTGCCTGTATGTTATGTAGTTGTTGAGCTCCTGGAGGTAAGTAGTAACTGGTATTTTTTTACACATAGGTGGTGGGGAACTGTTGATCTGGCTGCATCAGTAAAAAGTATTGGCTGCCATCTTGCATCTATATTGTAATCATTGGCAGTGAAAAGTGTTCAAGCTATCTTTTATCTGTCGGCGAGGCTTACTGCGGTTGCAGCTCTTGAATAACTGGCTTGCTTTTTGTGCGAATGTTCTGCTGGTTGACTGAGCCCAAGAACTTTCTGTTCTTCAGCACCTTCCATTCTGGAAAAAAAGGCAACAACTGCAAGCTTCAAAACTTGTGCAACCAAAATGGGATAGGGTTTTACACAAGCACACTTAATTACCTCTGCTAAGCTCAATGTTGTATTTGTTCTCTAGACCTTCCAAAGATACCATGATAACAAATTGCTGGAACAAAGGTTCTTTCTACAAGACAGATATAGGCAAACATTAACTGTATTCTTTTTTTTTTTTTTAACTATAGGTCACACCACTCAAAGAATACACAAGAGGAACAAAAATATAGTCGCACTGGAGTTTAACTTGCATTTTTGGTAGGGTCATTTTTTATTTGATCAGAAAACAATATAATGGAGAACAACTGTCTAAATAGAAATCTGTTAACATAGCAGTTTTTCATATAACTACAGCCTTAAAAAAAAAACAACATATCCTGTCGGGGAACTGAAAGGGAAAAAAAGTGATAGTATGTCATAAAAATTATTTCTGGTTTAATGATCAACACTACATTACACCCAGAACAAGATACTCTAATTTTGTCAATTCAAAACAACTTGTATTAGAAAGGGGACGTATACTGTCCGCACTAGGATGACAGATTTGGCTTAAATGAATGTATTTTGTGGACTGCAAAAAGGGATGGTGAAAAATGTGTTTGACAGTCAAATTGCAAACAACAATTTGTTAATCTCAACATACCTGACACTTCTGGAAAAAGTCCTGATTGATTACCACATCATATGCTGTGCATCCCTGGGAAACTGAATAGATGAAGATTAAATTTAGGAACTAAACAGCAGGCTTATCATGCCATAGTACATGGAATATTAATGGAATTACTTTTCTCCAAATATTACACAAACTTCTGGTTCATGTGAGAGAAAATAAGCAAAAAAATGATTATGGTTACTCACTGTTGTCCAATTCGGTGTGTGGTTCCCCAAGGCTCATGGGAACTCTGTAGCCACTGGGATCTTCTGATTGGAGCAAATCCAGAAGTTCCTCTCTGGACAGTTCAGGTGGTGCAGGAAGCAAGTTTGACTGACAGATGTTGACAAAGACCTTTTCCTTGCTAGGCTGCGATATTGTCTTTACACAAATTCCTGAGAGGAAAGACAAATAAGTGTTTGTCTCTTATCACATTGCATTACTTGGTAAATATGACTTGTGAATCTATTACTCACCGGGTTGAGGCCGAATCATTTTGGTATCTGGATTTGCAGTTTGCATGTTTCCTAGTGTCTGAATAGACGAAAAAATGTAAATATATTAATACTGGTAGACCCAAGTTAAAATGAGAAAACATATTAGACAAAGTGGTAATTTTATTCTTTATTGCTTAGTTTAACACTGTCATAAGCCACCTTTGATGAATATGAATCAATGCTTATGACTGATGTCATTAATTGTCCATATCCAAAGACATTTGAAATCACATCAACTTTGCATCAAATGTGACAACTATGGTGAACATTCATTCATATTCATGACAAGTGTCCTGAAGTGATTATAACATTCTTATGGCAGTGTCATGATAAGGATTCAAACAAAGTGCAATTGATGAAGAGAAAATATATTACCTGTGATAACAGTTGCTGATACAAATCTTCTTCCTGCTCTAATTCCATCTCAGAGTTGAGGAGGGTTGAGTCGGTTGCCATGGTTGTGTTAAATGTGCAAAACAATCCTGTACTTGGACACACAAAATATCAAATAATTGAAAAATATATCATCTATCACATTCATTTCAAATAGTGGAGTCTCCTGCGGACAGGGTGTGATGTAATGTGTCATCCAAGTTTAAGTAAAGATAATGACTTAATATATCTGTTACCATTGACGTCTCTCAACGTCCAATCAATTGAACGAGGAGGGCCATTTCGAATGACTTGGATGTCGATTGCAAAGAGATCATGTATATTACAACTTCCATAACTGACAGTTTCATCTAAACTACTAAATCAACGTCCTAATTCATCATTATTCTTATTGGATCTGTAAATAAACGTGCACGTGTATTTCCCTTTCTCGCAGAATTAATGATAAACGTGATCAAAGTACACAACACATACCAACAATAATAACAAAAATCAAAATAATACTATAATACTAGTCAAGAAAGATCATCTTAGCAGATAAAGTACGTTGCTACAACAGTGAATCGCAGTTGCTTAGTAAAAGCTGAAGGATGAAATTGAATAATGCAACTTGGGTAAAAATAAATATTTACTCGCTTTGTTGTACTTACGATTTAAAGGCGTGACAGTGTAGTACATACAATATCGTACTTTACATTTTACTACACTTTGTTTCCTTATGTTGCATTGAACCGAATGATGTCAGGAAGCAAATCATTACATTTCCGTGCTGGACCTTCAGAATAAACGCATTATATCTAGAACGTTGTTAAAATGATCAATATCTTATTGATGATGCTAAAGGATGGCAAAACTGGTAGATTTGTTTCATTTGAATGATAATAAATAATTGTAAAATAAACACCACAAATTCAAAAAGACAATATATATATATACAGATATTTTTTATTATAAAAAAATGGTACAAGAGAACAAGTGTGTCATCATTTCACAGTGATGAATATTTGGATATATTCATATATTATATATAGATATATATAGTAACATTGAAAACAGATGGACACAATACACGTATGACTAAAACTCCAAATTTGGCTTTTCTTGTAAGGGAACACAACAGTGAATCAACTTTTTCCATTGATATAGTGATCATTTTCAAAATTCCTGATAATAAAGCAATTAACTATAAGAAGTAATTTAAAAAATATATTTTTAATGTCACTCAAGACCTCAAAACCTTTATAAAGTTACTATTTCAGGTAGTTTAAATAAATATTTGGTTTTTTTTAAAAAAAAAAAAGCATAATTCTTGCATGAAAAGGTTAAACTACCAGAAATAATCGCTTGTCATACTCCAACACCTATTAAGGCTTAGGTTTGTAGTTTGTATGATTAATATAATCATGAAACAATATTCTGTGGGCTTTGAAAAAAATAGGCAGATTGCTAGAAATGGAATAAACCGGCATGTGAAAATGCCTGACATTCATTTTGTGCAGTAAGTAACTTTACTCTAGCCTGCTGAGAAAAGTTAATCCTATTTTGCCATTGTGTTAGTGTGAGCAGCTTTTTTTACTCTTGTTACATAGGTCACATCTGCTCTAATTTGTAAGTTATCATTAGAGGATTCAAATTTGAGCGAAGTTCGACCTGGAAAAGAAAAGGCAACGTAAGTATATTTAACTTTATTTACAATACAGTTTATTTCTGAATATACAATGGGAGGAAATAAAAAGATGCAATGAAAATAACACTTGGCAACAATATGAAAAAATCAATCTTTCTGTTAGCTCTCACAGATGTTTTCTACTATTTTTGGGTATAGAATTGAAACATGATGTTTTTCCACATCATTTTATTTTCCTCCCAGTATTATCTTCTTACTATATTGTCACTGGTGCATTCAATAATCATATCCTTTGTAACAATGCTAAAAATTGCAGTCAAACTTGGGACTATGCCCTCACAGGCAACCAATTAATTCATTTAGAATTAACACTTACCGGTAAATCAGACTTTCCAGATGGATTACAACACTAGAAAACAAGACAAAAAATATTAATGTACTGCTGTAAGGAAGCATAGGTATCAATTTGCCCTCTATCTCATATATGAAGAATAGCATTATTGCAAAATTCCAACATATAATACCAAATTATTGCCGTGATTAATTGTTGGTATGAATGTGTTCATCAATTATTATTCAGCCAAATAGTTAAACAATAGCAGTACTATATTAGGATGAACATAATGTGTTTTGTAATTTACAGATGTAGAAAAGCAAAAAGGCAAGTAAGCATGAGCTAACTAATGCACAACAACAACAGAGAAAACATTTTTGTTCGTCACCTGGCAGCTCATGCTTTGCATCCTCTGGCATCGCATGTAAAAGTAAACAGCAAATGGCAACACAATGGCAAGAGTTGAAGAAATTGCCAAAAGCACCTTCAAGATAAAATCATCTGGGGAAAGAAAGAAAAATACAGTGTATATTTTTTACATTAACATCACACAACAGAAAACAAATCTTCAGTGGCATCTCCAAATTGAAATGTCCCAACCATAACATTTTACAATCTTAGCTACACCATGCAGTGTAAATGACAAAAAAAAAAAACAATACAATAACCAATATCATATTTTTTCTTTGCATTTTATGTTATAAAAATGTGGGAAATTGGTAAAATATTCTAAACACAAAAAACAGAGATTGATTACCACCACAAATGGTCTTATGGTCAGTTAGAGACAGTGACAAACACAAATGAATAAAAATATTGAATATTACCCCTGTGATAGCAGAATTATACTATAAAACTTACCTTTGCTTTGACAGGCTAAATTCTGTAAGTGTTGTTCCTTGCTTTCCAGCACCGTGGATAGCGACACTTGTGATGTCATTGGTAGCTCAGTCTGAGATGGCCAAACTGTTGAGGTCATTATTGTTGTGGGTCCTGTTGTTGTTGGTCCTGTTGTTGTTGGTCCTGTTGTTGTCTGTCCTGTTGTTGTCGGTCCTGTTGTTGTCGGTCCTATTGTTGTCTGTTTTCTGGTTGCTGGTTAAACAATGAAATAAATTGACATTAAAAGGCAATAGTAGGAAAATGAAAGTAAGCCTTTTGACATTGGCTTAAGGAATTGTATTTCTTTTTTTCCCAAAGAAATACATTTTTATTCTAATACGCAATAATTATTATGAATGTTAAATATGGTTAATTTACTTACCAGCATCCAACATTTTCTCATATAAAGGGCAAATACTGTCTAAAAAAATACATAACAGACAAAAAGATCATTAGAAAAAAATGCTAAAAGAGTGAATATTAATATTAAGATATAAAGAAATGGCATGTGTAATATAATGTAAACATGCTCACCATATTCACAGCCTGTAGTGGAAAAGGAAAAGATAAAAATGGTCAAATTGTTAATATCGATCAGAAGTTTACATTTTCTATCTCAATAAGTAAATTAGAATATAGTGCAATGTACCCTAATTTATAGATTGACTACAAATTCAGAAAAAATATGTAAATATAAAATGATTTTTATATGATGAGTGTGTACATACCGTTTTCACTATTGGTAGAATTCACCACTACAGCTATAAAGCACATTAACAGATGAGAGTGAACAGTCATTTTTTGTGAACTTTTGCACTTTTTACTTGTTGACTTGGGCAATAACTAAAAGGAGGGAAACAGATTTACAGGTTTAGTATTCAAATTTAATCTTCTAATAAGTACATAAAGACACTTAAATGATATTTTCTGATCATCACTCACTTTTTTGGAGAAGCAGTCCTTCAGCACATTACACATCTTGCCTTCCAAACAGTAGCTCTCTAAAGTACACTCTGCCACATCCTTCAGAAAGAAAGACAAGCGAGACAAACATTAAATATTATAGAATGTAATTTCTTATCAATCAATAAATCAACATATTTTGGCTGGATTTGTGACATACTGTAATATTCTCTGGGATCACAAGGGAAATAATTGACAGTTGTGTTTCCTTTTTCTGTGGGATAAAAGAAACAAATACATTACATTTTAGTGAAATTCAAATAAATGATGTTTTATATAATACTCGTAATGAAATAATGACTTAAAAAAACACATACCCACTGATCGTTTGAGAGATATTCTATACAGTGCTCTTTTGAAGTTTCAATCAACCTAAGAAATACCTAAAACAGACACATTGCATAGTAGATGAATTTTCCCAGAACTTAATTTGGAAAACTAACATGAAAACTAAAAAATAAAGACACAAGCAAAGCAGAGACTCATTGATAATAACCATTAAAGAACAACCTTAACTGATGTTGCTATATTTGTTATATTACTTTAATATTAATTGGGGGTATTCCAATGAAAGTACTGTGTTTTCCAGACTATAAATCACTTTTTTTTTTTTCATAGTTGGGCTGGGCCTGCAAATGTGGGCTGTGTTCCACCTGTTGTGTATCTCAAAAGCCTCTAGTTTTGCCTACCAGCACTCTGTTTTTGTCTATTGATTTTTGTGTTCTTTTGGGTCCCACTTTGCTTGCATCTCAAGATCTACACAAGACTTCCAGTGTACTTTTTTTTAGTGGGAAATTGTCTCAATACCTACATTTCAACCAATGCATTTTGTATTCTTTTAATAACAAAACATGCTTTAAAAATGTGTTGTGACTGTAACAAGTTCTTTTTAACCACATGTGCAGTTTTTGAGAATTTCTTACCAGGAAGTGATACTACATCCACTTCCCTCATGAAGTGAATTACTACCACTTTTTTTTTTACTTTTTTTTTAGTAAATGTTTAAGATTTGTACTGTGGTTAAAAAATATGTTGGTCAGCAAGAATAAAGAAGGAAAGGCTTTCAAATATTATGTTCTGAATAGGTTCAACTAATCCTAGTTGCAATTTCTTTTATTGTGACAAAAGAACAAAAAAAACTATAAATGGCATCACTTCAAATTTAGTACTTGTTGTTAATTCTGCATGTTTTCAAATAATTGTAGCAAAGATATACAGCTATTAAACCTCAGTTCTGTTACTTACAAAAACACACAGATGGGTTCCCAACCTCCATTTCATTTTGGCACTGTTAACATCCAGGCTCAAACTGAAAAAGTAGAGGAAAGACACAAGATATTTGAATCAGTAATATGAAGTACAGTAAATTGTGGAAACCCACCAGAACAACACATGAATACACAAAAATCATAAGCGAGTGAGTGACAATGGAGAAATAACTCATTTATTCATTCATTAACCATACTGCTAATCCCCACAAGGGTTGCAGAGGGTGCTGGAGCTCATTCCAGCCAACTACTGGGACCAACACATTTTTTTGCTGTTGGTGGCATACTTTGTGTGGTAATTTTTTTATCTTTGTTTTTGGAGTAGTGTGTATCTGTTAAATATACAGTTCTTGTTTATCTGAACATTCCTTTTGATTACTTAATAATCTACAACATTGATTATCATCCTTTATTCCACCAGGGGGCAACGCCCCCAACTTCAGAATTTACTGAAGGCCAGGCTCATCAAACAAACAATAAAATCTCTAATTTCTAAATTAAAAGAATATTATAATAAATACGTGCGCACAGGAAGTCAATGAAAGTGAAGGTCTTGACTTTGCCAAAATAGCTATTTACCATAGTGACGTCCACGTCCATTGTACGAGTGCGCATTGAAAACGGTTGAACTCGCATTGACGTCTTGTCTCATTGCAATGGCTACATTTAAGCAGCAATAAAAGAAGACAATATTGGCTGACTCACCGCGTTTCGATCCCGAAGAAGTGCGTCTGCTAATAGTCCATGCTTTCTCTGACTCCTTTTTACTTTCACTTTTATATTGCGTGGAGCGAGTCCCGCCTCATATCAGTCCCATATACTAATCGCTATCAGTGACGTAACTCAAGTTTCGTGTTTCGAGTACGTTCTACTTTCGGGTTAGAATCACAAGTGAAAGAGATTTCAACCCTTCCTCATCCTGTCATCATGAATTGAATGATCATGTTCCACTTGCCATTGACAGCTATAAACGTCCAATCCATTTTGACTTGCAGCGATGAAAAGCCTTCCAGCCAAAATGGATTGGACGTCTATCACTGTGAATGGCATATCATGTTAATTTCATGGAATTAAATTAAAGCCGAGCCATCCGGTGGAGAAGTGGTTCTTCCGTCTGACTTTGGTGTAGGCAGTCTGGGTTTGATTCCCACTCGGTGTGTGTGTGAGTAGTTGTCTGTCTCTCTGTGTGCCCTATGACTGAGTGGCGACCAGTCTAGGGTGTAGTCTGCCTTTCATCCGAAGAAAACTGAGTTTCTTCCATATTCTCCCTGTGCTTGTCTGGGTTTTCTCTGGATACTCTCATTCCCCCCACATTCCCAAAACATGCATAGTAGGCTGCTTGAGCACTCTAAATTGTGCCAAATTAAGAATGTGCGCATGACTTGTCGTTCGTCTTATTGTGTTCTGTGAAATATCAATTAATGAAAGAACAGGGGTCGATTGGTCTGGTCACTTCATGGTGTGGAGCACAAGTGTCAAAGTGGCGGTCCGGGGGCCAAATCTGACCCGCCGCATCATTTTGTACGATGAGAGAAAGTAAATCATGAGTGTCGACTTTCTGTTTTATGATTAAAAAACCCACTATGTACCGCATTGTGGGTCAAAGTCGCGGCCCGGGGTCCAAATCTGACCCGCTGCATCATTTTGTGTGGCCCGGTAAGGTAAATCATGAGTGCTGAATTTCTCTTTTAGGATAAAAAAAAGCACTGTCACTGTTACATAATGGCAACCAGCGAGTCGACGCAATGCCTCATAGCAAAGGACTGACTTGGACCCGTAAGGGAATACACATAGGAAGGCCGCCAGTGACGTATTAATATAGAAATATCCCAAAGAACTCAGGCGAAAACTTATTGGAGCGCAGCACCTGACGTCATCGACGTGCGACGTTGACCGCGTGTTTATCCTATGCACGGCCTTTTTTCATTTTAGTCATGACAGAGAGCTATAATTCGTATTTTGTCCATTGACGGTGTTGCCCAGCCTAAAAGAAAGACCAACGACGGACGAGTGATACGTACTGAGCTATTTTGACATGAGATCTTATTGATTACATTTCGATACGCCGATTTATACAGCAGGGGAATTTCACAAAGCATGATGGTGGTAGGTGAGAACCGAAAAAGCGTCATCTAACTTGATAGCCTGATGATATGAGACCAACTTTGATTGTTCATTCATTCTCTGAACCTCTTTGTCCCCACAAGGATCGCGGGGGTGCCTAAGCCTATCCAAGCTGACTTCGAGACACCCTGAACCTGTGGCGGAGGAGACTGAGGCGGAACCATTCACGCTCACTCATCTAGTGTGCAACCAGCCTACACCCTTTGAAATGTGGGAGGAAACAGGAGTACCTGGAGAAAACCCATGCAGGCCTGGGAAGAGCACACAGGTGGGCTGACCTGCATTCGAACCCTCCATGTATAGTATGTTTTTTTTCTTCCGTAAAACACCACCAAAACTCAGGCTAATGTTCTACATTTTGTGTTGTGTGCGTGTGTGCTTTGTTTTTTTCATGTACAGCACAAGTGTCAAAGTGGCAGCCCGGGGGCAAAATCTGGTCTGCCGCATCATTTTGTGTGGCCCGGGAAAGTAAATCGTGAGTGCCTACTTTCTGTTTTAGAATCAAATTAAAACGAAGAGTATAGATGCACTATATTCCATTTCCAGATTTTTCCCCCCTTTCAAATCAATAATTGTAATTTTTTAATCAATTTTTCTTTGTTTTTAGTTCAAAAATAATTTTGTAAAATCTCTAAATATATATCAAAAAAGCTAAAATAAACATTGTTTTAGATCTGAATATGAATATTCAGTTCTTTTAATTAATTTATAAAAAAGTCTAAGTTTATTTAAAATGGTCCGGCCCACATGAAATTGAGTTGACGTTAACGTTTCCCGCGAACCAGCCCGTGTCTGACACCCCTTATGTATAGTAAGGCTTAAAAAAAAAAAAAAAAAAAACGGTATATTTAGTTCACAGCACAAGTGTCAAAGTGGCACCCCGGGGGCAAAATCTGGTCTGCCGCATCATTTTGTGTGGCCCGGGAAAGTAAATCGTAAGAGCCTACTCTCTGTTTTGGAATCAAATTAAAATGAAGAGTATAGATCTATTGTATTCCATTTCCAGATTTTTCCCCCTTTCAAATCAATAATTGTAATTTTTTAATCATTTTTTCTTTGTTTTTAGTTCAAAAATCATTTTGTAAAATCTCTAAAAATATATCAAAAAAAGCTAAAATAAACATTTTTTTAGATCTGAATATTCAGTTCTTTTAATTCATTTATAAAAAGTCCAAGTTTATTTAAAATGGTCCGGCCCACATGAAATCGAGTTGACGTTAACCGCGAACCAGCCCGTGTCTGACACCCCTTATGTATAGTAAGGCTTAAAAAAATTAAAAAAACAGTATATATAGTAGGGCTTTTTTCTTTAAAAAAAATGACACAGTATACATAGTAAACCTTTTTTTTAAACATTTGACTTTATTGTATACTTGAATGAATCTTGGCTTCTGGCTCATCCTCACATGGCTCGTGGACATACAAGATATTTGTTGAATGTAAGTTACAGCATGGAGGAAATGTTCCCCACGAGTTCACGCCGTTACTTGTTTGTTGACAGACTCATTCATACTGGCGCCTCCCGGATTGCGCCCTCATCCAGGTGTCTCCGGCGCCCCGGTGAGCGGAAGCTGACACGGTCATGCTTTTTGGACGGATCTCGGAGATGCAGGCGGGCGACTTTGCCTGATGGCAAATCCTCACTCATCTGAAAGTCCGATTGTCGTCAACAACGTCATAACTTTGGTCACGTGACCTTTGTCATTCATGGCGTCCAGTCGGGAAGAACTCGCTGACTGGCCGCAGGAGCAGTCGGGACGGATGCACGTCGCCACCGCCTTCGTCATGCCAGGTTGGAAACCGTGTCTGTAAAATTGGAAAGATATTATGTTGTCATCTTGGGCAGTGTTGAGAAATAATTGTCTTTGTGTCATGAAAGGTGCATTGGACAATGTGGAAGAGGAGCAGGAGGAGAAGAGCGGGGTGCAAAACCGACAAGTCAAGGCCTCCTTGCCTCACCCCGTGACAGCCGTGGGTGGAGTTGAGCTGTGTCCCTGTCATTCAAAAAATAAAAATGTAAAATTAAAAAATGTTTCTATTTTTTTTTTTTGTAAAAGGTAATTTATCTTATGTCGCAGGTGTTCCTCCTTATTTTTCTTCTATTCACTCGGTGGTTTGCTCTGCTTTGTAAACTTACCTAACTTTTCTCACTTGAAGGTACTATAAAGTACTAAGTATGATCTGGGAGTGAAAAGAGACAAAACAACAAATACTACTACCTAATCTTGTAGAGTGGTGGCTCAGTGGATAAGTCATCAGTCTCCCACTTCTTAGGTCCCCGGTTCGCATCCCAGTGCAAGCAAAGATTTTCCCGCAATTGTTCAAGTAAAAGAATAAGTACAATTGCCTAAGTGTTTAACTGAATAAGTATTCAGTGGTGGATGAAGCATTTTGTCCAAAAAATGACTAAGTGTTTCACCCCATTTCCTTGGATAAAACGTTTCAAGGTACAATAATGTTCTAAGTATGATCTGGGAGTGAAAAGTGACAAGATAACATATACTACTGGCTAATCATGTGGAGTGGTGGCCCAGTGGCTAAGTCATCAGTCTGCCACTTCTTTGGTCCCCGGTTCGAATCCCAGTGCAGGCAAAGATTTTCCCACAATTGTTCAGGTAAAAGAATAAGTAATAATGCCTAAGGGTTTAACTGAATAAGTATTCAATGGTGGATGAAGCATTTTATCAAAAAAATGACTAAGTGTTTCACCCCAATTCCTTGGATAAAATGTTTCAACACCTATGTATAAGTGGGGCACGAGTTGGTGTAGTGGGTTGCACACTCGCCTTTGCACCGAGAGAACGTGAGTTCGCTTCCCGGTGTCAGCGGTTCACTGACCAAGCAAGCGGTCGAGGGTCGGCCGAAGGCCGACCCGAGAACGCCTTTCGCACAGACAGGTCCATCAAGTGTCTTCCGAACTGCCGAAGGCAGTTCGGAATATAACCTTTTGCTGAAAAGTATGACTAAGTGTTTAATATAAATTTAAAAAGTTTTTTTTTTCTTCTTCTTATTCTATTTACTGACCTACATGGTGTAGTGATCAGCCAAAGGACGACAGTGGGAATTGAACCCGGGTCTCCCCGACGGGAGTCCGGTGAACTAACCTCTGCGCCATCCAAGTGACTACACTTTTCTTTGTAATCATTTGAGTATCTTTAGAAGAAGTCCACAGAAACAACCAAGTGAAAAAGTGTCACAACCGGGAATCGAACCCAGGTCTCCCAGACGGGAGTCCAGTGAGTTAACCTCTGCGCCACAATTTGGCTACACTTTCTTTGGTCATCATTTGAAGCTCTTGATCACAAATACACAGAAACAACTAAGGGAAAACGTTCCCCAACCAGGATGTCGTTTTTCAAGAAAAAAAACCTTACTATACATGGGCATTACCAAAAATAAATCAAGTAGTCAGATATCACTAATATTACTGGGGAGAGTGTCTTTCCACAATTAGGATTTTCGTTTATGTTTCCCAACCAGGATGTCGTTTAATAAGGAAAAAAAACTTACTATACATGGGCATTACCAAAAATAAATCAAGTCGTCAGATATCACTAATATTACTGGGGAGAGTGTCTTTCCACAATTAGGATTTTCGTTTTATGACAAATGGTCTATAAAGAAATTTCGAATTGGAAAAGTCATCATTGAGTCGTCTTCTTTTCTGTCCCTGTGCGAATTTTGAAACGATTAAAAAACACTACACGCAATTCGATTAGGAGATATTATGAATGCAAGTGGAACTACTATATCTTTGTAGAAACTTGCAATGTAGAAAACGGAGCATTTCTTACCATTTCGGCATGCGTCGAGTACACAAAAATCCGCCAGAGTAAAAAAAACAACAACTTCTTGGTGGACTTCTGTTCATGTTCTTTAACAAACGTGTCTTGGTTGGAGCTGACCCAAACTATGCCGTTTAGATCAAGCGATTAAAAACCTGAAACGATTACAAACAAAACAAAGCATAGCAGAGCAGGTCAACGAAAACCATTCTTGTCAATGTCTTTTCCGGTCCATTAACTTCCTGGTCAACAATGTGATGTCAATTTAGGGAACGCCCCCCCGACTTTTTTTTTTAATAGAATAGTTTGAAATGAAAGCCTAGTCTTATGGGATGCTACGCCTTTATGTCAAATCAAAAGCCTTTATTGTCATCATACACATATGTGTATAATGAAATGAGTGAAATATCATTCAACAAAATATCATTCATCCAAAAAAGACTGAGACATTTTTCTTTTAAATAGAGACGACTGTGTGTCGTCAAGGAATGGCCCAGTTAAGTGTGGCCCTATAGACCATGAAGTCACCACACTTTAGTAATTTTACAGTCGGGAAACATTTTTCCCATAAATGGAAACAACCGTGTGTAGTGAAGACTTTCCAATAGTGACAAATACATGAGTGGCTATCATGGTGTAGAGGTTAACTCACCTGACTACCATGTGGGCAGGTGTGGTTCAAATCCCAGCCTGGAAACATTTTTCCCTTAAATAGAAACAACTGTGTGTAATCAAGACTTTCCAATAATGACAAATTTATGAGTGGCCACCATGGTGTAGAGGTTAACTCACCTGACTATCATGTGGGCAGGTGTGGTTCAAATCCCAACCTGGAAACATTTTTTTCCCTGAAATAGAAACAACCGTGTGTAGTCAAGACTATCCAATAATGACAAATTTATGTGTGGCCACCATGGTGTAGGGGTTAACTCACCTGACTGTCATGTGGGCAGGTATGGTTCAAATCCCAGCCGGCAAACATTTTATCCTAAAATAGAAACAACCGTGTGTAATCAAGACGTTCCAATAATGACAAATTTGTGTGTGGCCACCATGGTGTAGAGGTTAACTCACCTGACTGTCGCGTGGGCAGGTGTGGTTCAAATCCCAATCTGGAAACATTTTTCCCTTAAATAGAAACAACCGTGTGTAATCAAGACGTTCCAATAATGACAAATTTGTGTGTGGCCACCATGGTGTAGAGGTTAACTCACCTGACTGTCATGTGGGCAGGTGTGGTTCAAATCCCAGCCAGCAAACATTTTTTCCTAAAATAGAAACAACCGTGTGTAATCAAGACTTTCCAATAATGACAAGCTTAGTGTGACCACCGTGGTGTAGAGCCTGACTGTCGTGTGGGAAGGTGTGGTTCAAATCCTGGCCTGGAAACTTTTTTCCCTTAAATAGAAACAACCGTGTGTAGTGAAGACATTCCAACAAAGACAAAGCAAAGTGTTGCTACTTCGTGGTGTGGTGGTTTGCTCACCTGACTACCATGTGGGCAGGTGGGGTTCAAATCCCAGTGGCAGCTGATTAAAGAGTGACTGGTGGGTGAACCATTTTGCCATTAAAAAAGACTAAGTTATTTTTCTGTTTTAGGATTTAAAAGAAAAAGCACTATGTACTTCTTTTGGTGTCAAAGTGGCGGCCTGGGGGCCAAATCGGTCTAATCAGTCTTATCTACGCTTGTTTAATGCAGCAGAACCTGCAGAACTGATTGTGAAGGCGGTTGAGACAGATTTCGGACCCTGGCAACAAATAATGGCTGAAATGTTATTGATTAAATGCTTCAACATGAAAACACACACCTGGAAGGAGTGCAACCAGGGGGAAAACAATGAAAGGAAGCTAACAGACAATTTGGAATTATTTAATTATTAAGTATTGATGGACAAAATATAATTATAAATTTCTTAGGCCAGCAGAGAAGGCCCTGACGGCACACCACGGTAAGGATATATGTAGAGCCCTTAGATGACATCTGCATATAGAGCACCCCCACAAAGATAAACATTGCCAACCAAGGATGGGACCATATGTTGTAAACATTAAATCTCATTTTTTTTTCCACCAAAAATTTGTTTCACGTTTTTACCCCAATTTTTTTATCCCCCTTTTTAAAAAGACAATTAGAAAAAAAGACAGCGAAATGTCAATACAAGTTTAACCCATTATAGGGCAAACAAAGTCATTGGCTGCCCATTGTTCTATCTTTGTTGATGGTATGCAATAAGCTAAAGGCCAGGGAAAAAAATATCAACCTTTATTCATCTTAAAAGGTCTTCATGGGGTTAAGCTTAATTCTTTAAAATGACTAAAAATGTACTTGGCATATAAAGGGTAAACAATGTTAGATGATGAGTCAAAGTACCCTAAAAAAGTGCAAAACTTGTCTTAAATATGTTTTTCACTTCCCTTATTTGTCCCATTAGTCTCAAATGCAATGTATAATAATGTGAGATGAGCGGCCCGGTGGAACGAGAGGCCTCACAGCTCTGTGGTCCTGGGTTCAAATCCAGGGTCAGTCCACCTAGGCCTGGGTGGGTTTCCCCCGGGTACGCCGGTTTCTTCCCACATTCGAAAAACATGCATGGGAGGCTGATTGGACACTAAATTGCCTATAGGTATGGGTGTGAGTGTGCATGGTTGTCCGTCTCCTTGTGTCTGGCCACTGATTCAGGGTGTCCCCTCACACTGGCCCGGACTCAGCTGGGATGGTCTCCAGCACCCCCCGCCCCCATTATCCCCCCACCCCCACCCACCATACTGAGGATAAAGCGGTTCAAAAAATGAGCTGAGATAAGATGAGGTAACGTGAGAAAGAAACCAATAAAAAATTCTGGCATTATCTAGCGAAAAAGTTGAGATCAAACATTTGCAGACTGTTATGACTGAAAAGCATCAAACGTTACAGTGACATAATTAGCTGTGGCTTTTATCCAAGAATCGCTGACAAGAACATCACCACCGCCAGACTACAAAGACCAAACTATTTCGGTATCATATCAGTTACTACTTCCAGACCAAATGAAAACAGACAGACAACAAACCGGAAAAGGAAACTGAAAATATTCCAACGGTAATTCCCCAAAATAGGCCACAGTAGACAGCTATAAAATTCAAGTAAGTACCATAAACATAATTAGCTTTAAACTGAAATAAAATCTCAAATTCCCTTATAAACAGAAGTGTAATTATTTCATAAACACTCATTGACCACAATATTAGGTCCAATCTGAGAAGGATTCAATACTAGTCAAGTCTAATGCAATGCAGTAATGCGCACTTTGAACCGAGATAGGTAGAAAAGTATGGAGTAAATGCCTCGTCTTGCTAGTATTTCCAGTTTTTGGGTGTCACTTCAAATAGAATATGATTGATTCATTGTGGTTTCAGGTGAGCTTGACATTATTCACATATTCTTCTTAACAAGAGGCTCGCCTGTGGCTTTGGACCACGAAGGAGATTTTATGTCAGCGGACAAGACATTCACGATGTCTTGAAGGGCTCTGTTTATCTGAGTTCCAAATCTGTGGGAGTCCTGAAATGTAAACCAGAAATACTTTCATGAGTATCAAAACAATTTATCAAAAGACGCAGTAATCGAGGGATTACTGTACATCTACTAGATGAAGCTATAGTAAATAGTAGCGGGGAATATAAACTAGATGACGCTGTAGTAGTAGTAATAGGTGTGTTCTAAGTCCACAATATGGAACTGTACATAGTAGTACAGTAATACCTTGACATATGAGGAATTTGAGATATGGGCAAAATTCCAAACAAATATGGCAGGCAATGACACTGATTGTGTCACATTCAAAACTAAAGGATTGTTTTACTTACAGTCTCATTGCAGGAGTATTTGC